>NC_058412.1:17350624-17506841 GCF_002201575.2 Neomonachus schauinslandi | reverse complement strand
AAAAAAAAAAATTAAAAAAAAAAAAAAAAAAAAAAAAAAAAAAAACAAGTTTTAGAGGTACCTAACAAAACTAAGCAGAATGTACAAATAAGAGCAAAACACAAAATCAGTTATCAGATCTGATGAATATAAAAATAGAAATCTCAGATTTGAAAAACAAATATGGCTTTGAATGCAGGAACGGTGCCAGGAGAATACTAGCATGCCAATTAAGAAAACAATGTGTTTCTGGAATGTGACCAAAATAAGATACCCAAACCCAAATGGATTTAAAGAAGAGGTAAGAGATGGTGATGTTGCCCTGCATCATCATAGCATTCTGTAATTACAATTTCTGGGTAGTATTTTTAAGGAAAATAAGCAATAATTAGTGGGTAGTATATAAACGTATACTAACAAGGAATCCTAATTAGGACATGATATTTAATTTCATCAAAATTATTATCATTTTTGCCCTAATGAATTACTCTACTCAGCCCAGACAGTGCCCTCAGAAATAGAAGGAAACAGATAAAGAGGAATAAAATTTCTATCACAAAAGCCAAGGAACTTGAGCCTGGCATACTGGACTGGCCTAAGACACTACATGGATAGAAATTACTAGAAACAACCAGCAAAGCATTTTGCAACCCTCCTCAGGACAGTGTTTCCATTAATAACAATTCCAGCTTTACCTGAGGGCAGTTACCTGAGGCATACATTTTAGAATCCCTCCAGATATTTCAATACATTTTAAAGACAGGAGAAAAGTAGAAGGTGGATCATTACATTCACAGAATCCACAGAAAACCAAAGCTCTTCAGATCTGGTTTCTTCTGATATGACTGAGTTGCTGTGATTGTAGAGAAAGTATCTTCTCTTCCTTGCATTCCACTCCATTGCCTGGCACGGCACATAGGTGCAAAATGGTGCATGTGCCCCACGTGTTTACTGAATTAACTAGATACTTTGAAATCTATATTTTATACTTCTGTAAGTTTTGTTGTAGACTCAAAGTAAATAAAATACCAAGAGTTTTAGCACTTGGTTCCAGGTCCTGAAATAAAATACCAAAGGTGACCCATTAAACTGGTTGAGACAAATATGGCTTAGGAAATTGGTACATGAACTATGCTGACATACGAAGATGCTTAAAGCATGTTACATGAAAAATATAGATCCCAAATAGCCCATGTCCACTCAATATAACTTTGAAATTATTTATATAATATATAAATTTTATATATATATATATATTCTATATTTCTTTTCATATCATCATTACCTAAACATTCACAGCATTATCACCACCACCCTTTTTGGTTCTCCAGGAAGTTTTACTTTTTTAAAAATAATCACTTATTCTGATCTCTATGAGGGTCTTCAAGTGTCTGAAACAAGAGAAGGATTCCCCGGAAATGGTGATTATGCTCAGTTGTCCTTGGCCTGTGGACATACTTTTTCACGATCTGTTTTACTCACTTAGGAACTCAATAATAAAGCCTATGCCACGCAAGCAATATAGAAGAAAAATACCCTTCGGTTGAGCAGCAGTACACCATCTGGAGCATGCAATGTGTGGAATTAAAGGTTTTGTGCAGTTTGTAGAACACAGAGTGATGAATATTTTTCTCTTTGTTCAGTGCATACTCAGTTATTGAAATCTTGAATCATTTAATGATTGGTTGCTACAAGTAGCACCAATTCAAATTCCTGAACTTCATTTGAAATAGCCCTGAACAAGTTCTAGCACCAATACAGTGGGATATTAGTAAATGGAGTTTAGGTGTAACAGATACCTGTCCTAAGGTCCCTGGTGTCTAGTATATTCCTTATCATGCACACATGCAGCGAAATGTTTGTGAAGACCCTCTTAAAGTCTAATGGGGACTGTAAGCAAGGACACAGGTAGTGATTGCAATGCAGTACTTCTCCGAGTCCCACAGAGGGAGAAGATCAGTGCAAACATAATTTCTGGGCACAAAGGCCCATTGCCTTACAAAGATTTCTTTCACCTTCTTGCTAGTGTTTTAAATTCCAGAGATTCAATGACTCTAATCTTGACTGAACATGACCTGGAATTTTAATATTTTTTTTCACAGACTAGTCTTGGCTTTCTGCACAATTCTCCTGGCATCCAACTTAGAACCTATTCCTAGTGTTGACCTTACTCCTTTCATTTGGGTACTGTCAGTTTATACTGTGTTTTCATTCCTATCTGTATAGGCTACTCTGCCATACCTGAGTGGATGACCTCCTTATTTTTATATATATGCTTTTTCCTTACAAAATTGGCCGGCTAGATATAAACCTTAATTTTAATAAATTATTTAATACTTCTTAATTCTTAATTTTCCAAAACCAATATACAGCCACATACTCATTCCCCAAAACTACTTAGGTTAGTGCTAAGAGATTAGAGTTAATCATCTTAGGTAATAGTTTCAAATTTTATTGGGTTCTATAACTGTAATTGAACTGTCTGATTTTTATTCAGTTGATATGTGTTTCTTATGTTTTGCTTTAAATAAGACATGAGATTTGCAATGCTTTTAGGAGAGAATAAACAAAATGATAATTTTTAGCTTATAATTGGTTTGAAGTTTTCAGCACTTAATTTCAACATAACATTGACTTTGTTGGGCCCTCTATCGGATTTTATAACTCTTATTAGAGCACAACATTAGAGTTTTCAAGTTAGCCTATCATGCACATCACAGTGTGAACAGATTCAATCAGATTTTTTTTTTTTGAAAAGGGACAGGGAAGGAGAAATATAAGGGCATTAAGTCCTTATAGGATGAGGGAGGAGCATACTAAGGAGTGAAGGAGACACAGAACCCTGAAATTGAGGAAGCCAGAGGAAGGAGAGATGTCCTAGGCTTCCCCTGTCCGTGGACAGCCAGGACTCATCAAGACTGTGACATCTTATGCTTCTCCTTCTCCTGAAAGTTCCTATCCTTTACTTCTTCTTGATTCAGTCCTCTCCATTCTTAAACATCTGGTTGAAATGTGGCATTCTATTTCAAATCCTCCTCGACTCCCCTTTCTCCTCCAAATAGACTCTATCCTTCAACTGAATACATCGAATACAACTGAATGCAGTACAAAGTTGTCAGTACTCACTGCCATGCAGATAATGCTGTGATTTACTCAGCTGTATATGTTTTACTACTCCAACTGAAGGAGAGTAGGGATAGAACTAACATCCCTTGAACACTCATTAACTATCAGGCACCATAACAATCCCACATTGCATATTGCCCTTGCAAAAGCCTTGTAAGTGAAGGACTTCCATTGTATTTTATACCACCCTGCATTTCCTTTATAATCATTTACAAAGTATGTTTCTTTGGGAGATTATTTTATTTTTTTATTTATTTATTTATTTATTTATTTATTTATTTATTTATTACATTTAGAACACACTTTTATTTTTTTTATTATGTTATATTAATCACCATACATTACATCATTAGTTTTAGATGTAGTGTTCCATGATTCATTGTTTGCGTATAACACCCAGTGCTCCATTCAGTACATGCCCTCTTTAATATCCATCACCAGGCTAACCTATCTCCCCATCCCCCTCCCCTCTAGAACCCTCAGTTTGTTTCTCAGAGTCCATAGTCTCTCGTGGTCCATCTCCCCCTCCGATTTCCCCCCCTTCATTTTTCCCTTCCTGCTATCTTCTTCTTCTTCTTCTTCTTTTTTAAACATATAATGTATTATTTGTTTCAGAGGTACAGAGGAATCTGTGATTCAACAGTCTTACACAATTCACAACACTCACCATAGCACATACCCTCCCCAGTGTCCTTATCACCCAGCCACCCCATCCCTCCCACCCCTATTTTGCAGCCATCAAAAGGAATGAAATCTTGCCATTTGCAGTGATGTGGATGGAACTGGAGGGTATTATGCTGAGTGAAATAAGTCAATCAGAGAAAGACATGTATCATATGACCTCACTGATATGAGGAATTCTTAATCTCAGGAAACACTGAGGGTTGCTGGAGTGGTGGGAGATTATTTTACATGTTTATCTTCTCTGCTAAGTTCCAGGAGAACATGCACTGTGTTTTGTTGACCTCCTCAGTATCCAGCACAGGGCTAGTACCAAATAACCAATCAATAAATATCTGTTGAGTGAATGAATAGATCAATAAAAAAGTATTTTATGCCTATTTTGTAAGTGAGGAAACTCAGTCTCAATAAAAGTAAATAACTCAAGGTCACTTAGCAAGTAAGGGGAGCACTGTGACCAGACTGACAACTATTGACTCCCATTGCAGTCAAATTCCAGCCAGACATCGTGGCACTTAACAATCACAGGGTGAGGGATGGTCATGAAGTTCCTGAAACAGAACAGGGTCAAGGCAAATACTTGTCATCTATTTGAAGTCACATTAGGAAGACCTCACTTCATCATTCATTTCTTCACTCAGAAACTATTTATTGTGCACATAGCAGCCAACTTCTCTTGATTCTCGTTCCAACTACTGCTGCTGGTCTAGTGATTTGGCATGATTCCTGATCACAACAGGCATCTCTTTAAATCTGCTGTATCAGAAACTGTTAATTCCCTCTCAATATCTCTTCTCCCGATTTTCCACAAAATGCAACGCTGATTTTTCTTGGCTGTCTACATGTTTACCAAAAACCTCCTTTACCGAAAACCTTCTTGGAATGTAGGTCTCCTTTGAGACCAATATTTGTGAATAAGATGTAAGTAGAAGTGTCACAGCGACTTCCAGGAAATCCCCTTAGAGAATAATGGGAGATGGCATGCTTTTCTTTCTCTCTTCATCCATCCTGATGTGGATGTGGTTCTGAGCTCCAGCATTCATTTTGAATCATGAGGACAAATGTCTCAGACTGATGCAACACTAGAAGTAGCCTAAGTCCATAGTAATAATTATACTAACCCTGGCTATCTATCTCTGAGTTTCTTTTAGTAAAGAGAAAGTAATTGTAGTCTTGGATAAGCCATTGTTTTCTGGAATTTTTGTTTGTTTGTTTGTTTGTTTTAAGCTTGTAGCCAAATGTAATTCTAACTGATACCCATTCTAAAAGAAATAAAGATGATTAAACATTAGCAAGTCTTCAGGTTTTAGGAGACATCAAAAGAGAAATCACATATGACAATAAAATAAGTTTTTCAAACGGGTGAGTGATTTTAAGTCAACTTTTGCTATAAAGAAGACATAATTCATAAAATAAAAAGCTGATGGTAAAAGTATTCACCAAGGCACATTTGAAGTATGGGAGGTTTTCATTTCCATTTAAGACCATTTATCCCATCTTTTAGTGTAATATGAACTATGTGTTATAAAAATGCTCTCATAGCTAAATATGCAAAGAATAAAGAAAAAAAATTTAAAAAAAGACAAAAGTATAGGAAATCATGTTAGATGATTCTCAAGCAATATGGAGTGAAATATTTTCTTTAAATGTAAAAGAGAATTGTAGCATCCAATTTTAAAGAATAATGGCGTGTGATTATAAATGCTCTCCTGCACAAGATAAGCATGTTGTTTTGAAGAGATCAAGGGGAATTAACAGTTGGATCATTTTTATATTTTCCATTCTCATTGCTTCCAAATTAAAAGGCATGAATACTTGAGCCTGTACCAGAAGAGATGACCCTGTCTCCCCTCCTCCAATGTCTGTAAGGCAGGCCTCGAAAACTGGTTCCTGGCAACAGGCTCGAGCACTCAGGGCTGGTTGCACCAGTGCCATCTTTTGAAGGCAGCTTGCACTGAAGCTAAACTCGAAGTGGTGATATCCAAAAGAAACTGATTTTCTGATTCTCCTGTTTGGTTGCCTGCATTCTCAAGGTTTCAGAAACTATCTGCCTGTTTCCTATCAGCTGCCCACAGGACTCCTGCTGCTGCAGCCTGTTAGCCTGACACCATTCTCTTATGCAGTGTTGTCCTTACTCGACAAGTGTGTATGCTCCTCCCTCATGCTCACCCGGCTCAGTCATCTGACTTCACATCCACTTGGATAGTTCAGAATATGTGTGACAGCTAAGCTGGAAAGCCTCCTTTGCCAAATTGCTTTCCTGCAGTGATTGTTCTTGAAAATTAAGAATCTAAGTTGATTCAGAAAGTGTTTATCAAGGGCCTACTCTGTGCTGAGTACTATATACTAGGACTAGTTGGGATCAGGTCTTTATAATCTAAGCAGTCCAAAGAGGGAATTCAATTCTGTCTTAAAAATAAGTTGGCCCAATGTTTAACCCCCTTCTATGTTTTTTTTTTTTGAATTATGTTTAAATAATGTGAGCCTCTCTTGCCCCATTTTATAGATGAGAAAATATTCATCAGAGTCCGTAACTTTTTCAGGGAATATCTTTATGAAAAAGAAAGAAAGAGGAGTCCCTTCTATTACAGCAAATGGTGAACAGGGAGAAAGAGAACGACAGGTATCAATATCAGGAGTGAATGCCTGAGATCACCCCACCTGTTGAGGAGACCTCAGTGACTAGATGTGGAATCAGGGACTAAGACTAACCCTGGTCCTGGTCACCAGTTCCCTTGGTCTAGGTCTAATAGTGGTCCTCATTGAAGTAAGGGATTCTCTCACCTCCTGAGACCAAGAACTTTTGTTTCTATTCCACTACAAGTTTTAAATATTAAAGGAAGAATAAAAGGATGAAACTTAAAGTCTTCCCAACTAAAATAAAAGAAAAGAAAAAAAGAAAGAAAAGGTATTTTTACACTTTTGTGAGTATAATGCTACTATTTTCAAAATGCTAATTCGCTTTTTCATATTATACTTAGTAATTAGTGAATAAAACCATAATGTACTGTGGGTATGATTTGTAAAGGCTTAAATGACAGACTCTAAGTAGGATAATTTCAGTCCTGATGTGTTGTTAAGTAACAATATATTCTAAATGAGTAAACTTGAAATAACTAAGCCATTGGGGACTATTGGCCACCTGATAATTAAACTTGATCTAACATGGACATCAAAACCAATTATATGTACTAAACAGAAAGAGACAGGTCAACTCCTCAGAGAGATGAAATGAACTTGGACAGATGGACAGAATGCAAATCATGACGGGTTTCTTAATGAAAAAGCAATGAAATGCAATTTAAAGCCCTGCAAAAAATCTGGATAGCTATTCCTAGTGTACAAATTGCTGAAAAACAATTATGTTGAAACAAGATGGATTGCCATATTTCCAACAACCAGGAAAACCATTTCTCTAGAGAATTTAGATTTTCTAGTTTCTTAGGCAATGAGGTTAAGGGGAAAATTACTTTAACACTATATTCACATGAGGTTGCCAGGGGTGCTGTAACAAAGTACCACAGACTGGGAGCCTTCAACAATAGAGGTTTGCTTACAGTTGGGGAGACTGGAAGTCCAGGACTAAGGTGTCAACAGGGTTGGTTTCTTGTGAGGTCTCTCTCCTTGGCTTGTACATGGTTGTCTTCTTCCTGGGTCCTCACATGACATTTTCTCTATGGGTCCCTGGTGTCTTTTCCTTTCTTCTGAGGATACCAATCATATTGGATTAAGGCCTGACCCTTGTGACCTCATTTTACTTCAATTACCTCTTTAAAGATCCTGTCTCCAAATACCGTCACATTCTGAGGTACTGGGTGTTAGGACTTCAACATATGAGTTTTGGAGAGACACAGTTCAGTCCATAACAATATTCATTGAACAAATGATGTGTAGTTTAGAGAACAAAAATATCAAAACATAGAAATGGATTGAGGGGAAATAAATTGAGTATCTTAGCAGAGGGAGGTCTGGATCTGCTGGCAGGGTGACTAACCCTCTTAGTGTGCCTGATTTCAACTGAAAGTCCTATATCTTGGGAAAGTCCTCAAGCCAGAATGGTTGGTGACCAGGGTCATGTATTGGATATTCCTCAACCACTGTTAAGGGTAGGGATGTGCTTAGTGACTTAAGGAAGCATGGTGGTATGTGAAATAAAATTTTACCAGGAATATGAATTATGCCCAAGTGGGCACACCTCCATATTAGTATGGAGGAAAATCCATAATCAGGAAGACCTCTGGTCATTGGGAAGTTAAGACATAGTAGCCAGCAAACCACTCTCAAATGTCTCTCTCATTGACAGATTTTGTCACCCAGATATAACCTCCCTCCTTTCTTCTTAGTTTTTATGCAGGAAGAATATGCTTTTTCCAAACTCTGGGACTTATATTTGGGATGACCAAATATGTGGATGACCATCATCCTGCTTTTCATAGGACAGTCTCTTTTTTCCTGTTGTTTCAACATAATTATTAGTAAGGCCCCTTCACTCTCAAAGGTCTTTGTTTATAGAACAAAATACATGGTCACACAACTTCTATTGCTCAGAGTTCTGGCCCTGGCTCTTCTCCACTTCCCTTTTCATATAGCACACCAGTTCCTGAGCTAGCCATTTACAGACACACAGATTCTTTGATCCTCTGTGTCAATTTTCTGCTTATGTCTGACTAGAACAGTGGAGGTAGGACTCACAGATTTTGTTTTGGACCCTCCTGCTTGACCAAATTTGATATTGGGATAACACAAGAGGAAGCATCATTTTTCCATCATTGAAGAATAAAAATATAGTAGTAAGCCACAGTTTAAGTAGGGGAAGAATTAGAGAATTCAAAACAGTGCAGATAAATTAACATGTGTGTGCAAAATATTTTTAATAATCACAGCATCTCAAAGGGTTTCAGGGATCATCTACTTAAATCCTGACTCCTCTCTTTTTGCCAACGGATAAACTGAGGCTTAGAGATAGGAAGTGATTTGTCCTAAGATATAATCTAACTTGATCCAGTTAAAGAAAGATTCATGACCACCAAGGAATTAGCTGTTTCTATCACCCAAGTCAGGGTGGTAAGAGAAGACCTTATAAGAAGACCTTAATAACAGTTTCCTTAGAACATTCTTCCTGGGCTTCTTTTTTTCTTAAAGTAGCATACTAGTTTTCTTAAATATATGGTTGTTTTTTAAATATTTATTTATTTATTTTAGAGAGAGAGTGCACGAGAGTGGGGGGAGCAGCAGAGGGAGAGGCAGAGAGAATCTCCAGCAGACTCCCCACTGAGCAGAGCCTGAAATGGGGTTCCATCCCATGACCTTGAGACCATGACCTGAGCCAAAACCAAGGATTGGATGCTTAACTGACTGAGCCACCCAGGCACCCCAGAATACAATTTTTTTTAATGCAAATCTATTTTGTGCACCTTAGAAAAATTATAAAATAGATGTAAGCAAAAGAAACTTTTTAAAAAATTGCAAATCCACTTACTTATCAGATATAATCACAGAATTATTTCCTTCCATTATGATCAGTTTGGTGCATATGAGGGGTATGTGTGTATATGTGTCTGTGTGTTGGTGTGTTTTTGTTGATGAGTGTATGCATAAATTCATGCTCCTACCTGTATATGCCATGCAAATTAAGAGCAATTTATTTTTGATATATATTAGCTATATCTTTAAGCCTAAAATATATATAATAATGAGCATATTTCCAGGCCATTAAATATTTTTTCTATAATAGTATTTTTAATACCACACATTATTCCATTATACGATAGGCCAACATTTATTCAACCACCATGATGTTACCATGGAAGATTTAATTTGTTTGCTTTTTTTTCTTTGCTGTATAAGCAGTGTTGCTAGAAAAACCCTTGTGATGGTATTTGTAAATTATTACTTACATCTGTACCACTAGTCACCTGAAGTGAAAAACTGATAATTAGAAACCTGTACATTCTTAGTCTTTTTAAAAATGTATTGCATATGGTCAATGCAATGTGTATAAATTGGAATTTATACACCTTCAGTGCTATGGAAGCATTTCTATTTTCCTCCGACCCTTGACAACACTGGCAGTTAGCTTTTCTTTGTCTTTGACAGCTTGATAGAGAAAAATAGTGTATTATGGCTTTAATTTGCATTCATCTTATGATTGCATGTGTGCAGTTTTTACGTCTATAGGTCTTTTGTGAAATGCCTGTTTCTATTTTTTAAACTTTTTAATCTTTTTGGGTTATTTATGTTTTTCTTAACACTTAGCAATAGATCTTTATAGTAGTATAATAAGGTATTAACATAATAACTCCTTGGGTTGAATATATGTTATAAAATTTTTTACATGGAAAATAATATTTTTCCATTTCAATTATCTATTTTTTTATTTATTTTTTATTTTTTTATTTTATTTTATTTTTTTGTAAAGATTTTATTTATTTATTTGAGAGAGAGAGAATGAGAGACAGAGAGCATGAGAGGGAGGAGGGTCAGAGGGAGAAGCAGACTCCCTGCCGAGCAGGGAGCCCGATGCGGGACTCGATCCCAGGGACTCCAGGATCATGACCTGTGCCGAAGGCAGTCGCTTAACCAACTGAGCCACCCAGGCGCCCCCAATTATCTATTTTTTTAAATTAATTTAAAGAAGTTTTAAAAAGTGTTATATTATTATTCTATATTGTTCACTCCTGATATTATAGAAATACTTATCCTATATTTGTAAATGCATTTTCATTCTTTGATTCATTCATTTTTGCATTTATATATTACTCCATCTAGAAATTTGCATGTGAGTAGATACAAGAGGAGATGCTATTCTATTTCTTTTTCTAAATATTGGCTATTTATGCCAATAATGATCATTGAAAAATCCACCTTTTCTCTTACTTTAAATGGCTCTTTACCACATTACTTCAGTTACTAAAACACCGCGATGCAATTTAATATATGCTGCTATAAATTTCCGTGTCCTATATGGGCTTTTCTTTTTAGGAATTATTTTGGATATTGTTTCATGTTCATTGATTCACTTCATTATACCCAATACTAGATTAAGCAGAAGTTTTAATGAATTTGATTAATAGGAAAAAATAAGTTGGAGAGAGGTAAGATCATTCTGGGGTTTAACCTTTATATAAGGACATTGTATGGCTCTCCATTTGGAAGACCTTTGAGTATGTGTCTGTGTGTGTGTATGTGTGTGCATGCACGCACCCCTGTGTGCATGCACCTGTGTGCGTGTGTGGGTATGTGTGTATATTCCTCAGTAAGCTGCTGAAGGATTCATTGTTGGTTAAGCAACTGATATCCAAAGATACAATACAGTGATTTCAACTATTTTTCAGTTATCTTACATTGGCTACGTTACCA
Source organism: Neomonachus schauinslandi (assembly GCF_002201575.2). Lineage (NCBI taxonomy): Eukaryota > Metazoa > Chordata > Mammalia > Carnivora > Phocidae > Neomonachus > Neomonachus schauinslandi. The sequence goes on along the minus strand of NC_058412.1, from coordinate 17,495,696 downwards.
ATCATACCTATAAATACTGAAGATTGGTCTTTAATATTTTCTTGTATTGTTTCTTTTTTTTCACCTGGGAAACTCATAAAATTATAGAGTAAAAACTGGGATGGAAAACACCCTTGTTTTGTTGTAGACTTTAATGTATGTGAGTGCCTCTATTCTGATATTTGCTGTTGGTATTAATTATATATTCTTTATCATATTAATATTCTTCTGTCCTTATTTTATTAAGAGAATATTTTAAATTAAGAAATGAGTTTTGACTTTTATTAAATGTCTTTTAGTCTTCTTCAAGGTGATATTATTGTTCTTCTTAATTAAGGTAATAAAGTATATTAAATTTTAAAACAATTTTGTACCATTCAGTTTTGCTTGGAAAAAATTTTACATAGTGTGGATTATATTCCATAAAATTTTATTTATAATATTATATCTGTAATACATTTATGCACCTCTCTATCAAAAAATTATATTATTTCATAAATACATATGCACACACATTTCCAGGCTTTGGGAAATTGATTGGGATATTTTCCCAAAACCTAGGTATTTTAATTATTATTTGAAATTGTTTCTTGAAAACTTGGTAGAACTTGCTTATAATAATATCAACCAAATTAGTGTCTATTTGATTGACAGTTCTTGTACATATTTTTTCATATCAGTCAGAGTACATATCAGGCTAATGTGTTCAAATGGCTTAACACAATAAACATTTAGTGATCATTCCAGTCACTGTGTAATGCAGCATGTTGGGGTTGGTTCATCCAGAGACCCATGTTCCTTCCATTCTGTGTTTTTGTCCTGTGTGTCCTCAGAGTTACTAAGTTAAGCTAGCTCCTAGGGAGACAGACACCTGTTTGTGGGAGGTTATTATGGGCCATTTTGTAAGTGATTCACACCCTCTCTGCTCATTTCTGTGTGATCAGAAAAAAGAGCATAGATATTTATAAGCACTAATGTTCTGTGTCAAATGTATTAATTTTAATCATTTATATTTTCCAGGAAATAGTGTAATTCTTTAAGATGTTTAGAGGTATTAGCAGATAATTGTATGGATTATTTTTTTATTTGCTATTTTTTGTCTATGGTTAAATCCTTTTCTTATGTTCCTTATCCCTGTCTTTTCTTACTTTCTACCTGTCTTTTTCTTCTTCCCTTCTATGTGTGCTTGTCTCTCCATGTTCCCTAGCTCCCTCCCTCCCTCTTGGTCTGTCTTCTTCCTTTTTTTTCTCCCAACATTTATTAAGTAAATAATATGTCCCTGACTACAGAAAACAACAAGACTGGCTTATCATGTCTCCCTACACAGTATCAAGCACTGTGCCTCTCTCAATTTAGACATTCACTAAGTTGTTGAATTGGACTTGAATTGAGTCAACCATATCCTGGGTTGCTCTGACAGCCTCACAGTTGTTTGTCCTACCTCCAGTAATATCCCCAGTATCCTGCACACACTGCCAGATTCACATTCCTGCGACATAGCCTGGTCAACTGTATCTTCCTGCACACAAGTGTTCCAGAGCTCCCCCTTGCCTCTCATATTAGGTAGTGGTAGCCAGACTCCTCACCTGCACAAGGGCTCTCTATTCTGAAGTGGTAGCTTTGTTTCTCATTACTCATGCATCCTTGCTTTGTGTTTTAACCAAATCCAGACCTCATCTTAATACTTATATTTGTGCTGTTTTTCAAATTTACAATATACTGTCATCTTCCTCAAGAGAATTGCTAAGGTAGTTTCTTTGCCTGAAATGTCATTGTGTTTCAGATTCTGTCTCTTATTGGCTTGCTCATTCTTTAAGGACTTACTGTATCTTTCCTGAAACCCATAACTAAATGGACTATCCTCCCTCTTTTTCTACAATGGCACATAGCACATTAGAAGAGATTCTAATAAGGGAAGAAATTTATACTAATATCCTCTGCGGCCTGATCATTCAAAGAAGAAGCATACATTTTGCCAGCTTTCTCTGCTATTTATCTGCCTTTTATATGTCTAGAGTAAGCCTAAAGACCAAACCAAAGCATCTATTTGAAGAATAGACTAGAATCTTAGATAAAGCTGATGGAGAGGTGGTTTTGCCAGACCCAAGGACACAGCTTAGTTTTTAGGAGAGGTGCAAAAATTAAAAACATAAGCTCTCATAATTCTTTCTGGGACTTCTGACTCTTAATTCCAAATAAAGAAGAAAGAGTTTAAACCAACTTTTTGATAAAGGGCATCTACTTAACCCAGAAGAAATTTATGATGAGAAAGGCAGCATGGTCACAGACCTCCTTCCTAAATTAAACGGTAATGTCCATTTCTAATAAAAAAAGGTTTATATTTTATTTATACTTGGTATTTCAATAGATCTAACATAATTTCCAATTTAGATATGGAAAAATCAAAATGAGCAGAAATTACAGCTTAATGCCCGGGGTAAGAAGGAAAGGGATTCACCTTTTTACAATTCAATCAAATGCAGAATAGGAGCAGTTAATAATTGTAGAATATGAATAATCAGATAAGACATTTTCTAGTGAAAACTCATAAATTTTATTTTGGGACTACATTAAAATTCAGTTAAATTTTAAAATCATAGCATATCTTGAGTCACTGTTGAATAGTTGCTGTATCTATAGAAATCTATTTTAGAAATATGCAAGTACAAATTATAGAATGTCAGCATGCAATTTGATTTTATGTGCTTTTCTGCTAATATAAATAATGAAGCATGCTGAGAGCATTCAGATACATTCAGCTGAGTATAATTAAAATACTGAGGTGTAACATGTTAAAAAAAAAAGAAACAAATTAAGTACTAAAATGAAGTAGGTAGAAATACCAGCAATTCAAAGTGATAACTATGTTGTGATTACAGTATTGTGAATAGACTAAATCTAATATTTTGGTTTAAATGAAATCAGTGATAGCTGGAAAGTTAATAGAAGCAGTGTCTTTATATTTTCTGTGAATAATGGAGAGGCTTCATTTCAGGAGCATGCATTTTTTTTGCCATCTCTGGAAATAAGTCTCCATGGTACTCTGAATAAACAGTCTCACCCAAATGGAACAAACTCTCTGATGAAATTGGCCACTGAGGCCTACAACAAGTAATTAAAATGGGATTTGGGAATCAGTTGGGTTTTTGTGTTCCACACTCCCCATTGGGTTAGCTGAATGAGGGCAAATCAGCTTCTTCAGACCATGTAAAAACCACAGTTGAACTTCCTGCTGGTCACCACTAATTATACGATGGTTGTGACTGCCCACTCTAGCCTGAAGGCAAACTTTTAGGTTTTGTTGTTGCGGCCCACCAAAGGACCAGCTGTTTATTTGTGCTTGCTCAGGCCAGTTCAGAGTAAGAGATACTGATATTGTTAAAAGAGTGTTCGGTTAACTTTGTTCTATTCTGTCTCATGAATCACCACCTACTTTAGTCCTTCTCTGTGATGATGAACCTCTGGGTTCCTGAGTAACCTGTTTTGTACTTTCCTACCTCCAGCTTCATCCCAAACTCCTAGTAGTCGATTAGGATTTATGAGAACTGATAGATAAGAAATTGGGAAAAAGAGGATTTCATTTTACACTACCAGTAAGATACCAAATGTTTAGAGTTTGGAGAAGAAAGTATTGAAGCAAGTGGATTAATCCTCCCCATAGGAGCAGAATCTACTTTCTAAAAACTTCAAATTGGGGGCTATGATTGTAAAGTCGGAGCTAGAATCTTAGTGGTGTAAACACAAGACTCTGCATTTTGGCCTTGTAAGGTTCACTTATCCCTGGACCTAAACCCTTCCTCTTCTTTGAGTAATCCTTCGTTTGTCTGAATCATGTCCTTAAGTACCTTTCTGAGAAAGGGTGGATGGGAAGCAGATTTCCTCAACCCTTACATATATCCCGTATTAGAGATAAACAATGCATTCCCCTGTTTATCTAGAAACACTGACTGGAGTTGTCTATGGACTGATGTTCAACTACCACTTGTGTTAAACTTCCTTGACTCTACCCATCTTCTTGGAACTTCCAGTGCAAGTGATTCATACACAAAACAAAGAATTATATAAAACACAATTTAACAAAATGCCATGTGTAGAGGAGGACCACATGGACTTTGTCATTATAAACTGTGTGACACTCTGGGCTCCTCATCTGTGTGAGCCTTAGTTTTCTCATCAGTGTATAGATGAAGTTGTAGATAACCTAGAAAATTTTTGTGAGAGCCACACAAAGTGCAGGTCAAATACTAGCACCATGCCTGGTACGAGTAGGCAGTCAATAAATGACAGTTAATATTTTGCTCCTGTGATTTGAGATTAACAAAGGGGGCATCCAACTTCCCTTCATATCATGAAGTTTTCACTACTCTCTGATCTAGCTTCTTGTGGTTAACTGGAATCTATGCATGATTTTAAAAAATTCCTTGACTAGTTAAATTTAAAATTTAAAACAAAGCTTCCCTGGATGGATAAATTGGAAAACACTGAATGCTGAGAAGTCTTGAAATAATCATGTTTACCTTTGTTTACTCAGTGCTTCCCAAACATATTGACAAAAGAACACATTAGTGTGTGTGTGCACAACTCTATTAACAAACTGCATATGGGATGTTAAACCTAGTGACACATCACATGTAGAGAATCACTATAGTTCATATGTAATAGAAGCCTAATAATGAATGGTTGAATCTGTGCATGAAAAAAAAGATGCTTTTCTTACCCTCTATCTAGGCTGCTGATGCAGAATGTCTTCTATGCTTCAACCATTGAAATCTTACCTATTCTTCTTCCCAGATTAAGTGCCATCCATTTGCCTTCAGAGAAAGGAATTTCTCCTCCTCTGCATTACAGAATATACTATCGGTACCCTGCCATTTAGTTTTTGTTTTGTTCTATAATTGTCTGTGTATGAGTCATGATAATGGCAGCTCCGTGGAATAGAGGAGCACCTTTGTCATTGGTTTTATCCCATTCTAACAAAACCTGGCACAGATCTGGAAGAAATCTGCCATGGTGGATTTGCACCTTTTAATCTTGTTCTTCTATATGCACTGTACTTTCCTGTTAGCATCCATGGTTTTATTGCCCAGAAAGACACTCAAAGACCCCTTGCATCAGTAGAAGAACAAAACAGCAAGTGAAATTAACCAATTTCTGCAGAACTCATAAACATCCTGAATGTAGGTCACACTCACTGCCTGATGTGCTGTGTGTGTCATGTTCCAACAAAGCAGCTGCCACGAGTAGCCAAACTCCCAGAAAGGAGCACAGCCCCCAAAAGAGCAGCCATTTGGAAACACATTTTCATTGACAATTGGGGGAAGTTGGGCATTCACTTAAGAAAAAGCCATAATTCTGTAAGAAATGAGCAATTTATGCACATTATAATCAAATTTATTTTTATATCCAGCTACTCCTACATGTGGCATAATTCAGTCTGGGAAATCATGCTAATTAGTTAGAAATCCATTACATTGTAAGTCTTGTAGCATATGCAAATGCTGTTTCAAGTGTTCTCACCTCCGTAATGCATGTGCTTTTATTAGAATGCATTCCTGATGTGGGCAGTTTGTCGGTGAACCCGGCTCTAAAGTGCATTGGACGGGAAAACATTCTCACAATACCAATTGATAGCATAACTTTTCATGCACTTTTTAATGCATTATGCTTTAAAACATAAGAACAATTCCACTTGTCAGAATAGTGTCCAGAGCAGTAAACTCTCCAAATAAAATAATGATGATAGTAATGTGCTATGTTCTAATGGTCAATAAGATGTGCATCTTTACTGAACTCAACACCTGGGCCTGCCCTTCACAGACAGTGAGGAAGAGAAGTGACCCCCAGAATAAGAGTACAAAGACAGAGTTCCACAGGCAAAGACACTGCTTGTGGGTCACGCTGGTCAAGTCACTAAACTTTTAGATGCTACTCTTCTTCCGCTGTAACTAAAAATAATATAACCACTCTGTCTTTCTCACAGAGCTGTTGTGAATTTAAACTAAGATCAGGATGTAGTTTTTAATTAAAAAAATTGCTCCAGTGGGTTACTCTTAGATTATTAAAAATATCCTAGCCCCATTAAAAAGTAAAGCTAATAATAAAATCTCTATAAGGACATCATAAACTGTACATTAATTATATTTTGAGATAACTTATCAATAACAAAGTCTAATTGAGGAACAACTACCTGATAAAAGATTTCTGATGAGTTAGGGCTTTAGGATCCAAAAGTTAACAGGCTGGAAGGGTGAATTTGGTGAAATTCACATATTAGATCCACATTAACAACAATAATGGGAAAAACATTCCAAAGAAATGAAGATGTACACCTTCTCGTCCCTCTCCAAATACCACCACCACACCACCACTGTCCCTTGCAATTCCCCCATCTTCCTGTAAGCCCAGCCCCAGTGATTGGTATCACACCACCACCTAGCAAAAGCCATAAACCAGAAACTCAGATTGATCTTTGTCCTTTCTATCTGCCTTTCTGTCCAGTCTAGCAGAACATCCCATTAATTCTGTACCCTAACCATCTTTAAAATCTATCCCTTCACCTGTGCCTTTTTCTTTTTTCAAATAGGCTCCACGCCCAGTGTGGAGCCCAATGTGGGGCTTGAACTCATGACCCTGAGATCAAGACCTGAGCTGAGATCAAGAGTCAGATGCTTAACTGACTGAGCCACCCAGGTGCCCCTCCTGTGCCCTTTTATACTTTCTCAGGCCATGGTCCTATTTCTTCAAGAAGTCTTTTATCATCACCTAATGGGTTTCTGCCTCCCGGGCAGTTTCATTTACAACCAGTCCCATCAATGCCATCAATGGTTTTCTAAGATGCAATTTAATTTTAAATTACTTTTAAATTTTGAGTGTTTTATTTTTTATTTATTTATTTTTTAAAGATTTTATTTATTTATTTGACAGAGAGAGAGGGAACACAAGCAGGGGGAGAGGGAGAGGGAGAAGTAGGCTTCCCGCTGAGCAGGGAGCCTGATGCGGGGCTCCATCTCAGGACCCTGGGATCATGACCTGAGCCGAAGGCAGATGCTTAATGACTGAGCCACCCAGGCACCCCTAAATTTTGAGTGTTTTAAATGGCTCCAAGGAGCCTCTAGATAAAGTACCCCTGTGAATAGTCCCCATATGCTTCTCCTACTCCTTCTTTTTCTGCACAGGCTATGCACCCCATCTGCACAGGTATGATCCCATAATGGCTTCCCTGGATTTACCAAAATGTCCATGCTCTCTCACACTTTAAGGCTTTTGTGTAACTTAATTCTGACTAGAATGGTTTCGGTCATCTCTAATCAGGTCAGTTTCTTCTTTTTCTTTCAGTTTTCAGCTAAAATGTTCATTATTCTGAGTAGCATGTCTTTTTCTCACCAATACATAGTTGACTTTTCCTGTATACTGGGCTCATTCTTTCAGGAAACTGGGCTTTTAGGGAAGATGGTATCTCTTTCCCTACCATTCTTTTCCCAGAACTGGGTATGAGTAGGTATTTATTTTCTTGACAAAAAATTTATTTTCTTGACTAAAATGAATGAATAAAGAAGATGATCTCAATTAAATAACAAATTTAAATCCTTTTCAGAATGCTCCTTCAGCCTGCTCAAGAAGCTCAGTGATGTCAATGGGAACTTTCAGAATATAATAACACCAGTTCTTTAGAAAACATTGTGAATTCACTTGTATTGTGAGAAAGACCTCTGAAAACAAGGCTCAGATGTTACATCTGTTAACTGGGTTCTGAGGCCCCATCTATGGAAACAACGTGAAAGAGGAAAAAAAGGAAACCCTCCCTAACCCTCCTTGCCCTACAGATATATCCATCACTATCTTCAAAACAAATAAACATACAAAATACCATCACTTACAATGTATTTTTTTTAATTGAACAGTCTAAGGATGATCTGTCAATTCTCGGATTTTAATAATAAAATAATTAAAAATTAAAGCATTAGAAGTGCCCTTCTGATCCAATTGAGGAGTGTATAATAAGTCATTATTCCTTTCCATCTTTGTAATCTTTGACCTTTGAGAATATATGCAATCTGAACATCGCAAAGAACTTGTCCTGCAGGAGTTAATTAAGCCTTGCAAAGTCCATTAGAGATAAGCATTTTCTGGCCTCATGTCTTAGTTTCACTGCTGAGTCCTGAGAGTTTGTACACTCTTGCTGTCAGATACTCAGGGTGGGTCCTGGCTTGGTTGAGAGAAACCAAACGTGCAAACACTGTTGCCCATGTATATCCACATTTTCTTGGTTAATTCAGGCCAACTCTGGCTGACAACTTCTGTTTCTTTCAGTTAATTCAATCAAGAAGAATTATGGGTGACTATAGCTGGTGACCCATTACATGCACAATGTAAATGTGCATGTGATTACAGATTGGAGATAATAATGGCTTAAGAAGGAATCAGCATCAGAGCCCACCAATTAGGATTCTTTTCTCTAGGTGACCATGTACATGAAAATTAGCCATTTATTCTGTGTTTCAAGACTACAGCAAAGGGTCATTCAAACCCTCAGAGTATTCCCTTATTTGCTGAATAGATCCTGAAATCCCTCTATTGGGGGGGAGGAAGGAGAGAGACTCTTCCTGCAGTGCAGATCATAGGCAGGAACTTGCTCAAGAAAACTCACTAACTCCACTCACTATACTAATGATGCTCCTGTCCAAGAGTAAATTTTGGGATGGCAAGGGGTCAGGAGCATGAAGAATATGGGGAATGTCAGAGAAAGGGGAAAGGCTCAGAAAGGAGATTCTGGTAGCTGACAACATATCTCTTGATTGTGTTCCTTCAGGTCTTAGAATATGGAATGTAACTATTAGCCAACATGTATTTACCTTGTTTGTAGTTCAACCAGGTCTACACTGCACTCAGTTCTGAGCAAGGTACAGAGAGAGACATGAAATAGAATGCATGATGCACATGCCCTCCGCTCTGTGAGGCTTGCAATCTTTCTGAGTGCACAGCACTCTAAGCAGCAAGACAGCACTGAAAGACTGAACAGTATGTTATTTATTTCCCTATTCATTTATTTGACACATATTCATTGAAACTCTTCTGAGTAGGAAGTACTTTACTGGGATCTAATGCAGAAATTGGATGCAGATACAAATAAAACATGGATGCAGATACAATAAAACATTTTAAATGAGTGTTCAGTTTAGAAGGGAGGTAACTGGCAGCATTCATACCAAAGGGCAGGGATTTGGAGAGCTGTAGGTTAGGAAAGGAAACCAGGAATAAGAAAGCAGTCTAACATATGTGGAGGATAAGCTTGTAAATCTTGCCCCTTTGGGTTGGGCCATTGTGGTATCAGATTGGGAAGGGAGGCCACAATTTTCCAGAAGGAAACAGAAGTGTCTCTTTTTTTTTTCCCTCTTCAGTGACACATGGAAGTTTTACAATTCTGGTTTTGTTTCTTTTGATTGCTAAGTGGTCAGTGTTTCTTTGTTTTTTGTTTTATTCATGCATTCCTTCAAGTACTGACTCTTTTCCATCATGTTTTCAGCATGGAAAGATCAAGGACTTTGGAACATGTGTTTGAAATCATGCTTTGGCACTTAGCTATGAAAATGTGGACAAATTAAACTCTTAGAGCCTTAGTTGATTACTCTGAAAATTAAAAATATGTGTGTATGTGTACATGTGTTTTTAGGCTTTGTGAACATTCAATGAACTATTACATAGTTTAAAACAGAGTAATGTCCTTGGTGCATAATTTGGGATATGAAAATTGTAGGTATATCTGAATCTTACCATCAAAGTCATTGTAATTTACTTGGGACAACAAGATGATTACTTAAAAACACAGGGAGTGAATGAAGGGCTGGAGAACATCAGGGCTCATAATCAAAAGTGATGATTTTGGATGATCAGTGCAATGTTATCACAAAGAGATTGGCCTCTGTCAAGAACATGGCAGAAGGAAAGGCAGGGAAAACTCTATGGCTCTGTGTCCATCCATACAGGCAGATTCTGAATCTTAGAATAGGGCTTGTTTTCATCATGTTCCCCCCGCCTTTTTGGGCTTGATTTAGATTTTAGATAATTTCAAGGTAGTTTTGGGGAAAAAATATTTCTTTTCCTACCCTGTATATGCAACCCCTTGACCCAACTCAGGGGGCCTGAGCCATTGAAAATGTGTATCAAGCTTTTAATAACAAATGCTGCTACACAAAGATGCTGTGTGGAAAAAAAAATGAGTGCCAACATACTCTAGACCAAAGTGTTCTCAGCACCTGTGGCTGCTTTAAAGCTCAACACATGAACAGAGTATTACAAAATACCATTATGTCTTTTTCCCTTGTCCTACTCCTCTCGTCTCTCTCCTTTTCTCCCTCTTAGCAAAAGTGTATTTTAAGTCTATGTAAATTCCAAAACCGGAAACATCTATTATCAGATATGTTCCATACTGTTTGGGCACACCTTAAAACCGAATATATAAACATATTAAGTCATGAAACAAATCCACTAATAGGAGTCATTTGCATATTAGAACTATCCTTATATTTGCAAAGGACAGTCTGTGAGATTGCCTATAATAGGAAGTTTTCCCAGCACATATAAAATGTGAGTTCCTTTTCAGTAATTTCTATGTATCTTTTTAGGAAGACATCTGTTGTGTGAAAAAAGACACACCTGCATATAGAATTTCAAATGCCAATGTAATAAACACTTATGAATAACTGATGAAAGAGAAAATATATTCTAGGCCACCATATTTCCAGTCTTTCATTCTTGTTATCAGAAGAATTTTTAATAAAATGCCTTACATTCAGTATCAATTCACAAGTCACTTTCCTATTGTTTTAGCAAGCAGGACACTTTTCCAGTTTTCAGCTCAGAAGTGAATGATTCAGTGTGACTTGTCCTTACCACAACTGTACATTATCATAAAACTATTATTCAAATACCTTGAACAAAGTTTCCTAATCTTCAACAAATGGCATACACCTAAATGCCATTTTTGACATCTTAAGGAATTAATCAAGATTTCATAGGTGTCTAAAGATGCATAGGTAGAATGGTTTTTTAAAGTTTCCTTTTCAGTCAGAAGTAAATTGCTGACTCCTCACTTCTAACTTCTAAGAAAATTTGCAAACTGAACAGTAAGTGCATGCCTTAAAGTCTAAAGACTTATCTTGGAATATGAAATGGTTGCAGAAGAAAAAAGTAATTACTTCGTGCAGATAACTCCATTGGATAATCCTAGGTGGTTGATCTGGAGTTATGCTAAGATAGAAGAATTGGGCTCTGTTAGGGAAATTATAAAATGAATTTAAGAAGGGATAATAAGAAAGGCTATTTTGGAGTTTAAAAATAATGAGTTTGATCTGAACACAAAGTTTTGGATGTTAGAACTTGAATCCTTGAGGCATAGATCAAGTCAGTTAAAATTTGCATATGATGGAGTAATCTTGGGTAAAGATGATGAAGGAATCAGATTTCTTTTTTGGGATAGGCAGCATAGCATCTGCCTGAATCCCCATGATGACTATTTCATTTTCTTTGATCTCTGGGTCTTCCCAGGTGATGTCTCTGGGTATTTGGAACACTTGTCCCTGTCCTCTTCACATGCCTGATTCCTTTAAGTGGCTAGGAATACATTTCTGCCTCCTACCACCTCCAACTATGATTAGGTCAGAATCCATGTAATGGGCCCCAGAATATCCCGTATTTCCCTTTCTCAGCACTTTATTCACTTAAAATTATGTAAGAACTTATTTGTAATTAATGACACTGTTTTAGATATCTGCTTTCACTGCTGACAAGGGCTGTGCATGTTATGTACATCATCATAAACTCAGCGCCTGGCACAGGGTACCTTACAGGGACATATGAAACTTTGCTTTTTGACCAATTGGAGGAAATTCAAAATTAGTTACAGACATACACTTATTTGAAGAGGGTATTTTTCAAGGTCAGTGATCTCTTGGCTTCTCATCACTCTTATTGGGAAACATTAGTAGTAACAGATATTTAGCCATCACGGAGAAAGTATAAATAATAAGGTCCTAGCTATCCAGGCTTTGGGGTTAAAAATAAAATCAGGTGCATTCACATCAAAACTTCATTCCATCCACCACTGAGTCAATCAGGTTAGGAGGCACTTTTCCCAGGCTTGCTGATTTGATGTGGGAAGCCATTCCACTTGAGCATCTCTCCCTTAGGATGTGTCTACATGCAGTAGACACAGTGCCTGGAGAGAACACTTGAGTACTTGCTCTGGTGTGAAATTGCCCTTTCTTGGCCTTTGGCTTGCCTTTTGCTATGCATGAAGCTGCATTTTATTTTATTATTTATTTATTTATTTTTTAAAGATTTTATTTATTTGACAGAGAGAGACAGCGAGAGAGGGAACACAAGCAGGGGGAGTGGGAGAGGGAGAAGCAGGCTTCCCGCAGAGCAGGGAGCCCGATGCGGGGCTCGATCCCAGGACCCTGGGATCATGACCTGAACCGAAGGCAGACGCTTAACGACTGAGCCACCCAGGGGCCCCTGAAGCTGCATTTTAAAGTTATACCAAGAGATAATGTTCCCTAGATAGCAGCGTAATCTGGGGATCACTTTCCGTTATGGTGTTGCCCAGTTACTCTTAAAAAAAAGTCAGAAGCCCATATGATAGAATTTCATTGGTTGTTAGAATGTTTTTCCTTTGCTACACTTTAGTAAATCTAAAGAACCACAGTTCTTTTCTGATTCATCCTTGGTTTAGATCTGCTTTGAAAAAATGATTATTTTCTTAAGGTTCAACTTTTATTTCCTTATTAATCAGTTTGAGCTTTCCCTTCCTTAGACTCCCCTAAGCTAAGCTTCCAATCTTAGACTCTGTGAATGCCTCTGTTTTAGAAAGCAAAAATAAATGCATGGGTTCATTTCATAAATGATTCCAGAAGAATGCTATCCTTAACTTTTATTTCAAATAGCATTTAAGTTTTGCAGCTTTGCACAGAGATCTCTTCAAGGCTGTTTCTTTTACTGAAGATGATGAAGTTATTAGCCTTAAACTCTAGTGATCTCTTCTTAAAACATGGTGGAAGGACACCATCAAGAAGGGTACACTTGGCCAAATCTCATCATCTGAATTTCCTGCCATTCATAATCAGGCTTATCCACCAGTCCATAATGCTCAACACTTGCTCCCATTCTCCAGCCAAAGGAAATAAGTGTTATAACTTGAAAAGAAAATGATTGACATTTGTTGATGAATTTCTATCTCTTTGGTGGGTTTAGGGTAATTTCTTTTTTTTTTTTTTAAAGATTTCATCCATTTATTTGACAGAGAGACACAGTGAGAGAGGGAACACAAGCAGGGGGAGTGGGAGAGGGAGAAGCAGGCTTCCCGCTGAGCAGGGAGCCCGATGCGGGGCTCGATCCCAGGACCCTGGGCTCATGACCTGAGCCGAAGGCAGACGCTTAACGACTGAGCCACCCAGATGCCCCTAGGGTAATTTCTAAAGGTTGTCTGACAATAACAAAAGTTTTTCTAATCTCTCTGTACAAGGATTTGTGTTGTGCCATTTTATGAGCCATGCTCAGGATATATAGGAAATGCAGCCAATGACCTTTTACCTGTATAATTTCAGGGATGAAAAAGACTTTGATAAATCATTTCCCATTTTTCTTCCTTTAAGTATGTCTAATCCAGATGATATAATCAATCATGGTCTGAAAAAAAGTATAAAAAAAGAAGATGTAACCATCTCTGGTTAAACTTAGTAGTTCTGTTTTTCTTACAATTTTAAGTTCATGTTCCTTATAATTGATCCTAGTGAGACTAAAATGGACTGCCAAATTTTAGAATATGAGATAGTAATGTTTAGTGTCATATTGAAACCCTGGCAAATGCTTAGGACAAGGGCAAGAAAAAATAAATATAAAGACTAAAAGGAAAATAAAAAGTCATTATTTGTAGATGATCTGATCATGTACATAGTAAACCCAAAAGGACCCTAAAACAATCATTAGAACAGATAAGCTAGTTCATCAGTCCTCCTGGCTTACAGATCAAAACATGAGAGCCAAAAGCCTTCCTTTAAAATAGCATGAAATAAATGAAAAAAAAAATACAATATAAAAAAAACACAATAAAGTATTTGAGAATTAATCTAACAAAGAAAGAAAACCCTTGGGCGCCTGGGTGGCTCAGTTGGTTAAGCAACTGCCTTCGGCTCAGGTCATGATCCTGGAGTCCCTGGATCGAGTCCCGCATCGGGCTCCCTGCTCGGCAGGGAGTCTGCTTCTCCCTCTGACCCTCCCGACCCTCCCCCCCTCATGCTCTCTCTCTCTCAGTCTCTCTCTCTCAAATAAATAAATAAAATCTTAAAAAAAAAAGAAAGAAAACCCTTATAGAGGGTTATTAATTAAAGAAGGTGTGCAAGACTATTGAATCACAGATCTGTACCTCTGAAACAAATAATACATTATATGTTAAAAAAAAGAAGAAGAAGAAGAAGATAGCAGGAGGGGAAGAATGAAGGGGAGGGAAACTGGAGGGGGAGATAAACCATGAGAGACGATGGACTCTGAAAAACAAACTGAGGGTTCTAGAGGGGAGGGGGGTGGGAGGATGGGTTAGCCTGGTGATGGGTATTAAAGAGGGCACGTTCTGCATGGAACACTGGGTGTTATATGCAAATAATGAATCAATGGAACATTACATCAAAAAGTAATGATGTAAATATATGGTGATTAACATAACATAAAAAAAAAAGAAGAAGAAGATGCAACCCAAATGAATAATGAGGTATATGTGTTTGTGGGTGGAAAATTTAACCATGTAAGATGTCATTATCCTGAATTTATTCTGCAAGATCTGTGCAACTTTAATCAGATCTCTGCCAAGATTTGGGAGGAATATTACAAGAAGATTCTAAGATGTACATGAAATAATAAAGCTTATCAAATAGCTAATTTTGGGGGGAAAACCATAATCTCTCAGTTTTTAGGACCTACGATATAGGCATAGTGATAAGAATAGTATTTACAGGGGTGCCTGGGTGGCTGAGTTGTTAAGCGTCTACCTTTGGCTCAGGTCATGATCCCAGGTTCCTGGGATCGAGCCCCACATCAGGCTCCCTGCTCAGAGGGAAGCCTGCTTCTCCCTCTCCCCCCCCCCCCCCCCCGCTTGTGTTCCCTCTCTCGCTGTGTCTCTCTCTCTCAAATAAATAAATAAAATCTTTAAAAAAAAAAAGAATAGTATTGACAAGGGATGAAGTAGATCAATTGAACACATTAGAGACCCAGAGAGAGATTTACATAAATGTAGGAACTACAGGATGGCATCACAAAGGAGTGAGAAAATAATGAGTTATTTAATAAGTGCTATTTGAAAAAAAATAGTCCTGAAAAATTGGCTTTGTATATAGTAAAAATTTATAATATAGTAAGACTATTTTGGAACCCAAAAAGGGAAAACTCCTCTATTTTTCTGTCTACTCACATAACACTCTACTTCTCTTCTAACCCTTCTCAGAACACTTCCGATACTTCTGGTCACCAAATGTGTCAGGATTTTCCTCCACTAAGCAATTTTCAGATACCAGCTGGATGTCCTACTACATAAGTCAACATGACACTATCTACCTGGACATGGAAGATTGCCCCTCCACCCCCCTCAGATGCCAGTCTCAAGTCCAGGTTGTTGCCTGTACTTCTGACCAACTGGCTATAAATTAGAGGTTCCCACAACCCCCTCCTAGCCATTTGCTAGAACAACTCACATAACTCAGCAAAAGTTTACCTTACAGGTAAACTTACAGGTTTATTATAAAAAAGATAGAACTTAGGAACAGCTGAATGGAAGAGATGCATGGGGCAAGATATGTGGGAAGGGGAACAGAGCATCCATGCCCTCCCCAGGGGATACTGTCATCCCAGACCTTCATGTGTTCACCAACCCAGAAGTTCCCCAACCCTGTCCTTTTGGATATTTATGGAGGCTTCATGACATAGGTATGATTGACTAAATCACTGGCCATTAGTCATTAACTCACTTCCAGCCCCTCTCCCCAACCCAAAGATAGAGGGTTATGGCTGAAAGTTCCAACCCTTTAATCACATGGTTGTTTCCCCTGGTGACTAGCCCTCAAAAAGGGACTTGCCAAAAATCATCTCTTTAACATAAACACAGGTATGACAGGAAGGAGCTAGTTATGAGTAACAAAATGAATTTCCAAGAGTTTTAGGAGCTCTGTACTAGGAATAAAGATGAAGACCAAATACATAGATATTATAAATTAGATGATCACAAAACCCTGTAGAAAACCATATATAAATAAACTAAATGTGAAAGAAAAAATTATGAAGCTAATACAAGTGTAGGAGAATATTTCTGGGTCTTTGAATGGGATTGAAACATAAAAGACCTAAAGAAACACTAAAAAAATGAATGTCATATATGTATGTATATATATATGTATATATATATATGTATATATACATGAATCAAAAAGAGATCAATGAACAGTACCAAAGAAAAATTAATAGAAGTATGACAACTGAGTGATGATACTTGCAGAGTGTAATATTGGTGATG
Organism: Neomonachus schauinslandi; assembly: GCF_002201575.2. Lineage (NCBI taxonomy): Eukaryota > Metazoa > Chordata > Mammalia > Carnivora > Phocidae > Neomonachus > Neomonachus schauinslandi. The sequence continues at coordinate 17,479,165 of NC_058412.1, read as the reverse complement.
TACTATTATATAAGAAAGGAAAGAACAACAGTAAATTAGCAAGAAAAAGACAAATTCTCTAGTGGAAAAAATTGACCAAAGAATATGGAAAAGCAATTCTATATGAATAGAGAGAAAAATCCAATAACTAATAAGACTATGAGATAATGTGCATCCCCTTAGTAACCAGAGAAATGTAGATTAAGACAAAGAGGCATTATTTGGTGTACTTCCAAATGGTAAAAATCAAAAGGTTTCTAATATTAAGGGCATAAGATCATGTGGAATTTGACCATAGATTTGAGGGTCCATATCTGAGCTCTCTATTCTGTTCCATTGGTCTATATGTCTGTTTCTGTGCCAGTACCATGCTGTCTTGGTGATCACTGCTTTGTAATATAGCTTGAAATCAGACAACATGATGCCCCCAGCTTTGTTTTTCTTTTTCAACATTTCCTTGATGATTCGGGGTCTTTTCTGATTCCATACAAATTTTAGGACTGTTTGTTCCAGCACTTTGAAAAATGTCATTGGAATTTTGATCAGGATGGCGTTGAAGGTATAGATTGCTCTGGGCAGCATAGACATCTTAACAATGTTTATACTTCTGATCCATGACCATGGAATGTTTTTCCATCTTTTTGTGTCTTCTTCAATTTCTTTCATGAGTGTTCTGTAGTTCCTAGAGTATAGATCCTTTACCTCTTTGGTTAGGTTTATTTCAAGGTACCTTATGGTTTTTGGTGCTATTGTAAATGGAATAGTTTCTCTAATTTCTCTTTCTACAGTTGCATTGTTAGTGTATAAGAAAGCAACCGATTTCTGTGCATTGATTTTTGTATCCTGCCACATTACTGAATTGCTGGATGAGTTCTAGTAATTTGGGGGTGGAGTCTTTTGAATTTTCCACATAAAGTATCATGTCATCTGTGCAGAGAGAGAGTTTGACTTCTTCTTTGCCAATTTGAATACATTTTATTTCTTTTTGTTGTCTGATTGCTATTGCTAGGACTTCTAGTACTATGTTGAACAACAGTGGTGAGAGTGGGCACCCTTGACGTGTTCCTGATCTTAAGGGAAATGCTCTCATCTTTTCCCCATTGAGGATGATATTTGCTGTGGGTTTTTCATAGATGGATTTTATGAACTTGAGGAATGTTCCCTTGATCCCTATACTCTGAAGAGTTTTAATCAGGAAAAGATGCTGTATTTTGTCAAGTGCTTTTTCTGCATCAATTGAGAGGACCATATGGTTCTTCTCTCTCTCCTCTTATTAATGTGTTCTATCACATTGATTGATTTGTGAATGTTGAACCACCCTTGCATCCCAGGGATAAATCCCACTTGGATGATCCTTTTAATGTATTGTTGGATCCTATTAGCTAGGATTTTGTCGAGAATTTTGGAATCCATATTCCACAGGGATATCGGTCTGAAATTCTCCTTTTTGATGGGGTCTTTGCCTGGTTTGGGGAACAATCTTCGACAAAGCAGGAAAAAATATGCAATGGAAAAAAGACAGTGTCTTCAATAAATGGTGCTGGGAAACTTGGACAGCTATATACAGAAGAATGATAATCGACCATTCTCTAACACCATACACAAAGATAAACTCAAAATGGATGAAAGACCTCAATGTGAGACAGGAATCCATCAAAATCCTAGAGAAGAACATAGGCAGTAACCTCTTTGACATAGACCACAGCAGCTTCTTTCAAGACACATCTCCAAAGGCAAGTGAAACAAAAGCAAAATGAACTTTTGGGACTTAATCAAGATAAAAAGCTTCTGCAAGCAAAGGAAACAGTCAACAAAACAAAGAGGCAACCCACAGAATGGGAGAAGATATTTGCAAATGACACTACAGACAAAGGGCTGATATCCAAGATCTATAAAGAACTTCTCAAACTCAACACCCAAAAAACAAATAAGTAAAAAAATGGGCAGAAGACAGGAACAGATACTTCTCCAAAGAAGACATATAAATGGCTAACAGACACATGAAAAAAATGTTCATCATCATTAGCCATCAGGGAAATTCAAATCAAAACCACATTGAGATACCACCCTTCATCAGTTAGGATGACAAAAATTGACAAGGCAAGAAACAACATATGTTAGAGAGGTTGTGGAGAAAAGGGAACCTTACACTGTTGGTGGGAATGCAAGTTGGTACAGCCACTTTGGAAAACAGTGTGGAGGTTCCTCAAAAAGTTAAAAATAGAGCTACCCTATGACCTAGCAATTGCACTACTGAATATTTACCCCAAAGATACAGAGGTAGTGAAAAGAAGGGCCATATGCACCCCAATGTTCATGGCAGCAGTGTCCGCAATAGCCAAACTGTGGAAAGAGCCGAGATGCCCTTCTACACATGAATGGATAAAGAAGATGTGGTCCATATACACTGTGGAATATTACTCAGCCATCAGAAAGGATGAATATCCAACTTTTGCATCAACATGGATGGGACTGGAGGAGATTATGCTAAGTGAAATAAGTCAAGCAGAGAAAGTCAATTATCATATGGTTTCACTTATTTGTGGAACATATGGAACAGCATGGAGGACATTAGGAAAAGAAAGGGAAAAATGAAGGGGGGGGAATTGGAGCGGGCGACGGACCATGAGAGACTATGGACTCCGAGAAACAAACTGAGGGTTTTAGAGGGGAGGGGGTGGGGGGATGGGTTAGCCCAGTGATGGGTATTAAGGAGGGCACATTCTGCATGGAGCACTGGGTGTTATACGCAAACAATGAATCATGGAACACTACATCAAAAACTGATGATGTAATGTATAGTGATTAACATAACATAAAAAAAAAAAAGCCATATAGCCACCTACTAAAAAAAAAAAACCAAAACAAAACTAATGATGTACTCTATGGTGACTAACATAACATAATAAAATAAAAGAAAATTAAAAAAAAGATCATGCAGAATTTCCATGCACTATTGGTAAGAGTATACACTGGTATAGTCATCCTGGCAGTTTGTTGAAATTGAGTATGCATGTACCTGGGGGGCTCAGCAAGACTGTAGAGAAAATCTAAAATCCACAGCAAGGTATTTTGTAGGAAGTGGTTGGAAGCATGACTGCTGATATGTAAAATATGCAATATGCATGCCCCAGAATAATGTGTCAGTCCCAAGGAACATATTTACATAAACCAACATGGATGGCTCCCAAAAACATAGAAGTTAATTTTAAAAAAGGAAAAAAAACCAACATGAGAATTGTACCACAGTACCATTTTGTATTTTAAGAAGCCACAATATTTTAATAAATTATACTAATAAAATTAATTATAATATAATTAATTATAATATCTATTATATAATATATAATAGATTTAACACATTAATAAATTATATTAATAAAATTTTTATTTTAAAATAATACAAATATACAGGACAACATAACAACAACTTACGCATACCCAACATAAAAATTGATATAATTCCCTCAGATTAGTTTTAAAGTTAAGAAATTGCAAATTCACAGTTTTCAAGGAAATATCTATATCTAAATAAACATGTGGAAAGCAGACATTAAAGACATAGTATGTGAAAGGGAGTCTTAAGGATTTGCAGAATGGAATGGATTTGGTGATAGGACATGAAAGGTAAAAAATAATAAAAACACAATAAAAGCAGTGATCTTTCTTGGACTGGTAATTATAGTGTGCTGTTGACCAGTGGGTATAAACAGCTCAGTTCTGTGTATCTGAGGTCCAGAAAGAGGAACAAAGAAATAACTGTGTGTATGTTTGTGCGTGTGTGTGCATTGTGTGTGTGTGTGTGTGTAAGCATGCATGTGTTTATTTCACTTCATGCCATTTCAATGGATATGTCAACTTTCTCCAAAGTGTCTCTAAGTTTTCTCTTCTCTTCTTACCTTGAAGCTTGCAATTGGACCCGTCACTTGGTGTCTGAAAAAGCATGGCTTGGAACTTACCTCCTTCCCACCAACTTCTCACCTGATTAAAACCTTGCCTTGCCTTTCTGAGGTTGGCCCTGAAATGTTGTCTCATCACTACAGTTCCAAGCCACAATTTTACCTGGATCTTTTCCATTCCTGATTTCATCTTCTTGGCCTTTCTTGTTCATCTGCAACACAGATACAGACACCTTTACTTTTCTTATCATCCTTTTTATTCCTCTTTGCTATGTAAGCTTTGACCCTACTTTTCTGTGATTTAGGATTATATTGCCCATAAGACCAAAGGACCTCTCACTATTTCAAAGAGCCTATCACTTACTCATGATAGAAGTGTGAGTTCCTTGCTGTATCTTGTCTCCTTGTCCCTGTGCCCTCCACATACACACAGAGCCATGTTTACTAAGTAATCAGAGACCTCCCCTCCCATAAGGCCAGAACAAGGCATGAACAAGGTGGACGAAGACATTTTCCATGCTACAACAATAAGCTCCAGTAAGGGAATAAAGTTTGAGCTGGTAGAAGACATGGATGTTTGCCACAACATTCCCACACAGAAAAGGGGAGAGCATTCTAGTGAGATTTCCAGAAAGGAAATAAGTGACTTAAGGGAAATTAATACTTTTAAGGCTTTTTAAAATTAAATACTGACAGCTGTCTTTCCAATAGGGTTTTTAAGTAATTTATTTTCACATTTATGTTGCTATAAATGTGCCTCTTTCACCTTCCACCAACTGGCATTGCTATGTGTGTATTAAATTTAAATCATTGCTAATTTGTTGGAATTAATAAATGCATGCCATTATACCATTGGCTTATTTATTTATTTGGCTACTCATGAGGGTAAACATTTTTCTTTCAATGTACTTGTTAAAATGTTCTATTTTCATTTTGAGGAATTATCTTTTTTATATCCATTGCTCATTTATTTACTGGAATCTTTATATACTTATTTTTCCTTTTTAGAATTTAGCTCTTTATAGCATCTGGAGTGTGTTTTGAGGTTTAGTTTAAGAGTAGGATTTATATTTTTAAAAATAAATTTTTTATTACCCCAGCTCTATTTATTATTCTTACCCTTCTAGACTGATTGGAGATGACTCATTTATTACATATAAACTTATTTTATATATCTTGAGATTGGCTTATTACTTGCATGAAACCGTACTCTTCTGCTGAGAGGCAGAACACTCCATTTTTGATAGTGTCTATTTAAAGCTAATAATGGAAAATATAATCATATCTGAAAATATTATGAAACTGGTCTTTAATTTTCAAAACTGCTCTATTTCTGTCTTCTTGCTTTTTTCATACACAGTAAGTAATTGAAGAAATATTCTGCCTATTGATTTAAAATCTTGGCAGAAAACTTTAATATATTTCAGAAGAAAGTAAAACAAAATAAGTAAGTTATGACCACACTTGTAGTGTGTTAAAGCAAAGAGTATATTAATAAAATTCAAAAATAACTTTAAATTTTTATTGTTGATTAACAGAATTGGACTTCCTAGATGAGGACACTTCATACTTATGTTCATTCATTCATTCACTAATTTAATAAGTATGAGTCCTCCAGGTTTGTGATGGTTATAAAATATGGAATGGTTAATATATTATTTCTTTGTGTTTTCCATTTTTGTTTGTTTTTTGTTGTTGTTTTGCTGATTTGTTTGTTGATTGGTCTTTCATTAACTGGATACCTGAAAAGAAAGACTGACTGAATGTAATGAAACATGTTCAAAAATGGAAAGAAACACATTGTGAAGCAAGGCGACCATTGCAAAACAAATGAAGAGATTGTAACTGAAAACTGACCTAAGAATTGCAAACACTAATCTTTAATGAGCAGTGCAGAATGGGGGAGATGGCACAGGACTGGGAATGGGCAAATGACATATTACTGTTCAATATAGGGAGAAGGTAGAATAGGAAATTGACAAACGTGAGCTTTATGCCAACTTAGAGTGTTATTATAAACTGTAAAACAATGGCTTCTGAGGCACTACAAGAAAAAAATATAGTAATATCTCTAGGACTTAAAATGGGCTTATTACGTAGTCATTTCCAAACTAAATCCTTAAAAACAAGATTTATTTATTTATTCCAGAGAGAGAGAGAGCGCGCGCGCAAGAGAGAGCACTTATGTAGGTGCTATGCGTGGGGGGAGGGGCGCAGGGAGAGAATCCTTAAGCAGATTCATGCTGAGCTTGGAGCCCTTCCTGGGGCTCGCTCTCACAACCCTGAGACCATGACCTGATCCAAAACCAAGAGTCAGAAGCTTAACAGACTAAGCCACCCAGGCGCCCCTAGAGACTTTTTTATTTAACATAACAGTGATTAAGCTGACAATGCCAGAAAAATGCAACAGACATAACTCAAGTATTTTAATATCCTTGTGGATAAAGTGAAGATATGTAGGATGGGTATCAGGAAAATAAAGAGAAGTATTAGTTGGTAGAAGGTCTGTTTGAAAAGAGTTTGGAAGATCTGAATCTGAAGAGATTGCTGAAGGCCACTAGGATGCTGTCCAACACATTTTCCATTTTAACATTTATATCAGTAACTCAAATGCTAATAGTAACTTGACAGGTAATAGACTTTTTAAATTGTTGGATAATATTGTATCTATTGTCAGATATGTTGATTATCTAAATATTTACTGGAAAAGATCTAAACAGACTGGAGAGAACCAAATGTAAAGATGTGAAATTATTAAAAATAAATGTACAAATCCAAATTTAGATCTAAAAAGAATTGCATAAGAGCAGGATGGGGAAAACAATATATTAGTTGTCTATTACTGTATAACAAATTAGCCTAAATCTAGCAGCTTGAAACATGAAAATTTATTTTCCTGCATAGTTCCTGAGAAGCCAGCAGAGGCTTGGGTGGTTCTGGTTTAGGGTTTTTCAGGAGGTTATATTCAAGGCTTACTGGGGGCTGGAGATTTTGGAGTTTATGTGATATTAGGTGTTATAATATACATATATGAGCTCACATACACACACAGTCAAAACATACCTATGATTATTTTTGTTACTTTAGAGCTCCAAATTTTATGAAAAATGGATATAAATTAGAATATATTCAGAAGAACAAAATATGCAATGGAAGAAAGTCTGGATAGTCTCAGCCTGCATAAAAGAACCTATACAGGGGATTTGAAGGCAATAATCAAAGAACTGATAGGGATAAGGGATTAGATTTGCTTTGTGTGTTTACAAGGGGTGGGAATATTCATTAATAGGTAGAACACTTCAGAAAGGCAAACATCAAGTGATTAAGGAAAAAATTTGTGCTATAAAATCTGTATAAAAATGAAGAACTACTGAATTTATTATCACGATTTCTACTCAAGGAAAAATAGGAATCACACTTGCTTAAGATACCACCAATAAGTATGTTTGAGAGGGGTTTAAGCACTGAATGAATTATTCATTCCTTTCATCATTGTTTCAGAAGAGAGTAAATGAGCACCCACTCTAGGTTGAGGGTTGTTTTTAAGGCCTAGATTGAGAGATTGGTGAATGAGCAGGCAAGATCCTGCTCTTACCGGATTTCTGTCAGATTGTGGAAGATGTACAATAAACAAGAATACAAAAAAACTATAAGTTTATTTCACTGAGATAAAACAAGCTCAGGTAATAGACTGTGAAGAGGTATTTGTGAACAGGTGTATGAGCTAGAGTGGTCAGGGAAGTCTCTCTGGGGGTGAGATCTTTAAGCCAAAGATCTGAATGGCAGAAGGATCCAGCCCTGTGAAGATGTGGGGGGAAAGAGTTTCTGGCAAAGGGAACCATAAACTGAAGGCCCCATGACTCAGCTAAGTGTAGCATATTTTATCTGCAGGAAGGTGGCCCTTCTGACTATACCATTACTAGTGGTGGGGAAGGTGGAAAGAGACCAGATAAAAGAAGTAATAACATCAGCTTCAAAGTGTATGTCTTGTAGATAATAGTAGTGAATTCAGATGTTATTTTTTTATTTTATTATGTTATGTTAATCACCATACATTACATCATTAGTTTTTGATGCAGTGTTCCATGATTCATTGTTTCCGTATAACACCCAGTGCTCCATTCAGTACGTGCCCTCTTTAATACCCATCACCAGGCTAACCCATCCCCTCACCCCCCTCCTGTCTAGAACCCTCAGTTTGTTTCTCAGAGTCCATAGTCTCTCATGGTTTATCTCCCCCTCCAATTTCCCCACCTTCATTTTTCCATTCGTACTATCTTTTTTTTTTTAACATATGATGAATTATTTGTTTCAGAGGTACAGGTCTGTGATTCAACAGTCTTGCACAGTCTTTCACAGCGCTCACCATAGCACATACCCTCCCCAAAGTCTATCACTCAGCCACCGCATCCCTCCCACCCCCCACCACTCCAGCAACACTCAGTTTGTTTCCTGAGATTAAGAATTCCTCATATCAATGAGATCATATGATGCACGTCTTTCTTTGATTGACTTATTTCGCTCAGCATAATACCCTCCAGTTCCATCCACGTCGTTGCCAATGGCAAGATTTCATTCCTTTTGATGGCTGCATAATATTCCATTGTGTATAGATACCAAATCTTCTTTATCCATTCATCTGCCGTTGGACATCTTGGCTCTTTCCATAGTTTGGCTATTGTGGACATTGCTGCTATAAACATCGGGGTGCATGTACCTCTTCGGATCCCTACATTTGTATCTTTGGGGTAAATACCCAGTAGTCCAATTCCTGGATCGTATGGTAGCTCTATTTTCAACTTTTTGAGGAACCTCCATACTGTTTTCCAGAGTGGCTGCACCAGCTTGCATTCCCACTAACAGTGCAGGAGGGTGCCCCTTTCTCCGCATCCCCGCCAACATCTGTCATTTCCTGACTTGTTAATTTTAGCCATTCTGACTGGTGTGAGGTGGTATCTCACTGAGGTTTTGATTTGGATTGCCCTGATGCCGAGCAATGTTGAGCACTTTTTCATGTGTCTGTTGGCCATTTGGATGTCTTCTTTGGAAAATTGTCTGTTCATGTCTTCTGCCCATTTCTTGATTGGATCATTTGTTCTTTGGGTGTTGAGTTTGATAAGTTCTTTATATATTTTGGATATTAGCCCTTTATCTGATATGTCATTTGCAAATATCTTCTCCCATTCTGTTGGTTGTCTTTTGGTTTTGTTGACTGTTTCTTTGCTGTGCAAAAGCTTTTTATCCTGATGAAGTCCCAATAGTTCATTTTTGCTCTTGCTTCCCTTGTCTTTGGCGATGTTTCTAGGAAAAAGTTGCTGCGGCTGAGGTTGAAGAGGTTGCTGCCTGTGTTCTCCTTTAGGATTTTGATGGACTCCTGTCTCACATTGAGGTCTTTCAACCATTTTGAGTCTATTTTTGTGTGTGGTATAAGGAAATGGTCCAGTTTCATTCTTCTGCATGTGGCTGTCCCAACTTCTGCAAAGAGTGTCCCAACACTATTTGTTGAAGAGACTGTCTTTTTTCCATTGGACATTCTTTCCTGCTTTGTCGAAGATGAGTTGACCATAGAGTTGAGGGTCCATTTCTGGGCTCTCTGTTCTGTTCCACTGATCTATGTGTCTGTTTTTGTGCCAGTACCATACTGTCAGGATGATTACAGCTTTGAATAGAGTTTGAAGTCCAGAATTGTGATGCCACCAGCTTTGCTTTTCTTTTTCAACATTCCTCTGTCTATTCAGGGTCTTTTCTGGTTCCATACAAATTTTAGGATTATTTGTTCCATTTCTTTGAAAAAAGTGGATGGTATTTTGACAGGGATTATATTAAATATGTAGATTGCTCTAGGTAGCATTGACATCTTCACAATGTTTGTTCTTCCAATCCATGAGCATGGAATGTTTTTCCATTTCTTTGTGTCTTCCTCAATTTCTTTCATGAGTATTTTATAGTTTTCTGAGTACAGATCCTTTGCCTCTTTGGTTAGATTTATTCCTAGGTATCTTATGGTTTTGGGTGCAATTGTAAATGGGATCGACTCCTTAATTTCTCTTTCTTCTGTCTTGTTGTTGGTGTATAGAAATGCCACTGATTTCTGTGCATTGATTTTATATCCTGCCACTTTACTGAATTCCTGTATGAGTTCTAGCAGTTTTGGGGTGGAGTCTTTGGGGTTTTCCACATAAAGTATCATATCATCTGTAAACAGTGAGAGTTTGACTTCTTCTTTGCCAATTTGGATGCCTTTGATTTCTTTTTGTTGTCTGATTGCTGTGGCTAGGACTTCTAATACTATGTTGAATAGCAGTGGTGATAGTGGACATCCCTGCCGCGTTCCTGACCTTAGGGGGAAAGCTCTCAGTTTTTCCCCATTGAGAATGATATTTGCTGTGGGTTTTTCATAAATGGCTTTTATGATATTGAGGTATGTACCCTCTATCCCTACACTCTGAAGAGTTTTGATCAAGAACAGATGCTGTACTTTGTCAAATGCTTTTTTGGCATCTATTGAAAGGATCCTATGGTTCTTGTTCTTTCTTTTGTTAATGTATTGTATCACATTGATTGATTTGCGGATGTGGAACCAACCTTGCAGGCCAGGGATAAATCCCACTTGGTCGTGGTGAATAATCCTTTTAATGTACTGTTGGATCCTATTGGCTGGGATTTTGGTGAGAATTTTTGCATCCATGTTCATCAAGGATATTGGTGTGTAATTCTCCTTTTTGATGGGGTCTTTCTCTGATTTTGGGATCAAGGTAATGGTGGCCTTATAAAACGAGTTGGGAGTTTTCGTTCCATTTCTATTTTTTGGAACAGTTTCAGAAGATTAGGTATTAATTCTTCTTTAAATGTTTGGTAGAATTCCCCTGGGAAGCCATCTGGCTCTGGGCTTTTGTTTGGGAGATTTTTGATGACTGCTTCAATTTTCTTAGTTGTTATAGGTCTGTTCAGGTTTTCTATATCTTCCTGGTTCAGTTTTGGTAGTTGATACATCTTTAGGAATGCATCTATTTCTTCCGGATTATCTAATTTGCTGGCATATATTTGGTCAAAATATGTTCTTATAATTGTATTTCTTTGGTGTCGGTTGTGATCTCTCCTCTTTCACTCATGATTTTGTTTATTTGGGTCATTTCTCTTTTCTTTGATAAGTCTGGTCGGGGGTTTATCAATCTTGTTAATTCCTTCAAAGAACCAGCTCCTAGTTTCATTGATCTGTTCTACTGTTCTTTTGGTTTCTATTTCATTGATTTCTGCTCTGTTCTTTATTATTTCTCTTCTCCTGCTGGGTTTAGTCTTTATTTGCTGTTCTTTCTCCAGCTCCTTTAGGTGTAGGGTTAGGTTGTGTATTTGAGATCTTTCATTGCTTTAGAAAGGCTTGTATTGCTATATGCTTTCCTCTTAGGACTGCCTTTATTGCATCCCAAAGATTTTGAACAGTTTTGGTTTCATTTTCATTTGTTTCCATGAATTTTTTTAATTCTTCTTTAATTTCCTGGTTGACCCATTCATTCTTCAGTAGGATGCTCTTTAGCCTCCATGTATTTGAGTTCTTTCTGACTTTCTCTTGTGATTGAGTTCTAGTTTCAAAGCATTGTGGTCTGAAAATAGGCAGGGAATGATCCCAATCTTTTGGTAACAGTTGAGACCTGATTTGTGACCTAGGATGTGATCTATTCTGGAAAATGTTCCATGGGCACTAGAGAAGAATGCGTATTCTGTTGCTTTGCGATGAAGTGTTCTGAATATATCTGTGAATTCCATTTGGTCCAGTGTGTCATTTAAAGTCTTTACTTCCTTGTTGATCTTTTGCTAAGATGATCTGTCCATTTCAGTAAGGGGTGTGTTCAAGTCCCCCACTATTACTGTATTGTTGTCAATGTGTTTCTTTGCTTTTGTTATTAACTGCTATATATAATTGGCTGCTCCCATGTTAGGGGCATAGATATTTACAATTGTTAGATCTTTTTGTTGGATAGACCCTTTAAGTATGATATAGTGTCCCTCCTCATCTCATTACAGTCTTTGGTTTAAAATCTAATTTGTCTGACATAAGGATTGACATGCCAGCTTTCTTTTGGTGTCCATTAGCATGGTAAATGGTTTTCCACCCCCTCACTTTCAATCTAGGGGTGTCTTTGGGTCTAAAATGAGTCTCTTGCAGACAGCATATCGATGGGTCTTGTTTTTTTATCCAATCTGATAGCCTGTGTGTTTTGATTGGGGCATTTAGCTCATTTACATTCAGGGTAACTATTGAAAGATAGGAATTTAGTGCCATTGTATTGCCTGTAAGGTGACTGTTACTGTATATTGTCTGTGTTCCTTTCTGGTCTTTGTTACTTTTAGGCTCTCTCTTTCCTTAGAGGATTCCTTTCAATATTTCTTGTAGGGCTGGTTTTGTGTTTGCAAATTCCTTTAGTTTTTGTTTGTCCTGGAAGCTTTTTATCTCTCCTTCTATTTTCAATGATAGCCTAGCTGGATATAGTATTCTTGGCTGCATATTTTTCTCATTCAGTGCTCTGAATATATCCTGCCAGTCCTTGCTGGCCTGCAGGTCTCTGTGGATAGGTCTGTTGCCAATCTAATGTTTCTACCACTGTAGTTTACAGATCTCTTCTCCCGAGCTGCTTTCAGGATTTTCTCTTTGTCTCTGAGACTTGTAAGTTTTAGTATTAGATGTCGGGGTGTTGACCTTTTTTTATTGATTTTGAGGGTGGTTCTCTGTGCCTCCTGGATTTTGATGCCTGTTTCCTTCCCCAAATTAGGGAAGTTCTCTGCTATAATTTGCTCCAATATACCTTTGCCCCTCTCTCTCTTTCTTCTTCTTCTGGGATCCCAATTATTCTAATAGTGTTTCATTTTATGGTATCACTTATTTCTTGAATTCTGCCCTTGTGATCCAGTAGTTGTTTATCTCTCTTTTTCTCAGCTTCTTTATTTTCCATCATTTGGTCTTCTGTAGCACTAATTCTCTCTTCTGCCTCATTTTTCCTAGCAGTTAAGAGCCTCCATGTTTGATTGCACCTCATGAATATCCTTTTGATTTCGACTTGGTTAGATTTTAGTTCTTTTATTTCTCCAGAAAGGGTTTCTCTAATATCTTCCATGCTTTTTTCAAGCCAGCTAGTATCTTTAAAATAGTCATTCTGAACTCTAGTTCCAACATCTTTCTAATGTCCATATTGATTAGGTTCCTGGCAATCAGTACTGCCTCTTGTTCTTTTTTTTAGGTGATTTTTTTCCATCTTGTCATTTTGTCCAGAGGTTAATAGATGAATGAGAGAACAAAATGTTAACAGGGTAACAATGACCCTAGAAAAATATACACTAAACAAATCAGAAGAGACCTGAAACTGGAGGAAAAGAAAGGGAAAGAAAAAAAAAGAAAAAATAAATAAAAAGAAAAAGATAAAAAAAAAGAATATGATCAAATATGATCAGGCTGGTGCATAGATCAGTGCCACACACTAGATTTTGGGCGTATTTTGGTCTGTTAGAAGACAGTGCCTCCCAAAATTTTAAAGAAAGAAAAACTTATATATGCACAAAAATAAGGGTAAATACGATGAAGGGATGGAATATGACTGTAAAGATGAAAATTATAAAAGATTTTATAAAAGGAATTTGTAAGATAAGAAGTTGGTTGATAAAAGAAAGAAGAGGAATTAAAAAAGAAAATGGAGAGAATGTGATCAGGCAGGAGACTAGAACAAAGCCAAACACTAGAGATTTAGGGTATATTTTGGTCTGTGAGAAGAAACTGTATCCCAAAATTTTAAAGAGAGAACAATATATATATATACATATATATACCAAAAATAAGGTTAACTACTATGAAGGGATAGAATATGACTCTAAAAATGAAAAGTGAAAAAGATTTTTTAAAGAGGGATTAAGAATTCCTCATATCAGTGAGGTCATATGATACATGTCTTTCTCTGATTGACTTATTTTGCTCAGCCTAATACCCTCCAGTTCCATCCATGTTGTTGCATGAGGAATTCTTAATGCAGGAAACAAACTGAGGGTTGCTGGAGTGGTGGGGGGTGGGAGGGATAGGGTGGCTGGGTGATAGACATTGGGGATGGTATGTGCTATGGTGAGTGCTGTGAACTGTGCAAGACTGTTGAATCACAGATCTGTCCTCTGAAGCAAATAATATATGTTAAAAAAAAAAGAAGAAGAAGATAGCAGGAGGGGAAGAATGAAGGGGGGGAAATCAGATGGGGAGACAAACCATGAGAGATTTTGGACTCTGAAAAACAAACTGAGGGTCCTAGAGGGGAGGGGGGTGGGAGGATGGGTTAGCCTGGTGATGGGTATTAAAGAGGGCACGTTCTGCATGGAGCACTGGGTGTTATGCACAAACAATGAATCATGGAACACTACATCAAAAACTAATAATGTAATGTATGGTGATTAACATAATAAAAAAGAGAGAAAAAAGAAATTCCGCCCCCCCCCCCCAAAAAAGGGATTGATAAAATGTTGGTTGAAAAAGGGAAAAAGAGAATTTAAAAAAAAAGAAAATTAAAAAAATTAACTTTGAAAGACTAAAGAATCATGGTAAAAAAGCCATGAATTCTATGTGCTGTATTCCCCTAGGGCTGCTGTTCTGCCATTCTCATTGATCTGTAAACTTGGTCTTGGCTGGCTGTTCTTGCTGATCTTCTGGGGGAGGGGGCTGTTGCCGTGGCTCCCAAATGTCTTTGCCAGAGGCGGAATTGCCCCACCCTTGCTGGTCTGGGCTAAGTAATCTGCTCGGGTTTGCTCTCGGGAGCTTTTGTTCCCTGTAAGCTTTCCGTACAGATTTGGAGGACAAGAGTGAAAATGGCGGCCTCCCAATCTCCACCCCAGAGGAGCCGAGAACTTGGGGCTCCACTCCTCGGTGCACCCCCATAGAAAAGCAGTCAATCACTCCCATCTCCCCATTCTCTGGCCACACTCCGTGCTCACCTGGCCTGTGACCGAGCATTTCTATCTCTGGCACCCGACCCCAAGTGGAGTCTCCAAACCCAGCAGATCCCTGCAGTGTGCTCCCTTGATGCCCCTCCTGGAGGAGGAAGGTGAGTCTCCCCGGATCTGCCACTTGTTGGGTCCCTGCTGGAGGAGCAGTGGCCCGACTGTGCCGCAGATCACGGTTTATGGCCACCCCGAGCTGAGAGCCCGCTCCTCGGCTCCGTCTCTGCAGCCGGCTTCCCCGCTCCGGTACCTGGGAGCTCTGCCACACTCAGGCACCCCTGGTCTTTCTGTGACCCCAAGGGTCCTGAGACCACACTGTCCCAGAGAGGGTTCCACCCCCTGCTTAGCCACCGGAGTGACATCCCTCAGTGGAGCCGACTTCTAAAAGTTCCGATTTTGTGCTCTGTGGCTCTATCACTTGCCAGAAGTGACTGACGGAGGCCCCCTCCCCCGCCGTCTATCCTCCCAAATATCACCTCGGATTCACTTCTCTGCATGTCCTACCTTCCAGAAAGTGGTTGCTTTTCTGTTCAGAGAGTTGTTGCTATTCTTTTCTTTGATCTCCTGTTGAGTTCGTAGGTATTCAGAATGGTTTGATCCCTAATCTAGCTGAATTTCTGGGACCAGATGACATTTAGGTCTCCTACTCCGCCATCTTGCTCCGCCCTCTAGATGTTATTTTGGCATGCTCAAGAACATATATAGGATATAAGCAGAGGCTGGGATATAGTCTGGTTTACAATTTATAAAATCATTTTGTTTGCTTTGTGGATAAAGTGGTTGAACTAAGGGCAACCTTTAGGTGTAAATAGGGAAAGGAATCAAAGGCTATTGTTCCAGTTTGGGAGAAAAGAGAAGCTGTTAGATTATTTACTGACACATCCTCTTGACTAGATATAGGCTGGTTCCTAGAAATACAGAGGCAAAAAATAAAATTTGTACTTTCAAAGAGCACACTGCTTATTAAGGAGTTTAGGCATGCACAGCTGTGATACACCTCTGGTGGCTGATATAAGATAGATACAGTGTTGTCAGAACAGGAACAAAGACTGAGTGAATGAGAGGATACCAAACAAGATGCATTGGCCTGAAAACTACACAGATAACCTTTGAGATCCTTTCCAAATATGGGATTCTATGCCTCTACTGAAGCTCTCACAAAACTGTCTTTCATCCGGTTTTGACTATGACAGATAAGGGTTGTGGGATCTACGTTCTGCATGGCCATGAGGAATAGGAAATTTGATACATCATTGGATACTTGAGGAACAATGATTCTTTCCTTATGCATGAGCCTGATAGTCTAGCCCTAAAGCTGAAAGAGCCCACTGTAAGACCACTTAGAGACAGGTGCATGAGAGAGTAGCTCTTTCTGAGGAGCCAAATCTGAGGCCAGGACTCCGGAGTCTTTACTGATCTAGTTCCCCTAAACTTCTTTGAGTTCATTTTTTCTTACCTGAAAATAAATACAAATCTCTAAGAATCTAATGCTGGTTCTATCCAAGTCACAAAGGTGTTGGGATGATCAAGTTCTCCTTATTGCAGGAAGGCTTGGAAACCCATTTGAAATCTATGGAAAAGCAAATAGCTATGTAAAAGAATAGGAAAATGAATGGATACCTGAGAGTCCTTGTTTTTATTTAATGCTCAGTTAGAATAGGGCCAGAGTTCTAGCTAGACATCACATTGGGTTGGCCACACACAAAGAAAGAATGACCTCTCATTAGGGTGTTCTTTTTTTTTTTTCTCAGTGCCCTCAGATAAGCATGAGTCTCCCTGAGGGAGTGGAAAGGATAAATGGAGCATGAAGACAGAGTTAGTCTTCCTAGCACAGATCACCAGTATTTCTTATTTGCAAAGAGCTTGAAATCATTTATGTTAATTTCATGCCCATGCCTGTGATGGGAGTGCACTGCTAGATTCATTTCATAGATTAGAAACCCAAAGATGGTAAAATCTAGTGGCTTACACTTGGTTTCACAGTGAATAATCACAAAGCTGGAGAAAGGACTCCTAGGTCAGTCTGTGGTTCTACCACCTGGGACTCAAAGGCGTCCGACAAAATGGACTCAATAATCTCTTTTAACCACTCATGAGTGCTTTTAACAGTGTAGAGCTTTCTAACCATTGAACAGATTCTATTAGGAATGAATCTATATTTTTTTTCTTTTTGGGGTTGCTTCCTCCCATCCTTTTTTTCAGGGAAGGTTTCTTAGAAGAAGCTCTACCACAGTATATGAGTTTAGTAAAAAAGAAGAAAATGGAGTTAAGGCAGATAAAAATAGCAGATGAGAAATGAGGGTATGGGCAAACGTTGTTTCACTTCATCTTTGGGAGAAGAGTATGCAAGTTATATTAATGACACTAGAGCCTTGTCTCTGGCTGCATTATCTTCTGATTCCCATGGCCCAAAATGTGAGTGGAAAAATTAGGCTGCCTGGTCAGGATGGCTATTTAGAGTCAGCTGTATTCTGCCACAGGTTTTTGTGGGGAAAACTCAAACCATATAAAAGACATTTGGAAAAGGGAGGTCCAAATGGTTGGATTACTCCTTTTGCTGGGTTGAACAGGGTTTTGGCAAGTTTTTCCAAAGTACATTTTTAAATATTATCAAAAGCTGTCAAATTATATCTGAAACACCAGGAGAGCCAAAATTATCTAAAGAGAAGCTCCTACTATAAACACCAATTCTTGGGGCACGTGGGTGGTGCAGTTCGTTAAGCATCTGACTCTTGGTTTCGGCTCAGGTCATGATCTCAGGGTCAAGAGGTCAAGCCTTGCATCAGGCTCTGCTTGAGATTCTCTGCCTCTGCCTCTCTGCCCCCCACTCTCTCTCTCTCAAATAAATAAATAAAATATTTAAACACCAATTCTTTTATGAATGCTTAATTCCGCTTTCCTTAAAGCATTTGCATAAAGAATGGTAATATTTTCAAAATGTGAACTATAAACTATGTAGAGATAATGCCACCTGAAAGCTCTGCACACAGTATGTGGGGCAAACCAGCTATAGGACAATAGGGCTATATAGACATGAGTTAACATAGTACCCTGGGACTGCCTGCTCTTAGAAAGGTCTGATTACAAGGTTGGTCCTTGACTAGTGTCTGGGAATTTGGCTGGTAAATATACCTACACTGACACAAAACTTTCCCTAAATTGTAAGAGTGTTTCACTGTGCTTAAACTATATAAACAATCAGTTTGTTTCTGGGAGTTTGGAATTTTGGTACATGCTAGACAAGAAGGTGCCCATGTGATCAGCCTTCTAATAAACACCTAGGACATTGAGTCTCTAAAGTGTGTCCCTAGCTCAAATTGCTAGCAAGTTCGAGAGGCAAAGAAGTGTGGAAGCGGGAGGCCCAAGGCTGCCTTCTTCACGACAATGTCACCCCGGCTCTTCTCTGCCCTCAAGACGTTCTCTGGGCCCCCACTCTGGGGCTCTCAGGGCGGGTGGGCAGGTGGGCAGGCCAGGAGGCCCGGCTCGGCCCACAGCAGCTCCCTTAATGCTGTGTGCGGCACAGCAGGGCAGTCGGGGGGTGGGGGGGACTTCACAGTGTGGGAAGGACTTCGGAGACAGCGTGCCCACTCCTGATCTTCGCTTTCTGATCTCGCCTCTCTGCACGGAGGCTGCCCTTCTGTTCTACTCCCCATCCTGGTGGATAACATTTCTCATTTGTTGCCACACTCACTGCTGGGATAGTTTGTTAAGTCCTGTGTGACTCTGTTGGGAGATGAATCTTGGAAGCTAGTACCTGGTTTCCTCTAGACTTCACCCTTTGTGTCTTTTCCCCTTTTTTTGCATTGGGTTTGTGTCCTTCCACTTGTCCTGTGTACAACTATAGAAGAATCCTGTGAGTACTTATAGCAAATCACAAACCAGCAAATCTGGGGTAGTCTTAGAGTTCTTTAATACAGGACTCCTCTCTGAACATCTAAGGACAAGGCCACTCATTTTCTTTTCTTAATACTACTTTCCTTCCCATGTGCACATTTTAGTTCAAATTAGATAAATTTAAAAGAAATAGTAGGCCTGCAAAAATCAGTGTCCCATTTAGACATTTTCTCAAATTTCTAGGCACATCTGTGTTTTCTCCAGTTTCCATACCTCAACGGCAGCATGCATTTTGTCTTTCATGACAGTCTACTATAGAAGTGACAGAAGTTGCAAAATCCCATGAAAATACACACACACACACGCACAGATAGAAAGCAATTCTCATATTCTTATAGTATTTTCAGCTCAGTTGAGAATAAAACACTGTAAAGTCTTACAAGGATGCCTGCTATCCTGAGATCTGAGGCCAGATTGGTTGATTAGAGAGGTTTGAATCTCAGGGTGCTAGAAACAGGCTTCTAAACCTTTCCCCATTTTCATTGGGTTTGAAAAAAAATGAATGTGAATTATAGAGGTTTGATTCTGACTATGGAGTCAGGAAAGCATTCACAGAAATGAGATGCTTGAGGCAGTTTCAAACACACAAAGGACATGAACATTTGTAAAGCTCTTACAAACCCAGGGTTTTGTTCCTAGAAAGTATCATGAGTCCCAGTTCTGCATAGCAGGGGCTGTGATGTAAGAAACCTAGGCCAAGATTTATGGATCCTCCTTCCAACTCTAAATTTGCAGGTCCCCACTGTCATTTGTAGTGTTCTCTTTGTGCTGGAGAAAATGAAGTGAAGCTAATGGCATCCTTTGTGTGGGCAAAGGAAAGTGATATCCATGCATACAAAGGGTGTGTTGGAGTGAAATATTAAGAGCAGAGACCTTCTTGAAATCAGTGATTTTATGGGAGAAGGGATGTGCTGCGTCTTGGCTCTCCTGCAGAAACAGAGAACCTTCATACTCCATGTCAGAGTGGTCCTGCTCTTCTAGTGTCAATGAGTCCAGTACAGGACCATGATACTTAGAATAGACTTTGCCCCCAAAGCAACAAATTGCATCTGCAAACCATTTGCTATCACTGATTGAAACTTGTTATCCTATGCAATTCCATTTAGTTATGAAAAATAAAATAACTGGCC
Organism: Neomonachus schauinslandi; assembly: GCF_002201575.2. Taxonomy (NCBI): domain Eukaryota; kingdom Metazoa; phylum Chordata; class Mammalia; order Carnivora; family Phocidae; genus Neomonachus; species Neomonachus schauinslandi. The sequence goes on along the minus strand of NC_058412.1, from coordinate 17,459,298 downwards.
TTTTTAAAGAAATGAGAATATTTGTCCAAAAGTGATCTTCTGTGATCTGTTTAGAAATTTTATCAACAGTTCTGACAGTTATGTGAAATGATATCTCTGGGTGCGCCACTGCACCAACAATAAGAATAATTTTTTTTTCTATTAGCTCCTACAATGAACGGCTTTCTCCAGAAATGAAAAAACTATATTAAACTCCCATACTTCCATGGAATTTTAAAAAGCTAAATATGATTTCATTTATACTTAAAGTCTTTAATTTTCATTGGTGATAAAAATTGAATCAATGGATTTCAGTGCAAAAAAGAAAAAGAAAAAAATGTTTTCTTTCCAGCTATTATAATTATAATTCCCACCCAGGGTATAATGGTATTGAACTCTGCTAGGTAATCAAAAATATTAAGTCTGTTTGCATAGTTTCTTTTAAGATTTAGATTTCTGTTTATTCAAAAATAGTTCTTGTCTGATTATTTGCATAAAATATGGAGACTAGATATGTAATACTGCAATATAGTTTTCTAACATTTCAACAGTTTACTCAGCTTATCTTTAATGCCTCATTACAAATCTCATCAAGGCTAATTTATTGGGTGTCTTAATGACTTTATTTTTGTAAATATGATGGATTGCAAAAGCATTTGTGTATTTCGGTTATTTCCAATTTTCCTTAATATGTTGCACTCACAATTGACATCTTTGTGATAACTTCACATGGAGGTATCCCCCCTCCTATGCAGATGTTGATAAGGAAATTAGTGGATCCTGGTGGTAGGATCAAGGCAGATCTTTGTCATGTTTCTCCCCTGTTTTTTTCTTCCCTCTGGCTTCTTGCATCCAATAAGTGTCCATATATAGATGTCTCTTGGACATAATGCAGACAGTAGCCTGGGGAATATGCCGTGAATCAAGCAAACCACTCATTTAGTGAGAAGTTTTAGCTGATGAACTCATTTATCATGGAGAAGTTATAAAAATAATCCTTTCATGGGAGAGTCTGCCATTTAGTCAGATCTGTAAGTCAGACCTGTAAGTCAATTTTGCCCCACCAAAATTCTCCTACATTAAACCCCATCTCACAACTATGCTGTGGAGGTTTGCCTTTGAGGAAATCAGAAGCTACCCAATGAGAGAGGAAGGATGATCTGGTTTATTCCCCCAGTACATCTGAGAAGAGGCATGAGGACATGGCCATATAGTGCATGGAAGAGTATTTTATGTCTGACACTGTTAGCCAAAGAAGCAAATGTGCTGAACAAAATAACTTTCTGGAAACTGTTATCTTTTTTCTTTTTCTTTCTTTCTTTCTTTTTTTTTTTTGACAAATGTTGCATAGTAGGGCTAAAAAAACTAAGTCTCAAAAAATCCAATTGTTATTGACTATGGGAGTCCTAGTTTTGCAAAGAGATGACATTTATGATACCTTCACTAAATATTATGGAAACTTTTAAGCTTTAGAACCAAACTGTGACCTATGAGCAATGTCCTACTTCCTTAATAGTATGTTAAATGTCAGTTAAATCATTCTGATGGTGAATCTTTGGAAAACTCTATCATAATAATCAAATAGTCAAGTAATCTTAACCAGGCCAAAAAAAGGGGGGGGGGATGGAAAAGAACAAGAAGTGAAGGGTAAAGGGAGGTAGTAAAGTCAGGAGGAAAGAGAGCACACTAAGAAATGAGGGTAGGAGTGAATTGCTAAGAATCCCACACATTTCTATGTCTAAGACTTTGTGTGTAAGGCTAGATCATCTTGATGAATGTAGAGTGTGAACAATTGAAATAAGACCATTGAAATAATCACTTATTCAAAGTAACACCTTGTGAAAGATATGTAATTATCAGCTGCAGTGACACCAAAAACCTCCATCTTTTCAGAGCTTATGAAATCGCTTCAAATTAAATCCTAAAGGTGAAGATTATGTCTAAATAGTCATCAGATTTGATAAACATTTAGTTCTCCCAGTTTTGTGAGAGGGGCTATGGAGATAAAGATGAATATAGTCTGATCCCCTTCCTTGAAAAATTCAGAAGTTAGTTGAGAAACTGACAATTAGGTAGCAGGACTAGACTCAATCCATCCTGACATACTATGAGAGAAAAATAGGAATACAAGTGGGAAATTAACTAGCTGAGAGGGATTTCATGTCAGTCTTCTTGGAGGTGCAGATGACTGATTATGAGGAATTTGTATGCCATGCTACAGGTTAAGAATATCATCCAAAGAGCAATGGGTAGTGCTAAAGGGAAAAAAAATATTTTTAACACCTATTAAAGATGGAAAGGAAGACTTTATTCAAGAAGGATTACTGCAATAGGGTTTTTGTAGTAGGGGAGAGATTTATAGACAAGAAGCAGTGTAGGGGTCAGTGGATGGAAAATTACTAAAGGGAACCATCAAGGCTTGGGAGATTCTTGCTAGACCCACTGAACAGGAATCCTGTTGGGGACAGGCCAGGGTAATAAGATACCAAGATGGGGGATGCAGAAGTTAATTCAGATATCTAGGGCCAGAGACTCTCTAAATTGATCTGTCAGGATTCTTGCTAAAACTGGACTCAACTGACCAAGGACAGAGCCATGAGTCAGAAAGAAGCCATTTATTTCTAGTAATTTATTACATTATGCAATGTTGTAAAATTAGGTTCCAATTTGGAATACTTTTCTATTTTTGTGCTCTATCTGAAGTTTTATTTGTTTTTTGAAAATTTCACCGAAGATAAATAAAGTGCTTTGAATTAAGTTTAACTTTGTTTTAGAAAAGTGTCCTGTTTGCAGAACACTTACGATCTGGCTAAGGAGAATCCTTTTTTTTTTTTTTAATTTTATTGATTTGAGAGAGCGAGAGAGAGTAGAGAGAGAGACAGCACACAAGCAGGGAGGAGAGGCAGAGGGAGAAGCAGACTCTCTGCTCCCAGGACCTTGCGATATGACCTGAGCTGAAGGCAGATGCTTAACCAACTGAGCCACACAGGTGCCCCTAAGGAGAATCCTAAATACAGGCAATTGGTCCTCGGCTTTTAAGGACCACCTATCCTAATTGAACTGATATATACATATATGTATATATGTGTGTGTGTATATATATATATATATATATATATATATACGTTTTTTTAAAATTCAGTGGTTTGCACAAGTGTTACTTTTTAAGGTAATACCTTCATGTGATTAATAAAAAAGATAAAATAGTACAAAACTACAGAGTGAAAAAGTCATTCTTCTTTCTATCCTTTTTTTCATTGAAGTATGGATAACATGCAATGTTATATTAGTGTTTCAGGTTTACAACATAGTGATTGAACAATTCTGTCTACTACTCAGTGCTCACCATGATAAGTGTAGTCACCATACAATGTTATTATAATATTACTGACTGTGTTCCCTTTGTTGTACTTTTCATCTCTGTGACTTATTGATTTTATAATTGGAAGTTTGTACTTTTTAATTCCCTTCAACTATTTCATCCATACTGCCAATTCCTCTTCCCTGGCAACTACCAGTTCTCTGTATTAATGAGTTTGTTTCTCAGTTTTTTGTTTATTTGTTCATTTATTTTGTGTTTTAGATTCTAGATAAAAGTGAAATCATACAGTCTTTGTCTTTCTCTGTTTGACTTATTTCACCTAACATACTACTGTCTAGGTCCACTCATGTTGTCACAAATGGCAAGATTTCATTCTTATTTTTATGGCTGAGTAATAATATTCCATTGTGTCTATCTATCTACACACAGAACATCTTCTTTATCCATTCATCTACTGGTGGACAGTTGAGTTAATTCCACATCTTGACTATTGTGAATAATGCTGCAGTAAACATAGCGGTGCATATCTTTTCAAATTGGTGTTTTTGTTTTCTTTGGGTAAATACCCAGTAGTGGACTTATTGCATCATATGGTATTTGTTTTTAATTTTTTGAGGAACCTCAATACTGTTTTCCATAATGGTTGCCATCAATGTACATCCCCAACAGAAATGCATGAAGTTTCTTTTTTCTCCACATCCTCATCACCACTTGTTATTTTTTGTCAGAGAAGCCATTTTAAAGTTGGTCAAGGATAGAGTTTTTGTCAGTATCTACCAATAATTATTGATAATGGTACAGAAATTAAACTGGAAAAGACAAATACTGGAAGTTGAGAGACCAGTTAGGAGACTAAGAGGCAGATCAGATGAGTTTTGTCCAGGAAAGAATGAATTAGAACCCAGACCGTGTAAAGAATAGTAGATATAAGAAGCAAAGAGAACATTGAAAACAAGGATAAGGAAACATTGAGGAGGTTAAATGAATAAAACATTGATTTCTATATACTTTGCCATTTATACAGTGCCTGGCATATAGAAGGTGGGTGCTCCAAAATATTTATTAAATGAAAGAACAAGTAGGGCATGTTATACATATATTAGTGTTAACATTGTGGTTTCATTCCTACCTGGCCATCCCCAAATTAGTCTTAAATACTGGATGGCATCATAATTACCCACCTTCCTAACTCTGATTATAACCCATTAATCAACTCATGCCTAGTCATGACTGGTATATGAGAATATTTTTATTGCATATCCCAGGTATTTGATAATAGCAAATAGTTTGCATTTAATTCCTTAAATTAAAAGGAAATACTTTCCATTTAAAAGAGTATGATAGATAATTAGCAGGAATTATGTTCACACTGATAATCATTCAAAACTTTTGTCTAATCTCTGAGAAAAGAGTCTAGTAAATATGGGTCATTAAAAAAATTCTGGCTCTGTCATTCACTAGCTGTATGATAGCTAAATCTCTGTGCCTTAATTCCATCATCTATAAAATAGACATAATTATACTTATTTTTCAGGATTTGGGGGAAAATTAAAAGTATTCCTATTTATAAAGGGCTTAGCAAGTGCCTAACAGAGAGTAGGGGTTCAAGAAATTAAAATATTATTTCATTCAAAGTCACCAACTAGCAATGATGACTAGGTAATTAGTGGTGCCATATTCCTTTCAGTTATCAAGTAAATTTCCCTACTGGAACCTGACAAACTCTTCAAGTTTGCCACATAGTAGTAAATGTAACAGTGGCTGGTAAACATTCTTTCGGGGAACTGGGAACTTCAGCAGTCTCAATGACTTCCTTGACGACTGACACTTTCTTTGGAAAACAAAGACTTTTTAGAAGAGTAAAACATTATGGACCAAGTATAAACTTACATTCACACAGAATGAGTGCAGTAAACACTACATTATTTATCCTCCCATTTAGTCATGAAATAGTCATTCACTGAGCTTCTATCAGATATCAGACACTGTTCTAGCTACTCGTTTTATATAGGTTATTGAGACACATCTCCTGTTCTCAAATAATTCACAATCTAATAAGGCGCACTGAAACATAAATAGTTTATTATATTACAGAGGAATTAGAATTTTGTACAAAAACTTATAGAAGCACAAAGTACTCTCTGAATTATTCTGACAATGGGGTCATGAAAAGTTCAAGCCATGGGTTATCCTTAAGGATCTAGTTCTCAGAGAAGGAATGGAAAATGTGAGTGGCTGATAATAGCTATAAGGATAAGCGCAGTCTTTCATGTCCTGTTTTTTTTCTTTTTTTAACACTTGTCACTTTTTGCTTGTGTCATGCCACCCTCTCCCAAATGTGCATGATTATATGGTTACAACACCTTATATTTTGTCACTTGTGGTGACCCTTAGGTAGAAAAAGTGGCATTGATGGGGCCAGGTCCCTTCCTTAGTCTTTTGTGTCTGTACTATTCACCTGCTGCTTTTTATATGGAATATCTTTTCTGTGCACATGCCCCACTAATACAGACTCTCCAAGTTCCTTTGATCTAATCCTTAAAGATCAATTTGTGACTCATTCCTAAGTCACTTTTTATGTGTGTTTCTATAGGGTAGGTGAGCACAGAATCCTGCAGAAGGCAGACATCAGATGGAAGATGGGGATAATTTTTGTCTTTCCTTATGAAATGGGAGACAGAAAGGGAGATGCTTTTGTCACCCACAAGGTGAGCTGGACATTCAAAAAAATATAAAAACATTTGCAAATAGTGAAAGTTTGACTTCTTCCTTACTGATTTGGATGTTATTTATTTATTTATTTATTTATTTATTTATTTATTTATTGTTGTTGTTGTCTGATTGCTGAGGCTAAGAATTCTAGTACTATGTCAAATAGTAGTGATAAGAGTGGACAACCCTGTCTTGTTCCTGACCATAGAGGAAAAGCTCGCGGTTTTTCCCCATTGAGGACATTCTAGTATTATGTTACATAGTAATGATAAGAGTGGACATCCCTGTCTTGTTCCTGACCATAGAGTAAAAGCTTGCAGTTTTTCCCCATTGAGGATGAAATTAGCTGTGGGTCTTTTGTATATGGCCTTTATGATGTTGAGGTATGTTCCATCTATACCTACTTTGTTGAAGGTTTCTATCAAGAACGGATGCTGTATTTTGTTAAATGGTTTTTCTGCATCTATTGAGATCATATGGTTCTTATTCTTTCTTTTATTAATGTGGTGTGTCATGTTGATTGATTTGCGAGTATTGAACCACCCCTGCAGCCCAGGAATAAATCCCACTTGATTGTGGTGAATAATTCTTTTAATGTACTGCTGGACTCAATTTGCTAGTATCTTGTTGAGAATTTTTGCATCCATGTTTATCAGGGATTTTGGCCTGTAATTCTCATTTTAGTGGGGTTTTTGGTTTGGGAATCAAGGTAATGATGGCCTCATAGAAGGAATTTGGAAGTTTTCCTTCCATTTCTATTTTTTGGAACATTTTGAGAAGAATAGGTATTAACTCTTCTTTAAATGTCTGATAGAATTCCCATAGGAAGTCATCTGGCTCTGGACTTTTGTTTGTTGGGAGGTTATTGATTACTGATTCAATTTCTTTGCTGGTTATGGTCTGTTCAAATTTTCTATTTCTTCCTTTTTCAAGTTTGGTAGTTAGTATGTTTCTAGGAATTTGTTCATTTCTTCCAGATTGCCCAGTTTGTTGGCACATAATTTTTCATAATATTCTCGTATAATTGTTTGTGTATCTGTGGTGTTTGTTGTGATCTCTCCTCTTCCATTCATGATTTTATTTATTTGGGTCCTTTCTCTTTTCTTTTTGATAAGTCTGACTAGAGTTTATCAATTTTATTAATTCTTTCAAAGCATCAGCTCCTAATTTTATTGATCGTTCTACTGTTTTGTCTTATGTTTCTATACCATTTATTTCTGTTCTAATCCTTCTTATTTCCCTTCTTCCTCTTCTAGATTTAGCCTTTATTTGCTGGTCATTTTTTAGTCCTTTAGATGTAAGATTAGGTTGTGTAGAGACTTTTCTTGCTTCTTGAGGTAGGCCTGTATTGCAATATACTTCCCTTTTAGGATTACCTTTGCTGCATCTTAAAGGTTTTGGATTATCATACATTCATTTTCATTTGCTTCCATGTAACTTTTAATTTATTCCTTAATTTCCAGGTTAGCCTATTCATTCTTTTTATTTTATTTTATTATGTTAATCACCATACATTACATCATTAGTTTTTGATGTAGCATTCCATGATTCATTGTTTGCCTATAACACCCAGTGCTCCATTCAGTATGTGCCCTCTTTAATAGCCATCACCAGGCTAACCCATTCCCCCCACCTCCCTCCCATCTAGAACCCTCAGTATGTTTCTCAGAGTCCACAGTCTCTCATGGTTCATCTTCCTCTCCGATTTCCCCCCCTTCATTTTTCCCTTCCTGCCATCTTTTTTTTTTTTTAACATATAATGTATTATTTGTTTCAGGTGTACAGGTCTGTGATTCAACAGTTTTTCATGCTCATGGTTTGGAAGAACAAACATTGTTAAAATGTGTATACTACCCAAAGCAATCTACATATCTAATGCAATCTCTATCAAAATACCACCAGCATTTTTCACAGGGCTAGAACAAACAATCCTAAAGCAGTGGACTTGAAGACGCTAGTATCAGAGACTTGAGAGGTGAGGCAGGGAGGGCTTTGGCAGGTAAAACAGGTAATCAGGAGGAGATCTGAGGGGAAAGTAGTAGGAAGGGTAAAGAGAAGTTAAAAGTGAAATGAGGGGGACTAAGAGCTGGAGACATTGGCCCAGGCAAACTGAAGCCTGGGAGGTCACCTGGAGGTGGTAGCTGATATATATGGTGCACAGTATCCTGGTGGGTGGGATCCAGTGCTAGACTGAGAGTCCAGATGGAAAGAATGTGGTGCTTACTGGAGAGACCTGACCTAAGGGCAGGATCAGGGTGTGAGAGCCATTCTGCAAAAGTATTGGTAAGAGCAAAGCCAGTTTCTATAGTTAAAATGGTGAGGGTGGGAAGTGAGAGAGAGAAGAATGGAGGCAGAGGGACCCACATTACTGAAAATGGAACTGAAAGAGATGAGGAAACCTTAGCCTCCAAGGAATAGTGAAAAGCTTTCTTCCTGGGACTGGGGTCCAAGTCCAGAGCCAAAACTGTTGCCAGGCTGACTTGGTGCTAGACTGTTCAGATTCTAAATGGGGAATTCCTCAGTTCTCCCATCCACAGAACAGGATTGGTTCTCAGGCCTAGAGTAGTGTTTAGCATGCATATGGGAACTAATGTACCAGTATGTGATTAAAGAGCTGTGGGAGAGATATTAGGTGGTTCTCTGTAATAGAGTCCTGATATACATCTGGTAAGGACGATGGCAAAAGTGATCTTGATTCTCTGACAATGATGTCTGATTTATCCTGCTCAGAAGAGACCCATGCAGAGAAGCTAATAATGAGGCAGTTTTACATTTTAGCCCTAATGAAGATCGTTGCAGGATGGATCCCAGACACAATCAGAGAAGCTAGGAGCTCCGAGACATTTTGCCACCAAACACTTATTTTCAGTTTGGGCAATTGGTCCCATGAAATAAAAGCTAATTCCACTCTGCCAGCTTTCTATAGACTTCAACATCTTATTCAATTTCAACCATTCAACTTATGTTCTCTTCCTTTTTCCTTATATTATTTTTATTTTAAAATTAAAATTAGTTTCCTGGTTAAAGTTAGTCTTGGACTAAATCCTAGAATTTTTAGCACTTCATACTCAGAGGTGTGTTGGCTCTAGCTCAGCTGTTTTTCTGAGAGTACCTGACTGTGTTGACAAGAATATTTGGAGAAGCTGCTCAGGCTGCTTGAGTATAATTGGCTAATATATTTCAGAGCTCTGTTTAATGGATATTACACAGGGGACTGCATTTTCTGCGGTTTTCTTCAATTTGTGACTTAGCACTCATAACTAAGGTGCTTGCCTCTCCCTTTGACTCTCTGCTACTTTTTATTCTTCTTTTATATGAGATCCAGCAAAGAACAGGACTGGAGGGACCTATCCCCTCCTTTTAAAGTTCTACAAATAAAGGATAATACTCTAGTCCTTAAGATTCTCCAAATCCCCTTCCCCACCCCCCACTGCCCCAGCCTCCCAGATTCTTTACCCTGGGAGTATAGATCTGAGCTCTAGTCCTGACTCTGCTTTTAATACAAAATGGAATATTGAGCAAACTATTACCTCCTAAAAGCCTTTTTAATGTAGAAGAGAGGAGGGGAAAAAAAGCAGTGGGAGGAGCAGAATTGATCCAATTAAAATGCTTCTAGTAGATAGATGATAGAGTTATCTGTAAAGCAAATGTTAGTTCAAATTTTGTTTTAATTTCTATTTATTGACTGTTTATTCTGTGGCAGGTTCTGAGCTACACTCCTTATATACATTATCTCATTTAATCTTTATAGCATCCCTATGAAGTTGAAACTGTATCCTCAGGTTAAGCTTGAGGAAATAAAAAGAATGAGTAATGGCCCAAGGTCATCATACTGTAACAGAACCAGATATTGAAGGTGGATCTAACTCCAATGTTGTGTCCTTCTTGATTCTGTGTCATATGTCCAGTTGGCTCAGGAATTCAACTTCTTTTTGCTTCCTACTATGCTGCAGATAGAAACATTATGTCATTACATAGGCAATACCCAGAGATTGTCATGATGGGCCAGAAGAAAGGAAACAGGTGAAGGAAGATAAGGAGGTAGAAAGAACATTGATGTGGCTGGAAGTTGTGATTCCCAAGGAGGAATCCAAGAAACCCATCGCTTAGTGAGTCTTGTCATGTGATGGTAGGATTTATTAGTTACAGCTGTAAGATGGTGAGGGAGGCAGAGCTATTGGAATGAGGCTACAAATGACATTTTGGCTCTGGCCCATTTATCTGCTATGACAGGACTTTCATCAACAGTTAAAGACACAGAGAGTACAATCCAATCTCATGGAAGGAAGATGATGAGAAGGTCAAACATTGGCTTAATAATCCTGAAATTTGCCAAGATTCTAGGCCCAAAGACAACCTTAATTATGAGGCATGAAAGCAAGGTTGACCAACATGGTAGATGACAAGTGGAAAGGTGTGTCAGAGCTCCCCTAAATTCACTATTAATAGGCATTGCACTAACATAACCCTACTCTCATCAGTTTGTGAGCTGGGGCTGGTAATGTGCTATTTGTCTCATCCAGTCTAGTTCAGGAAGGCAGAGCTTCTGTGAGTTTTATACAAAGATACAGTTTGTATCTTTCAAAGGATTGGCCAATTTCATCTAAGTTATCAAATATATGAGCATAGAATCATTCATAGTAGTCCTTTTTATCTTTTTAATGTATATGGGATCAGTATTGATGACCCTTATTTTATTTCTGATGTTGGTAAGTTGTATCTTCTCTATCAGTATTCTACTTTGAGAAGCAGACGGAGGCCAGGGCTGATGCATTGCTTCAGCTCTGTGATGGGCTGAGGCAGGCATATGTTAAGGACACTGTGTTTTCATTCTCTGTAAATCAGTACAGACTGCACATAATTTGCAAGGTGAAGAAAGAGAAGAAATGGAATCCAACCAGAGGTAAGTGATGGTGAAAAACAAGGGAGTGTGAGGTTTTAAAAAAACATAGATGGGTGCCTCAAAGCTGTAAGTAGGAAGTATCATCCACAATTCAAGAATTCAGGCATCAGGCTAGTTTAGAGATAGTACTGAGTAACCCTAAGAACCTCTAAGGAATACCCAGCTTTTCTTCCTTAAGGTGTTATAATAAGACTTTTTTTTCATGCAGAACTCTATGGTTATATTACTAACTACTTTGGGGAAAACACTTGGGGACAGGCATCGTGTACTTTCTGTATAAATGTTGAAAAGTCCAGCAAAAGCTCATCTTATACTGAGTTCCACAGCAGAGGAATAACTTACTCTAAGATTTTATTTGATCTTTGGAAAGGTCTACAAGTTTGAGAAATATTTGAGTTACAGATAAATTGACTGAGGTCCAGAAGGGTTAAGTGAAATTCCTGGTAAGAGGATAAGCTAGGCTTAAAACTTGTTTCCAAACCCCAATTCCAGTGTTCTTTCTACAGCAAACACAGTTCATCCTCAAATTTGCATTCTTGAGCATATGTTTTTGCTTCCATCAAATATACATACATGAATTCTTGCTGAACCATCCAATTATCTGATCTACTCCCTTTACTCAGGATAAAGGCATGCTGGCAGAGGCTATAAAGGACTGTTCAATGCTCATGTCAGTCATACTATAGTAACTCCAGGTGCCTCAAACCTCCAAGTGACAATCTCTAATACAGCACCTTTCAAACCCACCAGAGAAATGATGCGTTAAGGATGCAAACCTGAGTGACAACCTGGAATTAAAGTTAACATTCAGTGAGTATATATATTACAATAACCTGGGACTTTAAAAGTACATATTTGTCTGCTATGTCTGTCATGTTAATAACCAATTTTGTTGAAAGGACTACCACTTACCTTTTTACCAAACACTTAATGCAATGAATTCCTTATTTTTTGTGATACATGTTTGCTCGTAGTATTTTGTTTACCATAGGTTAAAATTATAATGTTCTATGACTGACTAGATGGCTTAAATTAAAGCTGATTCAAGTTCAAATTATATAGGAATAATATATGTATACATTTGCATATAATACATGTGTATGTAAGTGTATATATCTATTTTTATAATTATACATATTAAAATAATATTTATATATATTTTTTATTTGGGGAATTTTTATTGAGCATCTTCTATGTGCCAAATGCTGTTATAGACACTGAAGATACAGCAGTGAATAGGACAAAGTATCCTATCTTAGGAAGTTACATTCTAAGGCAAGGCAAGGCGGGGCAAGGAGAGGCGAGGTGAGGTGAGGTGAGGAAAGGAAGAAGGAAGGAAGGAAGGAAGGCAAAACGACAAAAAAAAAAAAACCCAAACACACAAAAAAACAAAAAAACCAACCCAAACCCACAGGATAATTTAATGCAATGATACATAGTCTGGAGAAAATTAAAGCTTATCTAGGAGTATGAAAGTTTAGATGTATAAGAAAGCATCTTCTAGTAAGTGATACCTAAATATATATTTTTCAACACACTGTTGATCCAGTAGAAAAGTAAAGAAATGAAATATAAGAAAGACCAAATCAGGAGGAGAAAGCAAGAACTTATAGTCCTCTGGGGGATTCTGTTTATTCTTGATGACATAACACTTGGAAGGTTGGGAGAACTACATGAATCTAGATGCATTGAAGGCCAACATTCTCAGTGACAAAATATAAAGCATAAATGCACACTATAGTGGAAGATGTGTGAACTTGCACCCCTTTGGCACACAATGTCTAAGTGAAAACTTTTTTTAAAGAAAAGAAAAAAAATATCTAATGAGAATTCTAAGCAAAAATCTTCTCTTTGAAATTTTGAGGCTTAGAATTAACATTCTCCCTGCCTCCCAACCCACTTCCCAAAGAAAATGTAATATAAAGTGACTCCAAATGGTAGTCCTTTAGGCATTAGTCAGAAACAAATTATTATCTTTGCTGGAACAACATATTTTAAACCTAGATTTCATCTCAATAAACTCTCACAGAGTTCCAAAGGACATATGTTCACAATAAAAAGTTATTAAATAAATCATGACACTAACCATCATGAGTAAGAAATACAGAAATAACTAATTACACAGTCAGGACATTAAAGACTTCCAATTTGGAGATTATCAGTAGATTTTTTTTTTTTTAAAGCTTGAACTCAGAACCTGGAGATCAGGACCTGAGCTGAGATCTAGTCAGATGCTTAACTGACTGAGCTACCAGGCACCCTGGTAGAGTTGATATTTTTAAAGAATTAGAGGCTATTAAAAATACAATGAATAGGCAGATACTATTAAAATCAACATGGGTATATTTGCAAAAGAACCAGTTACAATTGTAAAACACAATGATTGGAATTAGAAATTTAATGAACAGGCTCAGCATTCAATTAGATAGAGCTGAAGAGAGAATTAGCAAACTGGATGTTAAATTTGACAATACAGAATGACAGTAGAAAGAGGCACAGAGTGAAGAGGAGATAAAAAATTTGAAAGAGCGTTTAAGGACATAGAAGATCAAGAGGGTGATGTCTAGTTATATTGTGATGGTTAGGGTATAGTCCAAGCTCCTAGGATCAAGAGACTATCACACAGTGGCTTAAGTAAAATTGAGTTTATATCTCCCTTCCAAAAAGGCCTGGAAATAAGTTGTTTAGAAATGGAAGGGAGCCTCTGCTATTCTCAATATGTGTTTCCAAGTTTATTTAAGTACCAATAGGAGTATGTGGGAATGAAAAATTCCAGGGCAAGCATCTTGTCTGCAGGAAAGTGACCTAGAATTTTCCTATAGCACCTTTACTCTCAGACAAGTGGTCAGAACTCAGAATGCCATTACATGGACTCATTTAACTGCATTTTTTAATCCCAGAAGTGGCACATCAAATCAAGTTTCTGATTGTAGTCTTTTATGCTACCAACTGTAGAAACTTTCTGGTTTTGAAAGGCTTATGGGTTTTATTATATCCATTCAGATAATCTCCCTATCTTAAATTCAATCATGCCACATGACATGATATAAATATGGGAGTGCTATTTTCTTATTTACAAGTTCTAAGGGTTAGGGTGTGGAACCTGGGGGCCATTTTTGGATTTCAGCCTACCATATAAAGTAAGCATACTCTTAAGAAGGAAAACATTTTAAAAATACTGGTAGTGGGGTAAATTAAAGAAAGAGTAAGACAAAGATATAATGGGGAAAGGATCAAAAAGACAAAATGTCTACCTTGAATAGACAAATAAAATGGACAATTCAATTTTCCAGATAAAGAAAAGTAAAAACCTAAATAACAATATTAGGCATGAAAAATAGTCCATAACCATAGATATGGCACAGATTAAAGTAATGATATGCTAATGAATTCAAAGCATATCTGCAGGGAATTAATTCCTAGAAAAATATAAGTAACAAAAATAGATTTAAGAAGAAACAGAAAATATCAACAGTCTTAAACTCATTAAGAAAAATATATGAAATCTTTCCCCAAAGAAAATTCTGATGGTTTTATAGGCTAATTCTACCAAATATTCAAATTACAAAACACATAATTCCAATCTCACATAAACTTTTTCAGAAAATTGAAATTGAAATAATTTCCCCCAATTCACATAATAGTGTAACATAACTTTGACACTAAAACCTAACAAAAGCACCATAAGAAAGGAACCAACAGGATAATCATATTGACAATTATAGATGCAACTTTCTTAAACAACATATTAAAAAATAGAACACTTCTGTATGTCAGAAAATTCATCATTGCAATGTTGGGTTTATTCTAGAAATCCATACTTTTTTTTTGTTCATAATAGCTTTATTATTATGCCCCAGTTATGATTGCCCCAAACTGGAAGTAACACAAAAGTCCAGTGACAGATGAATGTATAAACAAACATGAAACACTTGAAATCCTACCCCGCAATAAAAATGACATGAAGTGTTTGTGCATGTAGGAATATGGATGAATTTATTATTTTTTTTAAAGATTTCATTCTTTATTTGAGAGAGAGAGTGAGAGAGCACAACTTCTTTTTTTAATTTTGGAAAACCTTGTAATATGATTTAGCATATTTACTTATGAATGAGAAAAATCATATACAACTCTCCATTCATTTACTATTTTCTTAAACCATCTAATAAGTACTAGGTATTATTCTCAGTGCTGAGGAAACAGCAGCAAACAAAATAAATAAAAATTCCTGCTCCAGTATAGTGGGAGAGATTGTTGCTCCAGAGGGGGGAAAACCAGTGATGTGCTGGTAAATTACAAGATCTGGTTTGTACTGTTTGCTGATTTCTGTGGTAAATACTCCTATAATCGCCAATTTCAAGCTACCAAATGATACAGAGTTGGCAAGGGATGTCTTCATTCAGGTCTCTTGAGCTGGTATGAGCAATTGCAAAATGCCCCTGGGAAGACAGACAATAAAATAATTCAGCAAGCTATGTATTACACTGGGAGGTGAGAAATGTTATAAAGGCTAATGAACAGGGTAAATGGGATAGTAGGTGCTAGAGGAGAGGTTCATTTTAATTTTCAATTTTCAAAAATGTCTTCAGCCTCAGTGACAGGGTGACTTTTGATTATAAACTTGTAGGAGGTGAGGAATCTTACTCCATGATCAATCTAGAACAAACATACTCAGGCAGGAATGTGCTGGCCTTCTCAGGAAAGTGTAGCTGGAGTGGGCTGGGGAGGAGAGAGTGTAGCAGAAATGAATTCAGAGGGAGAGAGAAGGGTAAGCTCTCAGAGGGCTCAGTAGGCCATGGTCAGGGGTTTTGGCTTTTATGTGAAATGGGACATCACTGGAGGATTTTGATGAGTGAGTGATACAATGTGACTTAATGTTAAAAAGATCACAGAGGTCACTGTATTGGTGATAGGTCCTGAGAGAGTGAGGGTGAAGACAGGGACAAGTTAATGATGCAGCAATCCAGGAAAGAGGTGGTGGCAGCTTAGACCAGGCAACAAGAGTAGAATTGGGAAGAATTGGTCAGATTCTGGGAACACTTGAATTTTGCAAGAAGCACATGAAGAAAAGGGTGTAGGCTGACACATACTGGTCCTTGATGTCATCCACTTTTAAGGGGTCAGGAATTAAAGAAGCAGTCACTGATGCAGAAAAAAACCCAGCAGAGTTTAGTACTCTAGAAGCCAGGAGAGGGTGTTTCAAGGAGAGAGGGATCAACTCTGCCCAAATCAATGTTAATCAAATTTACCAAGATAGGGGTCATTGGTGATCTTTGCAATAACACTATCAATAGAATGGTGGAATTGAATGCTTGAACAGTGTGAATTTAAGAGAGAATAGGATAAGAGGTATTATGTCCAATCAACTCTTTCAAAGACTTTTGACAAAGGGGAGCAGAGAAATGAACATAGCTGAAGGGATACAAGTGTTCAAGAGGAGGAGTCTTATTTCTTTTAAGGATAAAGTATGTTCATATTCTGATGAGAGCAACTCTTTAGAGAAGTAAAAATTGATGAACTAAGAGAAAGAGAAGAGACAATCACTGGTGACTGTTCTTAAATAAAAGGAAGTGGTTGAGATCGTGCACACAAATATAGAACAACACATAAAATCTCAAATATATTAAGCAAAGAAGCTCATTGTGATCTCTTTTACCAGATGCTGTTATAGAGAGTAGATCTGGTGGAAGGAATCAGGAGAAACTGAATTTTGATTGCATCACTTTTCTGTGTAAGCTAGAAAGTAAGATACTTATTCATTTAGAGTATGAATTCACAATGTCACATAAGTTTCAGGTGTACAACATAGTGATTTGATAAGTTTATATATTATGCTATGTTCACCCCAAGTACAGCTACTGTGTGTTCTATTACATCACTATTACAATATCATGGACTGTATTTTTTATGCTCTGCATTTTGTTCCCATGATTTACTCATTCCATAACTGGAGGCTTGTATCTCCCTATCCTCTTTACCCATTTTACCCAATCCTCCACTCCCCTCCCCTCTGGCAACCATCAGTTTGTTCTCTATAATTCTGATTCTGCTTTTTGTTTATTAAGTTTTTTAGATTCCATTTATAAGTGGAATCATATGGTGTTTGTTTTTCTCAGTCTGACTTATTTCCCATAGCATAACACCCTGTGGGTCTATCCATATTGGCTCAAATGGCACAATTTCACCTTTTTTGTGGCTGTGTAATATTCCATTGTATGTATATGTATGTATGTATGTGTCTGTGTGTGTGTACACATTTTTCTTATCCATTCATCTATTGATGGATACTTAGGTTTCTTTCATGTCTTGGCTATTGTAAATAATGCTGCTATAAACATAGGAGCTCATGTATCTTTTCAAGTTAGTGTTTGCATTTTCCCTGGGTAAACAACCAATAGTGTAATTACTAGATCATATGGTATTTCTATTTTAATATGGTATTTCTATTTTGAGGAACCTCCATATTGTTTTCCACAGTGGCTGTACCAATTTACATTCCCACCAACAAGTACAAAGGATTCTTCTCTCTCCCCATCCTTACCAACTCTTATTGTTTCTTGTCCTCTTGATTTTAGCTATTCTAACACGTGTGAGTTGATATCTCATTGTGATTTTGATTTGCATTTTTCTGATTATTAGTTATGTTGAGCAACTTTTAATATTTCTGTTAGCCATCTCTATGTATTCTTTGGGAAAATGTTCAGGTCCTCTGCCCATGTTTTAATCAGATCATTTTTGTTTGTTTTTTGTGTTTTTTTGGTGTTAGGTTGTATAAGATTTTTTGTATATTTTGGATATTGACCCCTTATCAGATATGTCATTTGCAAATATAATCTTTCATTCAGTAGGTTGTCTTTTAGTTTTGTTGGTGCTTTCCTTTGTTCTGCAGAAACTTTTTATTTTGATGTAGTCCCAATAGTTTATTTTTGCTCTTGTTTCCCTTGCCTTAGGAGATGTATCTAGAAAAATATTGCTGTAGCTGATGTCAGAGGAATTACTTCCTGTGTTCTCTTCTAGGATTTTTATGATTGCAGGTCTCACATTTAGGTCTTTAATCTATGTTGTTTTTATTTTTGTGTATGATGTTAGAATGTTTTCCCAGCCCCATTTATTGAAAAGATTGTCTTTTCTCCATTGTATGTTCTTCCTTTGTCATAGATTAGCATTAATTAATTCATCAATCAATCTTGGGGCACCTGGGTGGCTCAGTCAGTTAAGCGTCTGCCTTCAGCTCAGATCATGATCTCTGGGTCCTGGAATCTAGCCCCACATTGGGCTGGAGCCTGCTTCTCCCTCTACTCCCCACTCCTGCTCTCTTGCTATCTCTGTCTCTCTCTCAAATAAATAAATAAAATCTTAAAAAAAAATCAATCAATCAATCATGGGTTTATTTCTGGGCTCTCTCTTCTATTCCACTGATCTATGTGTCTGTTTTTATGCCAGTATCATACTGTTTTGATTACTACATCTTTGTAGTATATCTTGAAATCTGGAATTGTGATACCTATAGCTATACTCTCCTTTCTCATGATTGCTTTGGCTATTCAAGGTATTCTGTGGTTCTGTACAAATTTTAGTATTATTTTTTCTAGTTTTATGGAAAATGCAGTTGGTATTTTGATATGGATTGTATTGAATCAATACATTTTGGGTAATATAGACATTTTGACAATATTAGTATCTTTACACTTATTTGTGTCATCCTCAATTTCTTTCATCATTGTTTTATAACTCTCAGAGTACAGGACTTTAACCTCTTTGGTTAAGTTTATTCCTAGATATTTTATTCTTTTTGGTGCAATTGTAAGTGGTGGGTTGTTTTTGGTTTTGTTTTTTAATTTCTCTTTCTGCAACTTCATGGTTAATGTATAGAAACACTACTGATTTCTGGGTATTGATATTGTATCCTGCTTTACCGAATTGTATCCTGCTTTACTGAATTTTTTTCATGTCTGATTGCTGTGGCTAGGACTTCCAGTACTATGTTGAATAAAAGTGATGAAAGTAAACATCTTTGTCTTGTTCCTGACTTTAGAGGGTAAGCTCTCAGTTTTTCACCAGTGAGTATGATGTTAGCCATGGGTTTTTCATAGACGGCCTTTATTATGTTGAGGTATGTTCCCTCTAACCCCATTTGGTTGAGAGTTTTTGTTTCATGAATGGATGTTGAATCTTGTTATATGCTTTCTGTGCACGTATTGAGATGATCATAAGATTTTTATCCTTCATTTTGTTGATGTGGTATATGACATTTATTGATTTGCAAATGTTGAACCATCCTTGCATCCTGGGAATAAATCATGGTAAATGATATTTTTAATGTATTGCTGTATGCCAATATGTTGTTGAGGACATTTGCATCTATGTTCACCAGGAATATTGGCCTGTAGTTTTCTTTTTTTGTGGTGTCTTTGGTTTTAGTATCAGGGTAATAGAATGTATTTGGAAGCTTTCCTTCCTCTTCTATTAAGGAATAGTTTGAGGAGGATAGAGATTAACTCTTCTTTAAATGTTTAGTAGAATTTACTTGTGAAACTAACTGGTCCTGGACTTTTATTTTTTAGCAGTTTTTTATTACCAATTCAACTTTATTACTTCTAATCAGTCTGTTCAGATTTTCTATTTCTTTCTAGTTCAGTTTTGGAAGAATGTGTTTCTAGAAATTTATCCATTTTTTCTAGGTTGTCCACTTTGTTGGCATAAAATTATTCATAGTATTCTCTTATAATCCTTTGTATTTCTGTGGTATCAGTTTTACTTCTCTCTCATTTCTGATTTTATTAATTTGGGTCCTTTCTCTTTTTTTCTTGATGAGTCTGGCTAAGAGTTTGTCAGACTTGTTTATCTTTTCAAGGAATTAGCTCTTGGTTTCACTGATTTTTTTTTTCCTTCTATTTTTAAAGTCTCTATTGCCATGTATTTCTGCTCTGATCTTTATTATTCCCTTCCTTCTACTCACCTGGAGCTTTCTTTTTTTCTAGTTCCTTTAAGCATAAGTTTAGATTGTTTATTTGAAATTTTTCTTCTTTCTTGAGGTAGGCCTGTATTGCTATATACTGCCCTCTTAAAACTGCTTTTCTGTGTTCCAGAGATTTTGGACCATTGTGTTTTCATTTTCATTTGTCTTCATGTATTTTTTAATTTCTTTTTTGATTGCTTCATTGACCCATTGGTTGTTTAGTATCATGTTGTTTAGTCTCCATGTGTTTGTGTTCTTTCCAGTTTTTTCTTGTGATTTATTTCTAGTTTCATGCTGTTGCAGTTTGAAAAGATGCACGATATGATTTCAGTCTTCTTAAATTTGTTGAGGGGTGTTTTATGGCCTATTATGTGATCTATTCTGGAGAATCTTCCATGTGCATTTGAAAAGAATGTATATTCTGTTGGTTTGGGATGGAATGTTCTGTATATATCTGTTATGTCTATCTGGTCCAATCTGTCATTCAAAGACATTGCTTCCTTATTGATTTTCTTTTCTTTTTTTTTGCATTTTTTAATTTTATTATGTTATGTTAATCACCTTACATTACATCATTAGTTTTTGATGTAGCGTTCCATGATTCATTGTTTGCCTATAACACCCAGTGCTCCATTCAGTACGTGCCCTCTTTAATACCCATCACCAGGCTAACCCATCCCCCCACTCCCCTCCTGTCTAGAACCCTCAGTTTGTTTCTCAGAGTCCATAGTCTCTCATGGTTCGTCTCCGCCTCCAATTTACCCACTTCATTTTTCCCTTCCTACTATCTTCTTCTTTTTTTTTTAACATATAATGTATTATTTCGTTCAGGGGTACAGGTCTGTCAACAGTTTTACGCAATTCACAGCTTTCACCATAGCACATACCCTCCCCAGTGTCTATCACCCAGGCACTCCATCCCTCCCACCCCCTCACCGCTCCAGCAACTCTCAGCTTGTTTCCTGAGATTAAGAATTCCTCATATCAGTGAGATCATATGATACAAGTCTTTCTCTGATTGACTTATTTTGCTCAGCATAATACCCTCCAGTTCCATCCACGTCAATGCAAATGGCAAGATTTCATTCCTTTTGATGACTGCATAATATTCCATTGTATATATATACCACATCTTCTTTATCCATTCATCTGTCATTGGACATCTTGGCTCTTTCCATAGTTTGGCTATTGTGGACATTGCTGCTATAAACATCAGGGTGCACGTACCCCTTCGGATCCCTACATTTGTATCTTTGGGGTAAATACCCAGTAGTGTAATTGCTGGATCGTATGGTAGCTCTATTTTCAACTTTTTGAGGAACCTCCATACTGTTTTCCAGAGTGGCTGCACCAGCTTGCATTCCCACCAACAGTGTAGGAGGGTTCCCCTTTCTCCGCATCCCTGCCAACATCTGTCGTTTCCTGACTTGTTAATTTTAGCCATTCTGACTGGTGTGAGGTGGTATCTCATTGAGGTTTTGATTTGGATTTCCCTGATGCTGAGCAATGTTGAGAACTTTCTCATGTGTCTGTTGGCCATTTGGATGTCTTTGGAAAAATGTCTGTTCACGTCTTCTGCACATTTCTTGATTGGATCATTTGTTCTTTGGGTGTTGAGTTTGATAAGTTCTTTATAGATTTTGGATACTAGCCCTTTATCTGATATGTCATTTGCAAGTATCTTCTCCCATTCTGTCAGTTGTCTTTTGGTTTTGTTGACTGTTTCCTTTGCTGTGCTTCTTGATGAAGTCCCAATAGTTCATTTTTGCCCTTGCTTCCCTTGCCTTTGGCAATGTTTCTAGGAAGAAGTTGCTACAGCTGAGGTCAAAAAGATTGCTGCCTGTGTTCTCCTTTAGGATTTTGATGGACTCCTGTCTCACATTGAGGTCTTTCAACCATTTGGAGTCTATTTTTGTGTGTGGTGTAAGGAAATGGTCCAGTTTCATTCTTCTGCATGTGGTTGTCCAATTTTCCCAACACCATTTGTTGAAGAGACTGTCTTTATTCCATTGGACATTCTTTCCTGCTTTGTCAAAGATGAGTTGACCATAGAGTTGAGGGTCCATTTCTGGGCTCTCTATTCTGTTCCATTGATCTATGTGGATGCAAAAATTCCTTATTGAGTTTCTGTCTGGATGATCTATCCATTGATATAAGTGGAGTGTTAAAGTCCCCTACTATTATTGTATTGTCATCAATTTCTTTCTTTGTAATCTGTTAATATTTGATTTATGTATTTAGGTGCTCCAGTGTTGGGTGTGTAAATATTTATAATTGTAATTTCCTCTTGTTGGATTGATCCTTTTACCATTATGTAATGCCCTTCTTTGTCTCTTGTTACAGTCTGTTTTAAAGTCTATTTTGGGGCCACCGGGGTGGCTTAGTTGGTTAAGCGACTGCCTTTGGCTCAAGTCATGACCTCAGGGTTCTGGGATCAAGCCCTGTGTTTCAGTTTCCCTGCTCAGTGGGGAGCCTGCTTCTCCCTTTCTTTCTGCCTGCCACTCTCCCTGATTTAAAAAAAAAAAAGTCTATTTTGTCTGATATAAGTAATCTACCCTGGCTTTTTAAATTTTCACTTCCATTTGCATGGTGAATGTTTTCCTATCTTTTCACTTTCAGTCTACATGCATCTTTAGGTCTGTGGTGAGTCTCTTGTAGGCGGCACAAAGATGAGTCTTCCCTTTTTTTTTTTTTAAACCCACTCTACCACTCTATGTCTTTTGATTGGAACATTTAGGCCATTTGCTTTTAAGGTAATTATTGATAGGTGTGTATTTATTTACATTTAAAAAATCTGTTTTCTGGTTATTTTTGTAGATCTCCTTTTTTCCCTTCTTCTCTTGCTCTCTTTCTTTGTGATCATTGAATATAGTGTTTTGTTTGGATTTCTTTCTCTTTATTTTTTGTGTATCTATCATAGGTTTTGGGTTTGTGGTCACTATAAAGTTCATACATAACATCTTTAGTAAATAACAGTACATATTAATTTGGTGGTATTTAAGTTCAAACATGTTCTTAAAAAAAAAAAACCAGAAAATCAAAATAAAGATTCTTTCTTTTTCTTTTTCCCCCTTCTCTTCCCTTTTTACTCCCTTCTCCACATTTTATGTATATGTTGTCATATTTTGCATATTTTTATTTATATTTTTCTTGTGTCTAATTATGACCATTTCTTTTCCACTTAAAGTAGTCCCTTTAACATTTCTTGTAAGGTTGGTTTAGTGGTGATAAACTCCTTTATCTTTTATTTGTCTCAGAAACTCTTTTTTCTTCAAATCTGAATTATAACTTTGCCAGGTAAAGTTTTCTTAGTTGTAAATTTTTTCCTTTCAGCCCTTTGAATATATCATGCCTTTCCTGTCTGACTTGCAAAGTTTCTCCTGAAGAAATCAGATGATAGCCTTATAAGTTTACCTTTGTAGGTAACTTTTTGTTTTTCACTTGTTGCTTTTAAGATTTTCTTTTTGACATTTTAATTATTATATGTCATGGTGTGGGTTCATCTTGTTTGGAACTCTCTGTGAATCTTGGACTTGGATGTCTACTTCCCTCCCTAGATTAGGAAAGTTTTCAGTTATTATTTCTTCAAATAAGTTTTCTGCACCTTGATCTCCCTCTTCTTCTGGGACCCTATAATGCAAATGTTTGCTCACTTTATGTTGTCCAAGAGAATTCTTAATCCACATTCTTTTTTAAAAATCATTTCTCTTTTTGCTATTCAGCCCGTGTGCTCTCCATTACCCTGTCTTCCAGATTGCTGACATGTTCTGCATTGTCTAATCTACTGTTGGTTCCCTCTAGTGTGTTTTTATTTCAGTTATTGTATTATTCAATTCTGATTGGTTTTTAATATTTGCTATCTCTTTATTGAAGGACTCATTGATTTCTTTCATTCTTTTTTTCTGGGCCGGTGAGTATCTTCATGATCATTACTTTAAATTCTATATCAGGCATATTGCTTACCTGTTTCATTTAGTTCTTTTTCTGAGGTTTCTTCTTGTTCTTTCTTTTGGAGCATATTCCTCTGTCTCCCCATTTTGCTTGACTTTCTGTGTTTGTTTCTGTGGATTAAGCAAAATGGCTACTTCTAATGTTGAAGGAGTGGTCTTGTGTGTGGTGTCCCTTATGCAAACTATGTGTGCTTGGTAACTTTTGCTGGCTTGCTAGAGATGTGGCTGTATGTGCTGGTTACTGTTAAAGTATATGGCATATCTACATCTCTCTTGCTGTTCTCTTGCCATTCTCTCTATTTTTGGCTGCTCAGTAGCTGTTGGGTCACCACTCAGTTCTTCAGGATGAATTATCCTATTAATAGGTGTAATCTGGTGTGTTCTGTGGAGGACATGAGTTCAGAGTCTTCCTATGTTCCCATCTTGAACCAGAATCAGGAAGTAAGATATTTAAACCAGATAGACAACTGGATAGGAAAATTGAACAGAAAAGGATTCCCAGAAGTAGATCTACACATATGTGGACTCTTGACATTGGAGAATGTAGCACTGAAAATCTTTGATCACTGCATTGTGGTAACAAGGGTTATGTGCTAATTCCACAGAGAAAAATGGCCATGCATATGGAATACATTAGGAGAGTCAATGGGTACACTTCTTGCGGTGATTTTTTTTTTTTTAAAGAGAGCATGGAGAGGGGCAGAAGAAGAGGGAGAGAGAGAATCTTAAGCAGGCTCCACTCCCAGTCTAGAGCCCCATGCAAAGCTTAATCTTACAACCCTAAGATCATGACCTGAGCCGAAATCAAGAGTTGGATGCTTAAAAAAAAAAAAAAAGTTGGACACTTAACCAACTGAGTCACACAGGCACCTCTAATTTTCATTTCTATTTTAATTTGTATATTTGCACACTTTATATACCAACAGTTCCAACTTATTATACATGGCATGGAGAATTCCTTTTAATACATACCTAAAGATATGGCCAAATTGTTACATAGCATAGTATTTTCAAAATTACCAAAAACTGGAAATATCTCAAATGTCCATCAGTGGTAAAACAGACAACTGATTTGTGGTACATAAATTACATATAGACACATAAAGATGAATTTCATAAACATAATGCTGAGTACAAATTTTTAAAAATAGCTTATTATATAAGAGTACATATGGTATAAATACATTTATATAAAATTTAAAAATTAAAAAAGTTGGTAAAAGTAAATAAAATATATTTTAGGGATATTCTTATGTCTGGTAAAACTATATAAATAATACAAATTTGGGATAGTGGTTGTATCTGAGAGGGAGAGAAATAGGAGGGGTACATAGGATTCTTCTGAGGTATTAATTTTCTCTCCTTTAACCTAGATGATGATTTGGTTTATTATATTACTATTTTTAAAAATACTGACCATGCATGCTAAATGTATTCTTTTGAATGCTTGCATTATTTCTCACTCTTAGGCCTGGTTTTTCTGTATAAATTTCCCATTTGTTTTGCTTTTAATGTGAGCAGCTAATACTGTATTCATTCATTCAGAATCTGTAGGTACTGGGTCCACAGAACAAAGAAACAGTGGCTAATGTCTGTCTAAAGGAAGGATGTTATTGTATGTATGAAAACCTTTTCATTTATGGTGCCGACATGAAGCAATAGAACCTGTTATTTAAGGACACTTGAATTTGGTTAAGGGATCTTTACCTTGGGCAAATAAATAAAATTGAATTTTGGGGGGGAGTGGATCCATGACAATGCAAGAAGGCTTGAAGACATTGTGTGCCTCTGATCTTCAAGAGAAGTAGCTTTATGTCTTTCAATCACTCAGAGAAAATATTATATAGGTATTAAAACAGCCTTGAAGGAGAACAAGAAGCAGGTGTTAAAAGATGTTTATATAGAAGTCCATCCACCCTTATATCTTGGTCATGCTGGAAGTTTGAGCTGACTTCATATAATGGGCTCTAGCCCAAGGGTTTTCTGAATTTGTTTTTATGTTTTATTTTGTTCATTTGCTTATTTTTTGCTTGTTTCTATTTTTCTAATACTGCTGATAGTCAAGCTAATTTTTTATATTTCTCCAGAAATCTTTATGAATCCTTGTTCCTCTTTATTCAGGTCAAGATGCCTAAAATTAAGGAGTCATAATCCTTTATAGGTCCTGGCCATACTTAAATCCTGATAGAGAATGATATCAAATCTATGGCATTTAGTTTATTCTCATCAAGTAAATTAAGATTATATAATTCTATCTGGTAACCAAAATAGCTCATGTGTTGCTGTTCCCTCATCCCAGACATCCACATCTCCTCTCATCAATGCTTAATTCAGTATCAGGGAGGAGCTTCTCAACTAGCAAAGAGACTTTTACTTTATTGCATAGTATAGCAAAAAAAAAAAATAGGACTTTGGGATTGAAGATCCAGTTCTATTGTCACTTCTTATTAAATTTATGAACAAATCATACCTCTTACCAAGCTTCAAAGACATACATAACTCAGCTAAATTGGAGACTAAGGGTCTTCCAGGTCATATAACTATTTGCCAGACTGTGGTCAAAAGGCATGACTAGACATGACCTGAATACCATCAGGAGACACCAAGATCCCAAAGAGAGTGATCCTGAAAGCTACAGTGTAAAAATGAAACCAACAGCTGAGAATTAGTAGACTAGCCTAGATATAGGGAGCCATGCATATAGTGAGGTTTAGAGCAGAGTTCAAACTCATTCTACCAAATGGCATCTTTCTTGCTTAGGTCTGTTAGAAGTGTGCCATCCACTCAGGTCCTAAAGCATTTTTGCCTTTGGAATTTTAAAGACTTCAGCTGGACACTGAAAGTAAACAGGTTGAGTTGGAATAGATTTGCTTTTACAGTCCTTCTTACTCAGGCATTCTGTGATATACAAATGACTTTTACTAAAAATCTGTGCACACCTGGATAAGCACATTGCAAATCCTGATTGCTTATGGGGGAAAAAAAAAACAACTTCTGGATGAGTTCATGAAAGGACAGATCAATTTTGTTGGGAAAATTCAATCTTCCCTACTGAGCATTGAAAAATCTTATTATTGATATCTTCAATATTCTGGAGACTAGGAGGCAAGGATACAATTTTTACCTCTTATATTCATGGCCTTGAGACAATTTCTTTATTTCCTCTAAACTTCTGTTTTCTCCTGTGTAGAAAATGTGTTATTTCTCTTTCATAGGTGTTTTGTATAAGTCAATTATTGAATGTATAATTTCTATTAAAATTCCTGGCAAATTATAAATGTCCTTTAAAAGAGATTATTTTATCATCATTATCATTATTATTCCAAGTAATAGTCATTTCATAAATCTATCAATTGGCAGACATTTTTTTCTTTTGATGTATAAAAGGTGCTGCCCTGGATACTGGGGATAGCAGGAGAAAAATTTTGCACAAAGTCTGTACCTCAGTTAGCTTGTGATCTAACTGGGGTAACATATCACACAGACATGGATAAGTAGAGCTTCAGGTAATAGAAGCCAGAAGAATAGCATAGAAAGTCAAATTCAACCTATTTTATTTTATTTTTTTAAAAGATTTTATTTATTTATTCATGAGCGACAGAGACTGAGCAGGGAGCCTGATGCGGGACTTAATCCCAGGACCCCAGGATCATGACCTGAGCCAAAGGCAGATGCTTAACCATCTGAGCCAACCAGGCACCCAAGTTCAAACTATTTTAATCATATTGGGCAACAAGGTTGGAGAGAATTCCTTAAAGACTAGCTCTTACGTGAAATAGGCCCTGAGGTCTTGAGTTCACTGGCAGATGAGGCTATTTTTTAAGGGATGTTGGCATATGTGGGTGGAGAGACAATGGGGACACATGTAATACCATCCTCTGTCATTGTTTTTTTGTGTTCATTAATTTGGCAGATACCATGCTTTATAAGCTAGGTATTTCTTGTCACATAATATGAAACATATATTTGGCCATCTTTGTCCCTAGTTCTGATTTCTGGTACACATCTCCTGAAACCTTTAGAACATCTGGAGTAGTGAAAGTGTCTTTTGTATGCTAATGAGATGACTGGTGGCTGGGACCCTTATATAGCTTTAGGGTGGGCTCTGTCACCAGAAAGACTAAGGCATGGTTAGATGATTGAAATTTTCAGCCAACCCCCAGACCTCTAGGTGGGGAGAGGGACTAGAGGTTGAGTTAAATCACCAATAGACTATAATTTCATTAGTGATGTCTGCATAATGAAATCTCTATTAAAGCTCCTAAAGGACAGAGTTCTGAGAGCTTCTGGGTTGGTGAACACATTGAGGTACTGAGAGGATGGTATATGGAGCGCTGCTAACTCCCCTCCCCATACCTTGCTCTATGTATCTTTTCCATTTGACTGTTATATATGGAATTGTATTATTTATAATAATAATATTAAATAAAGTACTTTTCTGAGTTGTATGAATTGTTCTCTCAAATTATCAAACCTGAAGAGAGGATTTGGGAACCCTTCCTTAAACTTGTAACTGGCTAGTCAGAAGAATAGGGAAGAAGAACACCTGGGACCTATAACTGGTGTCTGCAGTGGGGGAGTCCCATGGGAGAGAGCTTTTTTAACTTGTGGAATCTGATGCTGACTCCAGGTGTGTAACGTCAGAATTGAATTGAATTGTAGGAAACCCAGCTGGTGTCTGGAGAGTTGAAGAATTGGTTGTTGGTGTCAGAAAACAGTGCAGACTATTCTGTTCATTCATTTGGCAGATACTGTACTTTTTAAATTGTATTATTTTCCTAGTGGAAAAGACATTTATAGCAGTAGCTCCCAGATAAAGATGTGTCTCAGTATAATTTCAGCCACAGTTGGAGAGAACCAACCTCATAGAAGGTTGGATTATGGGATCTGTGTGCCTGATTAAAAAGGTGTTCCAACAGATCCAGAGAAAGCTTCCCCCGAGTAGAACCCAGGCCAGAAGTGAGGAAGAATCTGGAAGTGGCTTGACTGCAAAGCACATTCTGGCAACAAAGCTAACAACTTCATTCTGTGAAATGTACCTAGCCTGAAAATTGAACTATCTCTTCGGCATGGGATCATATTTTAACAGCCAAGGGACTTCAAACTAATATTTGTGGAAAAGCCTCAGGAAATAGGCCATGCTATCTGGTCGGTGGCATGCAACTGATCCTTGCATGCTGGCTAGGACGTATGAATCTGAAGATGAACATTGTTTCTGATCTTGGCCATATCTATTTCATGACTCAGGCAGCTGGATGCTGCCTGGCATGCTAGCAGAAAAATTACGCATATATACTTTTTCCAGAGCTTTGTCAGTAGATATGTATTACCTGAAAGAAAGAAGAGAGGTGTCCTTGCTAGCAGAGGGATGGGAGGAGGCAAGGAGGGAGAGATGGAGCCAGGGAACAAAAAAAGGAGGAGGAGAAGAGCTTTGGGAGATAACACATTTATTCCAAAAACAATTTACTCAGCCAGTCATTTTCAGTATTCTTCTTGCTATTACTGAGGCAGAGGAAGAAATACGATGCTGGAAGAGAAGACTCTTTATCTCTCTCCCTCAGCCAAACCTTTTGCTGACAGACTGCCCAAGAACCATTTTTCTCTCACAACGGTCTGTGACAGTTTATGTGGATGACCACAGGGTTGAGTGATTAAGCAGAGGAAATGGGCAGAAGATCTCCCACCATTGCCTATGTCCCTGTCCCCTAACATACCTGCTGGCATTATCAGATAACAAGGGGAAGGTCAGGGCTCCCCTGACAGACTGTGATGCAGTTTCCATAGAAGGCAATTATGCTCAGGGATGGCTGGGCTCCACAGCCACCATTATGGAGGTTTGGTGGGTATCATCATTATTAGTATTATCTTCACGTGGGCTCTGCCCTCTGAGGATTCCATATGCTATACAAGCATATTTAAAATAAGCATCCTGCTCTTGCTTATAAATTCAGGACTGTGTTTTGTAGCACATAGCAGGTGAATATTGGGCTGATTTTGTTTTAGAAAAACAAATGTGGAATCAGAAGTTGAGGTTCAGGTCTAAGACACAAGGCCCCTATATCAGATTCTCTAGTCTATCCGCCATTGACTCAGCAAGGATCTATCTTATGTAAAAATCTTCTATCCATGGTTTGTGTAGTAGCTTCTTAAGGACCCTACTCTCCAAGCTACAAAGAAATATACCATGTCCTCCACTCAGCTTATCTTCTCAATCAAAAGCTTGTCTCTCTTAATGAATTTTCCAATGATCCAAAATCTTGTGTCTCCATTCCATTCACTTATGGATGTGATTTAAAAAACAAAAACAAAAACAAAACCCCAAAAAACCTTGTATCATCTTTCTCAGTCATTTTGGAGGATAAAGTGTGGAACACAGGAATACTATTTTCCAGAATAGTATAGGAGCCATGTGAATAAAGAGAAATATGACAAGTGTGAATTGTTACTTGTGTTATGTCAGTTTTGAAAGTGATTAGCAAATTTTGGGTGACAATAATGTTTGAGAGTAATGCTCTTTTAATCATTCTCCACAAATAGAGTATCAGCATGAAGTGGTGGATAGGGCTGGGGGAGTTCAGGACCAGTGAACAAACATTTCACTTCCACTTTGGTAGTTGACATTCTACTTTTTAAAATTTTTTGATCTTGCATATACTATTTTATATTTAAAAAAAGATCAAGAGAATGAAAATAGAAGCCATAGATGGGGGAAAATATTTTCAAAAGATACACCTGATAAAGGACTATTATCCAAAATATACAAAGAACTTTTTAAAAATCAATAATAAGAACACAGATAACACAATAAATGGACTAAAGAGACTTAAAATATATTTCACCAAAGATATACAGGTGACAGATGAACATGTGAAAAGACGCTCCACATCATATGTCAGTAGAGAAATGCAAATTAAAACAATGAGATACCATTGCACACCTATTAGAATGGCTAAACTCCAGAACACTGACAATACCAAATGCTGACAAGGATGTGGAACAACAGGAACTCTCATTCACCACTAGTGGGAATGCAAAATGGTACAACCACTTTCAAAGACAGTTTGGTGGTTCCTTACAAAACTAAATGTAGTCTTACCATAGGATTCACCAGTTGTGCTCATTGGTATTGCCCAAAGCAGTTGAAAACTCATTATCTACACAAAAACCTACACATGGATATTGATAGCAACTTTCTTCTTTATTGTCAAAACTTGTAAGAAAGCAGGATGTCCTTGAGTCAGTAAATGGATGATGAAACAGTAGTATATCCAGCCAATGGAATATTTTTCAGCACTAGAAAGAATTTAGCCATGAAAAGAGATAGAAGAAACTTAATTTTGTGTTAAGTGAAAGAAGCCAATCTGAAAAGGCTGCATACTGTATAATTCCAACCATGTGACATTCTGGAGAAGGCAAAACTATGGAGACCATAAAAAGATCAATGGATGCCAGGGTTGAGAGGGATTGTAAATAGGCAGAGCACAGAGGAATTTTAGAACAATGAAAATATTGTGCATGATATTATACTGGTGGACATATATCATATTACATTTATCTAAACCCATAGAATGTACAATATGAAGAGTAAACCCCAATGTAAACTATGGATTCTGGGTGATAATAATGTCAAAGTAAGTTCATTAGTTGTAATAAATGTACCACTCTGGTGGGGATGTTGATAATGGAGAGGCAATGCGTGTGTCTGGGTAGGGAATATATAGGAAATCTCAGTACCTTCTGCTCAATTTTGCTGTGAACCTAAAACTACTATAAAAATAATCTATTAAAAAAGAGTTCAATTATTAAAAGCATAAAATAAACATTTAGAAATACTTTTTAGAACAATTACTAGTATTTTATAAGACAGTAATAGTAGCTCTCTTAAGAACTTATTAGTAGTGGCTGACACATAGTAGGTGTTGAATCAACATTTATTGACAGAACATGTATATATAAATGCATGAGTGTCTGCTCACTCATGCACACACACCACTCAATAACTCAAAATACTTTTAGTCTTACAACCTAAGGAACACTCTAATTTAATCCAAGTTGGCCCTACTATATTAGATGAAGCAATTCCACCTCAAGAGGCTTTCCTAGAAGTTTTGTTTTTTAATGATCATCTCTGTAGTTTGTTTTGTTTTTAAACTAGCCAGTAGTTTTGTAATCAGACTTTGGTTTAGAGATTTTGCTTTTGAAAATCCACTATTTCTGTATCCCTTGAAAGTTGACAGCAGAACTGGCAAAATGTCAAGAACAATTCACAAAAATGCCAATACAGGATATTCTTCAACAGAAGGAATACATCTTTGGAAGATTCTCTGCCTGAGTTAATTAGTGTTCTTTCTGAAATCTTTCAGAGAAATATTGTAGAACTGCTTTTATTAGTGGTTTTATCCATAGCATACAAATCATGACCAGCTTTTAGTCTGGCCTTAATACAGTGATATCTGTTCTGACAATCCCTGTCTTTTGATTGGAAAAGGGATTTCAGGAAGACTCATTATTAACTCTTGTTATGAGAAATTGGCTCCTCAGTGTGGAGGTTAGTATTTGAAATGATTTTTTTTCTAGTCCTAGAATAATGGTTGGAATTGAAAGAAATGCTCTGTATTTGGTGGAGTCAGATGGGGTATCAGCCCAGGATTCCACTATGTGGAAGTCCTGGATATTGGCCTTTCCCACTCTGTACTGCTCCCCCAAACCTCCCTACATAAAGGAATCCTTTTAATCAAGGTAAATTCTCTTCCCTGTCAAAATGCATCAGCAGTCACCCTGAAGGTTGAATGAGGCTGACAGATTCTGAAATATCACTCCCGAACAAATGTCCTTTTATAGCTGCTGATCCCTTTCCCTCTTTGCCTGTCCCCATTCTAGATTCCTTGATGCATGTGGTAGGTGAGATAAGATGGGGAAAATTTAAATCTTGAGGAGCTGTACTTATTCTGCAATCATATACTGTGTTTAAAGCCATTTCATCAAGGTGTGTCAAACTAAAAATAGCTTCTCCATATATTTCTTTCTGTTCCTCTCTCCTTGCCCTGAGAGGCACAATTATTTTACTTTCTAAACAATAGTCCTTGCATTTAGTACATATCTGTTCTAATAATTGCAGGGGAAAAAGTCTGACAGAACTAAAAAGTGACAGGTCATAAAAAAAAGACATAGGAGCAATTAGAACAACATAGATGTCTGGAAGAATTTTTGGTAAAAACAAACAAACAAGAGATGCCTTATGTATAGTATTAAGTCAAAGATGTGGGAAGGGGGAGAAGGAATGTTTCCATATTGTCATCCACAATAATTACCCTGAATCATCAAGTAAAGTCTTAATTCCATTAAAATATAATTATAGAGCATATTTATATAATACTTTTTATTTCTCAAAGCATATTCTCAAACATCACTTCCTTTGATGTAGCAGGGTAATGTCTGAATAAAGGGCAGCTTTAAAAAAACTATTTGGAAAAACTGTGGGCTAGTGAGATGAAATGGCTTTAAAATGTCCCACAGTAATAGAAAAGTCAGAATCATTGTCTGCTGATTTTAACTTTCCCTGTGCACCATCTCTGATGCAAACTCACAGAAAGTCTTCTGCCTTGTTAACAGATAATGGTTAATTTATCCCTGAGTTATAGGCCCATCTTTCACCCCAGCTCAAAGAAGACATCAAAGAACTGGAGAACATATGTATAGAGCAAGGCAGGATCAAGCTGCTAAATCAGAGAATGGATGGAGATGAAGAGATGCAGGATTGTAGTAAAAGATTTAAGTTTTTATCATCAGAAAATGTTTGGAAAGAGAATAACCAAACCATTAATATGATGAATTAATAATTTGGACATTTATTGAGCACATATGGTATTATGTGCTTAGGATAAAAGGATGATACATGGTTCCTTTGGGAGAAACATGCTTTAACAAATATGGAAAAACCACACAGATGAGTCTTCTGGTTAAAAATGAGAATTTGAGGGCACCTGGGTGGCTCAGATGGTTAGGCGTCTTCCTTCAGCTCAGGTCATGACCCCAGGGTCCTGGGATCAAGTCCCGCATTGGGCGCCCTGCTCAGCAGGGAGCCTGCTTCTCCCTCTGCCTCTCCCTCTCTCTGTCTCTCATGAATAAAGAAATAAATCTTTAAAAAAATGAGAATTTGAATACTATGCATTTAATTTAATTATCTTCCCTCCCAAATTTGCATTTATATGAACATATGTACATATGTGCATATTTATGTATGAATGCATATAAATATATATGTATGTATTTATGTCTATGTGCATATGCACACACAAATAATAAGTTTACATCAGCATAGATAAGAAAGTCAAGAGTGTACAAAATGTCATGTTGACAGCATCAAATTGAAGGCTGGACCAATAAGCCCAATATCCAATAACTGAAGCCATATTACAAAGGGTTATTAATGTATAATCTTATAACTAAGAGGAAGGGAAAATTTTGGAACAATAAATACACTAATCACACATGACCAACCACAATTTGTATATATGTCTATAAATTGTGTTCCTAAACTTATTCATAATGTTAGAGTTTTATCCCAACTACCCTCATTATCTACCCTTTCCTGTCACCTTTATTCTAACTCACTTGGGGTACCATCCACCTCAGCCTAGGGGGCTTAACCATAGGGCTTGTGGCCAGTGGAATGTATTCAGTGGTCACAGCTTTGGCTTTAAGAATTGTCTTCTGCTCTGGCTCACCATCCTGTGGTCCTGTGATCCACTATGGGAAGCACATGGGTCAGGTATCTGCTATCCTTGAAAGAGAAGATGTTTGGCACAAACTATATCTGACCTGCTGCCAAGCCCATTCTATCCCAGCAAAGTCATAGCCTACCCAGAAAAGTAAGAAAACTAAGTGCTTGCTATTTTAACCTATTAAGATATTGAGGTTGCTTGTCACACAAAATCATTGTAGCAATAATTTGCTGATGTACCATGGGTCCTCACTTAGTATACATGGCATGGGGCCCATGCTATTTAAAGTAGGGGCATTACTGAAGAGGATTTGTTAATAAGCAAAATCATATCCATTAGGAAGAGGGAGGGACAGCCCAGCTAACTTAAGTGTGTCACAACTATCCTGAGGGGGAAAAATCCAACTATTTTGCAAGTAGCAGCAAGGTTTGTTACCATATATTGCTCTTTCCAATTGTAATGTAAGGGTAAAGGTATGTCAGTCAGATAGGAGTACCCATTAGGGCAGGCAGCAGGGGTTGGATAAGGGTCAGGGGTAGTCGGGGAAAATTTCAATTTTTGGAAATGCAAAGATGCACAGAGTCTTCTCTGGAGGTATGCCAGATAAGGAGGAGGCCTTGCAACTACCTCACAACTTGGACATCTGCACCACCTAGTAAATAAGGACCAGGTGCCTACTCAGGTTGAGTTGCTACATCAAACACAAATGATAACCCCAAACACAGAGAACTAAAGTTATGTCAGAAG
The DNA here is from genome assembly GCF_002201575.2 of Neomonachus schauinslandi. Classification (NCBI taxonomy): domain Eukaryota; kingdom Metazoa; phylum Chordata; class Mammalia; order Carnivora; family Phocidae; genus Neomonachus; species Neomonachus schauinslandi. The sequence continues at coordinate 17,424,002 of NC_058412.1, read as the reverse complement.
AGTAAATCTTTCTCATGGAATAAAATCCTGTAGTTATAACTCCCTTCTTACTCCTCACTTACAACTGGCATCCTTATCTGGCAAAATAGAAGTGCAGAAAATAGCACAGAGCAACACAGTCATCTTCAGTGGTTTGCTGAGGAAATGTCTCTATTTTATTTGGTGTTTTTGTGTGTGTGTGTGACTGCCTCTGGCCAGAACACCATGAAGGGATAGTCTGAGCCTGATGACCTCAAGGATTTTCCTGATGTCCTTACAGAAGTTATTTACATTGTGAGATTTGGGCTCCCTTGATGATTATCCGGGTCTTCCCCATCCCTCTGATCCCTATCCCTGTGTTTCAGAGAATTGGAGGATTGCCTTCCATATATTGAATCTTAGGCTAGAAAGTAATTTTTCCAAACCTATATTATATCTTGGAAAAATGTTCTCACAATATTGAATATGTGAATGGCATCCTTCCCTGTTTGGTCACACTGATACAGTTTTCTAAAACATACATATTTTTATATAATGAAAATATAAATGAAAATTTAGCATGATACAGTCAAATATACGGGCTCTGTTTACCATCTTGAATAGAAACTTGGAAGCATTTCCAGAATCTAATGAACAAAATTGACAATGGATTATATATGGAAGAGATTTGGAGGTTTTGTTTTGTTTGGGAGCCTGAGAAATGAAATTATATAAGGAAAGTACATGTAGAGGGAACTGAGTACAATTCTTTATAGTGCTAACATTTAAGGACCAAATAATGGAAAAGACAAGTCAAGAAACTTAGACAAAATTTTCAAGGTTGTAAGGACAAGAATCAAGGTATTGCATGGTCCTAGAAACAAAAGAGTTTGGAAAATGACTGGGTAACAAAAAGTGACAAGTGATGTTGGAAAATAGGTATGATAAGGATTGAGCTGGCCATCAGATTGGAAGGTTGGGTAGTTCTGGTGACCTTGGGGAGATACTGATCTGGAAGGGGTGTGGGCCAGATTGCAGTATTAGGAAGTGAATGGAATAGGATGGAGTGAAGACTGCAAAAGTCAACAGCCCTTTTGGGAATTCAGTCAGCATGCCATCTCTCTCTCCTATGTTCTGATAATTTGTCACTTGACTATCTGCCCCATAGGGCAGTAAGATCTTGAGGGTAGGTACTATGTCTTTAATTTTTGTATCACCAGCATCTAGCAAAGAGCCTGGCACATAGTAAGCAATCATTAATGTTCCTAAATGAGTGAATTACCAGCTTTGGTGGCCAGTAAGCACCATGTTGACAGGTATTTATACCATCTTTGGCAAAGGAGCTGGGGAAAGCATGATCCTCCTAGAGAGTTCTCTAAAAGTCTTAGCAATGCTTTTCTGTGCAACCTGGAATAGATGGATTGCCGAAACTCCAGTCTGTAGAAACTGCAAGGGTAATTTTAGGTCATCAAGATGTCATTTCCCTAAATGGAATAACTAGTCTCTTGCTGGTTGGAAATCAAGTGCATTCTTGTCAGAGAGCTTTCGGTGCGGATACTGGTGATGGCCTTGCTGGTTTGAACTGAAGCTTTTAGCCCTCATTCTATAAGCATTAGATTTGGATCCACATTTAAAATGGAAAATGCTATTTAAAAATATCTGATAGCCCATTAAAGTTCATCGTTCTGTCATCTTACCATCTCCTCTCAAAATGAAGTGCTGGGCTGTGCTCCTCTCTGCTGGAAGCAGCTTTTACAGTGACATAGCACACAAAAGCTGATTGTCTCTTCTTGAAGGGGTACGATCTTCCCATCTCTGGATAGGTCACTTTTTAGAAAGCATTGTTCCAATTCAGCTAATTTCAGTCTGATCATTTTCTTCCGTTCAGTCTTCTAAAGAGCATCCATTTTGCAACTCTAAATTCCATTCTGGTTTTTCTTAGTTTTCATCTCTCATCAAGTTTTTTTTTTCTTTTTGCCCTTTCCAACCAATACTAATATAGTCCTATACCCACATACATATATTTGAATATATATTTGTGTGTCTATAAATATATATGTATATGTATATTGTGAGAATTTTTATACACGCATATATTTTATCATTAAGGAGATTAAAAGGAATAGATGGGTTCATTTGTCTATATATAGTGGAATGCTGGCCACAGTCTGTGATACCCCAAAGAAAAGTAGGTTTAGTGTTTACCTCTGTATCTTTTCCTGTTTGGAATGAACAGAGCAGAAGATATTATCTCTATTTAAGGCTTGTCAGAGGTCTGACTGATTCGCTAATATCCCTTTTGTTTCAGTCTGACATGAGGGTCCAGACTGATATTGGGATAATAAGCTCAGGACATAGGCATACTTAAGATGGTGACACCCTGGATTGAAACAAAGTATCTTTCTCTCATTCTCTCTTTCCTCACTCTCATCCCTTCCAACTTCTCTTCCATCCAAGATGTTTAAATGCCTGGTCCCTTATATAGACTCAAAATTGCCACTGAGACGTCTCTTTCTGTTCAATTTACCACCCCTTCCTCCATAATGTTTCCCTGACCATTACATTCATAGGGATCTCTCCTCACTCTGAAATCACTCAGCATTATTTAGCCATGTCTCTGTGTTCTTCATATGCAATGTTGATATTTTATATTTAATAGTATATGGCTGCATTCTAATCTTTTTAGGGTCAGGATACTAATTATTTTCAGCTCTGTTTCTCCTTTAGTCTTAGAGAATACCTAGGCATAGTAGGTGTTCAATCAGCATATTTGTTGGTTCACTGACCAGATCACCTTTTAAAATTCTATTTTTAAATGTCTGATTGTAGTTTTCAATTTTATGTAACCTTTAGTTAAATGGCTCTTCTCCTGGGCAACCAGTATGGGCTGATCCCTTAGGACCCTGCTCAAGAACAAATTTGTTTTATTTCAAAATGGCAGACAATATTTGGTTGTAAATTTGATAATCATTAAGATAACATATAGCTGCCTATCTGAAGGTCTCAAAATAATCCAAATATTTGTAGAGTGATTAATGGTTTCATAGAATATCTCACTCATAAGGTCTTATATTTTTCACAATCATTTACAACAAGTATGTAAGCCAAATATTACTCCATATTAGAGAAAGGTTAAATGTCTTAACTTGCTGAATGTCACAAAGCCATCAAATAGTAAACTGGAACTAGAAACCTAGTTTTCTGATTCCAGGACTAATGGGGTTTTGTTTGTTGGTTATTTGCTTGTTTCTCTTCTAAAGTGTTCCCTTGGATATTTAAGAATTTTGTGTGCTCCTTCACTGTTTCCCTGGAAATTAGAGCATTTATATTGTTTTTATTTAGTTTTGCACTGTATTGTGGTAACTCTGCCTTCTGTGGCTATATAAACGGTTTTCCCAGAGTGAATGTTTTTTTTAGCAAATTTGTAGCATGGTATTTTAAACAGAGTCCTTCAAATGAAATTTTAAAAGGTTGGCATGTTAGGGCTGACCTTTACACAGAGTGAATCCAACTTGACATTTCCCATACTTTAAGATGAGACTTCCCCATGATTGCTTCCTCTCCCCACCCTGCCTGCCTTAATTATTCCTGATCTCTTATACTAAAGCTTTGCTTAAGTGAACTCCACTGTACCTACCAGTGGCCTCCCAGAAGAGCAGGTCAAAAGCAATTACCATTACAAAGTGATTGGCTTTTTCTTAGTAGAACCAAGACTTACAAGAAGAGTACTTTTACTGCCTTTCTGTGGCTGAGTCAGTGCAGAAAGGCTTCCCTGCAGAGCCTGGCACATCATCCTACACAAAGCAAGCTCCCTAAATATAATGTCATCATTATCAGCTGAGTCCTTACATTTTCCCAGTTAAAGAAAGATACTAAGCATCAAAAGCAGGATAAGGGTATATCTCTGTCCTGAGTTGACTAGTGTCCCCCAAAGGTATATCTAAACAGAACCTCAGAATGTAGCCTTTTTTGGAAATAGGGTCTTTGCAAATATAATTGGTTATGATGTGGCCATACTGTTTTAGAATGAACCCAAAATCCAATATATCTTGCCTCCTTATAAGAAGAGGATAGAACACACACAGACACTGACAGAGAGAAAAGTGGCAGAAATTGGAGGGATTCAGATACAAGGCAAGGAAGGCCCCGGATTTTAGGCAACACCAGAGGCTAAGAGAAAGCCATGGAATAGATCCTCCCTTTCAGTCTTCAGAGTATGACTCTGCTGATACCTTGATCTTGGACTTCTAGCCTCCAGAACTGTGAGAGCATGTATTTCTGTTGCTTTAAGCTACTTGATTTGTACAGCAGCCCTAGAAAACCAATATGAGCTTCTACCCTTGCAACACTTGTGTTTTCTTTGAGGGGACAAGCATACCTACAAGCCCTAGTGCTAGGAAATGGCTGCCTTGGTAGTTTAAGTGTGTCTTAGCCAATTCAGGGAAGGGAGTCCAATAAACTAGTGTGATCAGTGTAGTGACCATGCAATACATGCCCTCCTTAATACCCATCACCAGGTTAACCCATCCCCCTCCCCCCTCCCCTCTAGAACCCTCAGTTTGTTTCTCAGAGTCCATAGTCTCTCATGGTTCAGCCTCCCCTCTGATTTCCCCCTTCATTTTTCCCTTCCTACTACCTTATTTTTTTTACTTTTATTTATTTATTTATTTTTACTATGTTAGTCACCATACATTACATCATTAGTTTTTGATGTAGTGTTCCATGATTCATTGTTTGTGTATAACACCCAGTACTCCATTCAGTACATGCCCTCTTTAATACCCATCACCAGGCTAACCCATCCCCCCATCCCCCTCCCCTCTAGAACCATCAGTTTGTTTCTCAGAGTCCATAGTCTCTCATGGCTCGTCTCCCCCTCCGATTCCCCCTCCCTTCATTTTTCCCTTCCTACTATCTTTTTTTTTTTAAAACATATAATGTATTATTTCTTTCAGAGGTACAGGCCTGTGATTCAACAGTCTTACACAATTCCCAGCACTCACCATAGCACATACCCTCCCCAGTGTTTATCACCCGGCCATTCCATCCCTCCCACCCCCACCACTCCAGCAACACTCAGTTTGTTTCCTGAGATTAAGAATCAGTGAGATCATATGATACATATCTTTCTCTGATTGACTTATTTCGCTCAGCATAATACCCTCCAGTTCCATCCACGTCGTTGCCAATGGCAAGATTTCATTCCTTTTGATGGCTGCATAATATTCCATTGTATATATATACCACATCTTCTTTATCCATTCATCTGTCGTTGGACATCTTAGCTCTTTCCATAGTTTGGCTATTATGGACATTGCTGCTATAAACATCGGGGTGCACGTACCCCTTCGGATCCCTATATTTGTATCTTTGGGGTAAATACCCAGTAGTGCAGTTGCTGGTTTGTATGGTAGCTCTATTTTCAACTTTTTGAGGAACCTCCATACTGTTTTCCAGAGTGGCTGCACCAGCTTGCATTCCCACCAACAGTGTAGGAGGGTTCCCCTTTCTCTGCATCCCCGCCAACATCTCTCGTTTCCTGACTTGTTAATTCTGACTGGTGTGAGGTGGTATCTCATTGAAGTTTTGATTTGGAATCCCTGATGCTGAGCGATGTAGAGCACTTTTTCATGTGTCTGTTGGCCATTTGGATGTCTTCTTTGGAAAAATGTCTGTTCATGTCTTCTGCCCATTTCTTGATTGGATTCTTTGTTCTTTGGGTGTTGAGTTTGATAAGTTCTTTATAGATTTTGGATACTAGCCCTTTATCTGATATGTCATTTGCAAATATCTTCTCCCATTCTGTCGGTTGTCTTTTGGTTTTGTTGACTGTTGCCTTTCCTGTGCAAAAGCTTTTTTATCTTGATGAAGTCCCAATAGTTCATTTTTGCCCTTGCTTCCCTTGCCTTTGGCGATGTTTCTAGGAAGAAGTTGCTTTGGCTGAGGTCAAAGAGGTTGCTGCCTGTGTTCTCCTTTAGGATTTTGATGGACTCCTGTCTCACACTGAGGTCTTTCAACCATTTTGAGTCTATATTCGTGTGTGGTGTAAGGCAATGGTCCAGTTTCATTCAACACCATTTGTTGAAGAGACTGTCTTTTTTCCATTGGACAGTCTTTCCTGCTTTGTCAAAGATGAGTTGACCATAGAGTTGAGGGTCCATTTCTGGGCTCTCTATTCTGTTCCATTGATCTATGTGTTCTGTTTTTGTGCCAGTACCATACTGTCTTGATGATGACAGCCTTGTTTTATTTTATTTATTTATTTATTTATTTATTTATTTTAAAGATTTTTTATTTATTTATTTGACAGAGAGAGAGATAGCGAGAGCAGGAACACAAGCAGGGGGAGTGGGAGAGGGAGAAGCAGGCTTCCCCGCGGTGCAGGGAGCCCGATGCGGGACTCGATCCCAGGACCCTGGGATCACGACCTGAGCCGAAGGCAGACGCTTAACGACTGAGCCACCCAGGCGCCCGACAGCCTTGTTTTAGAGCTTGAAGTCTGGAATTGTGATGCCACCAGCTTTGCTTTTCTTTTTCAACATTCCTCTGGCTATTTGGGGTCGTTTCTGGTTCCATACAAATTTTAGGATTATTTGTTCCATTTATTTGAAAAAAGTGGATGGTATTTTGATAGGGATTACATTGAATGTGTAGATTGCTCTAGGTAGCATAGACATATTCACAATATTTGTTCTTCTATCCGTGAGCATGGAATGTTTTTCCATTTCTTTGTGTCTTCCTCAATTTCTTTCATGAATATTCTAGTTTTCTGAGTACAGATTCTTTGCCTCTTTGGTTAGATTTATTCCTAGGTATCGTATGTTTTGGTACTATTATAAATGGGATCAACTCCTTAGTTTCTCTTTCTTCTGTTTTGTTGTTGGTGTATAGAAATATGACTGATTTCTGTGGATTGATTTTATATCCTGTCACTTTACTGAATTCCTGTATGAGTTCTAGCAGTTTTAGGGTGGAGTGTTTTGGGTTTTCCACATAAAGTATCAAATCATCTGCAAACAGTGAGAGTTTGACTTCTTCTTTGCCTATTCAGATGCCTTTTATTTCTTTTTGTTGTCTGATTGCTGAGGCTAGGACTTCTAATACTATGTTGAATAGCAGTGGTGATAGTGGACATCCCTGCTGTGTTCCTGACCTTAAGGGAAAATCTCTCAGTTTTTCCCCATTGAGAATGATATTTGCTGTGGGTTTTTCATAGATGGCTTTTATGATATTGAGGTATGTACCCTCTATGCCTACACTCTGAAGAGTTTTAATCAAGAAAGGATGCTGTACTTTGTCAAACGCTTTTTCTGCATCTATTGAGAGGATCATATGGTTCTTGTTCAATTTACAGTTGTTGAACCAACCTTGCAGCCCAGGAATAAATCCCACTTAGGCATGGTGAATAATCCTTTTAATGTACTGTTGGATCCTATTGGCTAGTGTTTTGGTGAGAATTTTTGCATCCATGTTCATCAGGGATATTGGTCTGTAATTCTCCTTTTTGGTGGGGTTTTTGTCTGGTTTTGGGATCAAGGTAATGCTGGCCTCATAAAATGAGTTTGGAAGTTTTCCTTCCATTTCTATTTTTTGGAACAGTTTCAGAAGAATAGGTATTAATTCTTCTTTAAATGTTGGTAGAATTCCCCTGGGAAGCCATCTGGCTTTGGGCTTTTGTTGTTGGGAGATTTTTTTTATTACTGACTCAATTTCCTTACTGGTTAGGGGTCTGTTCAGGTTTTTTATTTCTTCCTGGTTCAGTTTTGGTAGTTTGTAGGTCTCTAGGAATGCATCCATTTTTTCCAGATTGTCTAATTTGCTCGCATATAGTTGCTCATAATATGTTCTTATAATTGTTTGTATTTCTTTGGTGTTGGTTGCGATCTCTCCTCTTTCATTCATGATTTTATTTCTTTGGGTCCTTTCTCTTTTCTTTTAGATAAGTCTGGCCAGGGGTTTATCAATCTTATTAATTCTTTCAAAGAATTGATCTGTTCTACTGTTCTTTTGGTTTCTATTTCATTGATTTCTGCTCGGATCTTTATTATTTCTCTTCTTTGCTGGGTTTAGGCTTTATTTGCTGTTCTTTCTCCAGCTCCTTTAGGTGTAGGGTTAGGTTGTGTATTTGAGACCTTTCTTGTTTCTTGAGAAAGGCTTGTATTGCTATATACTTTCCTCTTAGGACTGCCTTTGCTGCATCCCAAAGATTTTGAACAGTTGTGGTTTCATTTTCATTTGTTTCCATGAATTTTTTAAATTCTTCTTTAATTTCCTGGTTGACCCATTCATTCTTTAGTAGGATGCTCTTTAGCCTCCATGTATTTGAGTTCTTTCCGACTTTCCTCTTGTGATTGAGTTCTAGTTTCAAAGCATTGTGGTCTGAAAATAGGCAGGGAATGATCCCAATCTTTTGGTACCAGTTGAGACCTGATTTGTGACCTAGGATGTGATCTATTCTGGAGAATGTTCCATGGGCACTAGAGAAGAATGTGTATTCCGTTGCTTTGGGATGGAATGTTCTGAATAGATCTGTGAAGTCCATTTGGTCCAGTGTGTCATTTAACGTCTTTATTTCCTTGTTGGTCTTTTGCTTAGATGATCTGTCCATTTCAGCGAGGGGAGTGTTAAAGTCTCCTCCTATTATTGTATTGTTGTCCATGTGTTTTTTTGATTTTTTTATTAATTGGCTTAAAAAATTGGCTGCTCCCATGTTAGGGGCATAGATATTTACAATTGTTAGATCTTCTTGTTGGATACCCTTTAAGTAGGATATAGTGTCCTTCCTCATCTCTTATTATAGTCCTTCGTTTAAAATCTCATTTGTCTGATATAAGGATTGCCACCCCAGCTTTCTTTTGGTGTCCATTAGCATGGTAAATCGTTTTCCATCCCCTCACTTTCAATCTGGAGGTGTCTTTGGATCTAAAATGAGTCTCTTGTAGTCAGAAAATTGATGGGTCTTGGTTTTTTTTATCCAATCTGATACCTTGTGTCTTTTGATTGGGGCATTTAGCCCATTTACATTCAAGGTAACTATTGAAAGATAAGAATTTAGTGCCATTGTATTGCCTTAAAGTGACTGTTACTGTATATTGTCTCTATTCCTTTCTGGTCTGTGTTACTTTTAGGCTCTCTCTTTGCTTAGAGGACCCCTTTCAATATTTATTGTAGGGCTTGTTTGGTGTTTGCAAGTTCTTTTAGTTTTTGTTTGTCCTGGGAGCTTTTTATCTCTCCTTCTATTTTCAGTGACAGCCTAGCTGGATATAGTATTCTTGGCTGCATATTTTTCTCATTTAGTGCTCTGAATATAACATTCCAATCCTTTCTGGCCTTCCAGGTCTCTGTGGATAGGTCTCCTGCCAGTCTAATATTTCTGCCATTGTAGGTTACAGACCTCTTGTCCTGAGCTGCTTTCAGGATTTTCTCTTTGTCTCTGAGACTTGTAAGTTTTACTATTAGATGTCGGGGTGTTGACCTATTTTTATTGATTTTGAGGGGGGTTCTCTGTGCCTCCTGCATTTTGATGCCTGTTTCCTTTAGGGAGATGACTCTTAAGCTTTATACAGAATTTAGGGGAGTGGGTGGGAATTATGGAGAACCCTATACTAAGAGTAGGTCCACATTTTTGGATTGTACCCTATAGATGGAATGGGGGCATTGAAGGTAGCAAAACTGAGGAAATGCATTCATCATCCTTTCACCAGTTATTGATAAGGTTACTTTTCATTCCATTTGCAATCTATTAAAAACTGTATAGAAAAAAATGAAAAAATAAAAAAATAATACTCTAGGGAAGTCTGTATTACTTAGAGGAAAGACAAAGAAGTCCCAGCTTTGATTTTTCCCAACACTTTGTTTGAATGAATCACTGTCAGTTCTTGTCAGCCTACTTTAATTTGGCACAGTCAATGAGCGCCTAGTGTCCTGTGAAACTGTATCTCAGCCTGGCATGCTGTGAGATAGTCATTGAGAGATTGATTATTCTTTCCTTTTTCACTGGAAGGAGTGTTTTCTTGGGAGGCTATTCTTGGTGGGTCTTCCAGGGCAGGTATGCATGTGAGTTCTGCTGCCTCACCCTATCTTGGTTGAGAATCAAGTGCTCTTGTAGTGTGTGTGTATATTTATATGTCTCCTTCCAGAAAGTGAACCAAACCCAACAAGGCTTTCTCTTAAACTTAAGGACATTATGGCAAGTATTTTTTCTCAAACCATGATACAGTGGTATTGCCTTTGGTAACAATCGAGCAAATTGTGGATCAGAAAGGCTTGTACTTGTAGACTATGACCACTCTGAAGGCGTTTACTTCAGGAATACCTGAGTACAACACAATAGATTTGGTCAGAAAAAGAATAGAAAGTGAGATTCCACGATAGTGTTTATTTTTGGCACATTGATTTTGATAGTTAATTGGTATATTTGCCATTGGTAATGAGATATTTTAAATGGTCAGGAGTTTCTGTCTCTTTTAAACATGTATTTCATGTTCAATAAATATGTAATAATATTGGAAGTCCAGAAGTGAGTAGATTAAATAAGATAAATAATATTCACAATGTCAGACAATGAATGAATGAAGTTATACATCTAATTTCATATATACTTCCTGGCCACACATGTTTTCTAAATATATTTTAAATTATGTATTTTCATAAGGCATTTTACTAGCTGAAATATGAAATGTGTTCATTTTTGCTATGAGGTTGAATAAAGAGTTGCATGAAAATGCATAAGAAATTTCTTTTCTTATTTCAAAATCTGGTGGGTAGGTGGGTTCTAGTAAATTAAAACTTACTATATAATATGATATGTAATAGACTATTCTATCTGAGGCACAGTATAGGGGCCAAGGATGGAGACCAATAAGCACCATTTCTTCCCTTAAGAGCTCATATGTTGACTTTACTAGAGAAAGCTACATTGTACTCTATGGTAAAAGAAGGACAGCCTAGCAAGTAGGCCCAGAGAAGGGAGCCCCTAACATTGTCTGGATCACACACAAAGACTCTGGTAGAAGTTACTAAACAAAGATCCAGTTATCTAACTGGAGTTATAAATGGAAAAAAAGCCCAGGCCCTGTCACTAGCATGGGGCCTAAAATTAGGGATGACATGATGCTGAGTTCTAAGTATTGTTCTGGGGACCTTTATTTACTTGCAGGAGTGAAATGAACCCCATGTGACTTCTGTGATATCATCTGCATGAAAAGAAGGCCAGTAGTGTCTGGGATAACCATGATAATTTTTTAAAGATTTACTTTTTTGAGAGAGGTGGGAGAGGGGCAGAAGGAGAGGGAGAGAGAGAACCCCAAGGAGATTCCCTGCTGAGCATAGAGCCCAATATGCGGCTCAATCTCATGACCTTGAGATCATGACCTCAGCCAAAACCAAGAGTCGGACACTCAACCGAGTGAGGCACCAAGGTGCCCCAAGGTATGATCTTTTGATACTGTTTAAAATGTTCTAAGGGAGACCTTGGGATAATCTTGATCGGCCTCCAATACTGATTGTACTTTGTAAACCTCTTGCTACTTCTTACATTGCACCTATTACCACTCCCCAGCCTAAATTTCCAGGAAGATTCTTACTTCCCCTTTCCTGGTGAAAGTTAACAAACAAGATGTTAGTATTCCCACTTTGATACAAGAGGAGAAATATGAATTGATTGTTTGGGACTCTTTTATCTGGAAAGGAAAGCTCTATAGAGGAGAGACCTAACAGAAGAGATGGTTGTGACTGGCAACATCTTAGAAAGTTATCATTCTATATAATTGCTTAGGATGCATAGTCTCAAGGGTAAAAAGGCAGTGGTCAATTGATTCCAAACTTGCAGTGCTGGAAAAGCATTCTCTGGGACTTCAAGCTTAGCCAACCCTCACACACTTCCAGGATTATTTATTTGATTTTCACTGCCCAACTTAGGAGGTTTTGTTTTGTTGTTGGTTTTTTGTTTTCTTGTTTTGAAAATGATGTTTCTGGATCATTTAATCCCTATTATTAATGCATCACCTCCTCATTCCCATATTTCAATTAGATGTTGTAGACAATGTTGCAGAGGTGTGCACATCATTGTAGAACCAGAAGAGACTAATTCCACAGAGAGGAATGATTAGGCCAAAATAAATTATCAATAAGTATGTGACAAGGAGTTAAATTACATACAGTGACCTGTTCACCACATGATTTTGTACAGAGACAATGTTAAGGAGTGTGGCATGAACAATTGTACACTGTATGTCTACACAGTTATGAGTGTGTATGGGCCCCCTAGAGTTTTGGGAATGAGAGTACTGTGCATTCAAAATAGCACAAAGCAAATATACAAGAAAATGCTGTGCTTCAGTTCCCCAAATTTCCACTCAAGTCCTTTCCATTTATCATTGAGATGTTTCCAAGGTAACTTCAGTCTCAACCCACAGGCCAATGCAAATCAGAGTCAGTTGCTGGAATTTCTAGGGAGAGCCGAATGGGGCCAGCATTCTTCTGTGGCACTTTCTGCAAGTAGGTGAGCAGGAAGCCATCTGAGAGAGAGTACTATAGGGTGTACTCTTTTGGGTGGGGCTATAGGAGATTAACAAGAACCTGATAGTGAGTTCAGACCATCCCTCCATGGGCAATGCACCTTCATCATGTGTTCCCCAAAGGCCTATGCAACCCATATAGAAATGCATTACACTAGATCCCACAGAAAGCATCTCCCTAGACACCAAACAGAACACAACTCCTCAAATGAGCCCACTTGGCTTTTTCCTTCCTAGGTCATTGAGATTTAGGCCTCAAATCACACCTAAAAGTCAACTTGTGGAATCAGTGTATCTAGCACTTGTTTTAGTTCTTTGGGGCTGCTATAACAAAATACCCAGACTGGGTGGCTTATAAGCAACAGAAATTTATTTCTCATGGTTCTGGAGGCTGAGAAGTCAAAGATCAAGGTGCTGATAGCTTGATCAAATCAAAGATCATGTCCAGTGAGCAACTACTTTCTGGTTCATAGATGGTGATTTCTCACTGTGTCTTCCCATGGTGGAAGGGCTGGGGAGCTCTGTGGGACCTCTCTTATAAGGGCACTAATGACCTGGTCATCCATAAGGGCCCCACCTTTTATTTATTTATTTATTTATGTATTCTTTAAAAGATTTATTTATTGATTTGAGAGAGAGTGGGGGAGGAGGCGCAGAAGGAGAGAATCTTTGAGCAGACTCCACCCTGAGCACAGAGCCCAACTCCACTGGAGGCTTGATCTCAGGACTCATGAGATCATGACCTAAGCCAAAACCAAGAGTTGGATGCTCAACCAACTGAGCCACCCAGGCACCCCAGGGCCCCACCTTTTAATACCATCTCTTTGGGAATTAGAATTTCAACATATGAATTTGGGGGGATGAAGACATTCAGACCACAGCAGCACTATCTGAAGTCACTTTATCTTACTCTAAATGTATCCCACGAGAACAGTGGGTATAGCTTTTCCTTTCTCATCTCAAAAATTCCCCTGCTTAACTTGAAGTATTGATGTTACCTACTGTCTGCAGGAGGGCATGTACTGAATGGAGCACTGGGTGTTATACAAAAACAATGGATCGTGGATCACCACATCAAAAACTAATGATGTATTGTATGGTGACTAACATAACATAATAAAATTAAAAATATATATATACACAGTCCCTTTAAATGGCACTTTTTGAGGTATTGCAACAGACTACCCCCAAATCACTTCCAATTTTTTAGGCTTTCCCTTGAAATTTTAAAGAGATGTTATTTTATTTTATTTTATTTATTTATTTTTTAAGATTTTATTTATTTATTTGACAGAGGGAGAGAGATAGTGAGAGCAGGAACACAAGTAGAGGGAGTGGGAGAGGGAGAAGCAGGTGTCCTGCAGAGCAGGGAACCTGATGATCCCCAGGGATCATGACCTGAGCTGAAGGCAGATGCTTAATGACTGAGGCACCCAGGCGCCCTGAGATGTTATTTTAAAAAGAAGAAAGCCCTCTTTCCATCATTTGAGAATGAATGGAACCAGCAGAGAAAGAGAAGATTTTATAAACATTAAAAAAAAAAAATACAAAGAAAGTTCTTTGTTGTTCTATACTTCAGAATAACCTGGCATTACTCTTACCCTGAGCATGGAAGACTAATCTCACAGAACTTTTGTTGCCCGAGGCTTTACGACCATGGTTGTAGAGGTCAAATGATTTCTGAGGTTCTGTAATAATTTTCAAAACTTTCATATTCCCTCTCATTTGTAGAGCTGCAGAATATCAATGAGGGACTTTGTTATGTCTTTGAATAAGTTCCTACCTCTTTACCACTGGAGCAATGGATATATGACTAGGCTCTGAGCTCCATGAAAGAGACCATCATTTCCCAACCCACTCCATCTTTCTATTCCCAATTCCAGTGGAGTGCCCAGGATTATTTTTTAAACAGTAAAATTTTTTGAGCAATTGGATAACTGAAACAATTATGGAGACAGATGCTACCTGTAGAAAAGGCAAGTATAGGGAGTCTAAGATAGTAAAACAGGATTAGAGAAGGTGGCCATCTTTGAAAAACAGACATTGTGATCAAGAATAGGGAGTTCCCTGCATTCACTTCCCAGGAAGTTTCTTATGTTTTGGAATTGTTTTAAATACCTTGTAATAGGAAACATCTCTCCTAGTATAATATGTTTCTTCTTGTGTCTCTGTATGTATGCCAAACCTCAGTTAGTTGAAACTTCCTTCAAAGAAACTAAAGGAGGAAATTACTACACTCTGGTCCTTTTTAAAATATATTTTTGTTGTGGGGGTATTGTTTTTCATACCTGGTAATTATGACATCTTCCTGTGGGTCATCAAGAAAAGTCATTATCTGTCTGTTTAATGTGTGATTTGATCATTAATAAGAGTGTTGATAAAACTTGGCTGGTGATTAAACTGGAGTCCTCAATCTGAAGTTGTTCACATCCCTGAAGATCCACCTGGAGAGAACCCAGAGAGCTCAGAGATGTAATGGACTCATAGTGAGTCATCGAATCAAATTTTTGTTGTTGTTGTTATTAATGGCCAAGCTAAGGATTTAGTTGGTAAGCTGGAGTGTAAACACATTATCCATCGTCAATGTCATGATTTGGCCACAAATAAAGCCTTTTAATAGTTAGATTTTACCAGTTTTTTATTTTACTCACCATGAGGGAGGGGTGAATAAGTAAATGTGTTTACCTTAATTATCTCATTTAACCTAACAGCAGTCACATTATATATATCTATCTATATCTATCTATCTATCTATCTATCTATCTATCTATCATCTATCATCTATCTATATGTATGTATCTCCATTTCCCTCTCTGTACCTCTCATTATTTTTCCTCTCTCTTTCTCTTCATCTCCTTCTTATTTATTTATTTTTTATAAAGGAATACATGGAATGGGAACCCAAACTAGGAGGGATCTCCTTCCTCTCTGCCTCATTTCTTGGTAGGTAGAAAGAAGTGGACTTTGGACTTTTCTCAAAAACTTCTACTTTTATCCTTAGAGGGGAAGAGGCCTTGGGTTTAAGAAATAAGAGTACTGTCATATTTTAGTGTGAGCCATTGTCTGTAAATGCCCTTAACCATCACCTTCTTGGCATTATACTTCCCAAGAAGCTTCCCTTCAGGCCATGGAGAGGTGCATTTAGGTATGAACAGTGACTGAGGTTCAGGAATCTCAAGAGATTTGGATGTGATTTAGTGTCCAGGATTTTCAGTTGCCAAATTGCTGGAGTCAGAAGGCCTGGGCTCGGGAACTGTTTTACTTAGTCTCCTGTCCTGATCTGTATTCTTCTGTAACATGGGCATGATATCTCCTCTGCCTGCTTCACTGATGTGTTCTGAGGATCAGATTAAATAGGGCAGAAAAAACATTAATTATAAAAGAAAAAAAAAGATGATGGAATTTTATTATGCTTGATAAAACAACAAAAGAAGTCATTAAGAGAGAAAAAGCAACCCTCATTGGGGAAAGTTACTGACTATACAGCTATCCAACAAAGACTCCTCTCTAGAATATATAGAGTACTCTTAAAAATCAATAAGAAAAAGGAAAAACAATGCAGTAGAAAAATAGGCAAAAATGTGAGCATAACTCCTCAAAGGAGGATGTCCAAATGACCAGTAAAAAAATGAAAAGGTGCTTAACTTTATTAATTATTTGGCATGTCACAATGTCCAAATGGTAAATAAATGTATGAAAATGTGATCAGTTGGGGGTCATTTAATCAAAATGTGATACCACTACACCCTCATCAAAATTGCTAAAACAACAATAATACTAATAATAATGCCATAAAAACTGCATGTTGAGTATATAGGGCCACTGGGATACTCATCATACAATGATGGTAATGATGTACATTTCTACAACCATTTTAAAATACTGTTTGTTACTATCTACTACAATTGAACATCTGTACACTTTAGGACTCAACACTTCCACTTCTGAAATTTTCCTATAGAAATTCACATATATATTCACCAAAATACATGTACAAAAATGTTTGCAGCAGAACTATTCATAATACTGTAAATAAGTAATTACCCAAATGTCCACCAACAGAGGAATATATAAATTGTGGTTAATTTAAAAAATGGGATGCTACACAGTAATGACACTGAATGAATTACAACTCCATGCAACTGTATGGGTGACTCTCAAATGTAATGTTGACTGAAAGAAGGAAGATACAAAATAATTATTATCATGTGATTTCTTTTATATAAAATTCCAGAGCAGGCAAATTAATTGTTGGTAATAGAAGACAGGATAATTTTCTATTACCTCCTTGGGTGGAGGTAGTGACTGTTGAGGGGCCAAGAGGGAGACTTCTATTGTACTAATATTCTTTTTCTTGAGTTGCATAGCTGGTTACAAAGGGGTATTGAATTCTGAAAATTCAACTGGCTGAGTACTTACGATGTAAGCACTATTCTGTATGTCTATTATACCTCAATACAAAGGTTAAAAATATTATCCTGTAAGTTGTCTTGAGATTCAGGAATGATGGAAAATTTTTCCAGTAGAAATGCATTGTATTTGTCAGAAATTCTATGCATGGGAAAGAGAAATTATGACCTGTTTCTAGTCAAGGAGCAAGTTCAGACTAAGAAAAAATTGATGTAGATTTGAATTCAGTGGAGAAGAATCAAGGAATTAAAGAAAGGAGAATATTTATGGTATAATCCTGGATTTATGTGTAAACAAGGCTGACTAGAAATTGGAGAAAAAGTAGCTGGCATGAAGTTCTGGTAGAACTCCAATTTAAAGAGTTTGTTCTGAATTCTGAGATTTTGAAAGAGTTTGATCTCTTACCACAGAATTAAAAAACAGGTAGAATGACAGAAGGACCAGATGTGGGGTCTGAAGTCCAACATGGAATGAAGGGGAGAGGTGATATGGAAGAAGGGACAGTTAGGTACAATGAATGAAGTTCTTGGTCATGAAGTTACTGAGGCCTATAAATTCTTTCTTATTTAACCAGACTATCATGTGTTATGACAGAAACTAAAGTCAACATCTGTTCTAAGGGTTCTCACAGAACTGGAACTTCATTATGAGTTTATGTATTTGTCCACATATACTAAATATATTTACAGTGAGGAATCTCAACTATCCTCACATTAATATGTGGGAAAACTATAATTTTTGGTTTTAAAGCATCGTTAAAAAACCTGGCGGTCTTCTCTTCCTTCTCAGCCAAAATGGAGTAGTAGATTGCACTCCATTTATGAACCGGCAGTACGTTAACTTGCAGCGTGGGTAGGATTACCATAAATTAAGGCAAAACTACAACGCTAAGCAAAAGAACAGAATGTGTTTGGCAAAGGGCTATCCTTGACTTTGTAATCATTTGTTTTAGTTCTAATCTGCACACTTCAGTAATCTGCCAGCCAAAGAAGCTTGTGAATTAGCAAGGTTTAGCTGTTTATAAAACATATGCATAGATATATGCGGGGACTGTGTTTGCATACAGGGTGTGTGCTTCTGTGTGCAGATGCAACTGTGTGGGAATGGGCAAAACTCTGGATGTCTTGGGGGGAATGTGAATGTGTGGGTCTGTGTATCTGTGTGTTGAGTGGGTACGTATGTCAGTGTGTGAGGAGGAGTTGGAGTTGTTATGCACACAGTTTGCTGGCAAGAATGTTCTCATAAAGGACTGACACAGCCAGAGGTTTGTGCAATTGCTGCCTAGTCTATTCAACCACAATCAGTATAATCATGGAGCAGATGGGAATCTTCAAGATATTCTGTAGAAGAGGTCACAGCGAGAAGAGATGGTGTGCTCAGAGTCACATGAATAATAGAGAACAACTCCTGAAAATAACTACAAAATGAAGGAATTTTTAAGTCCATTGAGTAAGACTGGCTCTAAGAGTTGTAATCAGAATCAGAAGTCAACAGTTGGAAGGCAGGCGCTTCCCATTCAGGGTACTCTCAGTGTCACTTTCTTTATTTGCTTTGGTGTGGTAAAATGGTGGCCATTATCCCACTTGCTGGAGCCCTTGGAGACTAAAGACTGAAACACAGGGAGGATATAAGGGACATTTTGGTATGTTTATTTAAGAGATCCTGGTATTTACAGGGGCACATACCAGTATACCTATATGTGTGTATACATGGCTTTAAGTATACAGAAACTAGGTAGTGACAGTATACTGTGAGGTCAATAAGTGACCTTCCCTTCCATGCTCACTTATGTATTAAATTCTCCTAATAAGAGGAAATAGCTTTTTCTTTCCCACATGACAGGGAGCTAGCAATTGGTCTCCCTAGGAAGCTTGGAGTCATCTGGAGGGATAACAAACTGATATTTAATTTTTTTTTTAAGATTTTATTTATTTGACAGAGCAAGACAGCAAGAGAGGGAATACAAGTAGGGGGAGTGGGAGAGGGAGAAGCAGGCTTCCCGCTGAGCAGGGAGCCCAATGTGGGGCTCAATCCCAGGACCCTGGGACCATGACCTGGCCCAAAGGCAGACGCCTAAAGACTGAGCCACCCAGGTGCCCCAACAAACTGATATTTAGGACCCTTCCCAAGAACAGGGCTGAAAACTGGACAAACAAGAGAGTGTGAAGATACCAGGAATAGGGGAAGTATAAAAAAGTGAAGAAGGGCTCAAGAGCTAAGTTTCACTGGTGCAGAATTTGCTGAGCATTGGCTGTGTGTGTGTGTGTGTGTGTGTGTGTGTTGGGCATGTACACACATGAACACATATTGAATATATAAATTACCAGCACATTTTCTCTGTTGTGAAGTATTTAAGTGCCAAGATATAGGTGGTTCTTGGAAGTACTTACAGAACATATGCTGTGCTATTCCACCATCTGTAGCCTAGGACTTTGGATCAGATTCTGTTGCTTTGCTTTGGGGCAAGGAAGAAGGAAAAGAGCAGATTTCTCCCTCATTTGTGACTCCTCTGCCCAATCAACTGAGTCCTGTGACTCTAACCTTACATGGGTATAGTTCATTCCTCTCCTTGGGGTGCACTTGAAACTTGATCTTTCAAGTTAAGAAACGGCTCTGTTCCCACTTGAAGGGGAAAGTTTTACCCTTGCAGCCAACACCGTGGAAGCAATTGTACTTACCAATGTGTTTGTCCAAATTCTTCAAATATACCAGTTTTTTTCTTCCCTCAGGACTTCATGAATTTCATTCCCAACTACAATTGCCTTCCTTGCCTTGATGATATAGTCTAGCTACAACTAATGTGATCACTGTCTACCCATAGCTTTTGCAACAAAACGTAAACTCTTAATTTAGCTACATAAAACTGTTCGTGGCCAGATTCTGCCTACTTTTGCTGACTCATGTCTCACTACTATTATATTTGTTCAATTGTCCCTATCACTTAAATGTATGTGATGTTACACTAATTTGCCACTCTCTAGGATGCCAGATATGTTATTTCTTCTGCCTGGAGGGATGAGGGGCAGTAGGCATCCCTCCCACAACCCCCTACTCTACCGAGCTCTCCATTCCTGATGTCACCACACCAGGCTCTTATAGCACTGTGAGCCTTTAAGCTCTCTTGGCTGAGTCATAGAAAGAGAAATCTTTCCATTTGTCCTCTAAAGATGAGACTTTTTTTTTTTTTAATGAGAACAGTGAGGGGAAAAATAGAAAGGAAAAAAAAAGCATGCGACAAAACATAGATTTTATTAAGTTATACAAAATGGGTTCCTTATTAAAATAACTTGCCCCAAAGGATTTAGCTATCCCAGTTTTCTCCAATCCTGCCTTGGCTGAACTAGGGAATAAACAGATTTCCTGAGACCTTGGCCAGCATTCTGCCACTGCCTTGGGAGGTTTTCTCCTTCACTCCAGGGGACATTGCTGATTCATATTGCTTCATTCTGGAAATTTGAAAAGGGCAATCAGATGTTACACTGCATGATTTTTCATCTCCATGCTCACACAGAGGGCTGCAATGAGGGCATTGAGTGAGGTAACCTCCAGGATTAGCCCTCCCTGGGTCTCTCTCCCTAGCATCTTCCCTTGCATCCCTAGCTGAATTTTTAGACCTTATAGCTGAAACTTGCTTTTCACTCATCCTCAGGATGATTCTGGCATGACCAAACTTGGAGTAGAAGAAGCACACTTCGTAATTAATTACGATCTGGGACCTCTTAATG
Organism: Neomonachus schauinslandi; assembly: GCF_002201575.2. Classification (NCBI taxonomy): domain Eukaryota; kingdom Metazoa; phylum Chordata; class Mammalia; order Carnivora; family Phocidae; genus Neomonachus; species Neomonachus schauinslandi. The sequence goes on along the minus strand of NC_058412.1, from coordinate 17,403,391 downwards.
ATGCAACTTGTCAGATGGCAGCAGTGATGTGAATGGAGACAAGCACCACTTGTGGGGTGATAAGCTCCATTCGGCTCTTGGCTGTCTCTTGGTTGCCATGGCAACATCCTTGCTCTAGGGCTCTGTGACTATGTGAGGGGTTGCAGGGATGGATTTGTGGCAGCCTTTGGGAGTCAGTCCTGAGGCTGAAGGAACACTCCCCCTAACCCCCAGGGACAGTGCTTTCTCCGCTCTATCAATGAAAAAGGAGAATGTGGCATTGCCATTTTAAGGCTGTTGGTTTGTGTTGTTCAAAAACATACTTGAACGCTGGGTTGTGAGGAGTTGGAAAGCTGAAGAGTAGAACAGGGGTTCTTGGCTACTGAAGACTGGCATTAGTGGCAGTGAGGAATGAGTTATGGCTTCAGACAGTAAATACTTTGGGAAGCTCTGATTCACTGAGGCATTGTCTGGAATGCTGGATGATGGAGCAGAGCTGGCTTTTTAAACTCATGTTTGCCCTGTGCTGGTGGTTCTCAGGATGTGTCCTGTCTCGTGCTCACTTTCATATGTTTATATGAACTCTGTTTCTTTTTCCAGTCCATAGGAATCTCCACTGCATTCCAATTCCCAGCAGGGCCATGGTTCCTGAGCTGGCATTTTTTTGTTTAGTTTTATTGAAGTACAAGTGACAAATAAAAATTATATATGTTTAAGGTGTACAGCTTGATGTTTTGATATATATACACATTGTGAGATGAAGTCTGTGGGGAGGCCTGCAAGGCATGTTGAGGGTGAGCACTTTGCCTGGGTATGCGATGGCCTCTGCATCTGTTCCCACTCGTGCCCACTCTCCTAATGCAGGATGTCTGTACTTTAAAATATTTAGATAGAGAACAGTTTATTTAACTGATTCCTGTTAGGGAGAGCATTGTAAGAATTTGGAAAAATATCTTAAGTATTTTGAAATGGGAGCTGGTATTCAACAAGGGGGATCCAAGTAGCGAAATATGGCGTTGAACAGGTTTTTGAGACTTCAATTTCTTTCATGAGTGTTCTGTAGTTCCTAGAGTATAGATCCTTTACCTCTTTGGTTAGGTTTATTCCGAAGTATCTTATGGTTTTTGGTGCTATTGTAAATGGAATAGTTTCTCTAATTTCTCTTTCTACAGTTACATTGTTAGTGTATAAGAAAGCAACTGATTTCTGTGCATTGATTTTTGTATCCTACCACATTACTGAATTGCTATATGAGTTCTAGTAATTTGGGGGTGGAGTCTTTTGGGTTTTCCACATAAAGTATCATGTCATCTGCGCAGAGAGAGAGTTTGACTTCTTTGCCAATTTGAATACCTTTTATTTCTTTTTGTTGTCTGATTGCTGTTGCTAGGACTTCCAGTACTATGTTGAACAATAGTGGCAAGAGTGGGCATCCTTGCCGTGTTCCTGATCTTAAGGGAAATGCTCTCATCTTTTCCCCATTGAGGATAATATTTGCTGTGGGTTTCTCATAGATGGATTTTATGAACTTGAGGAATGTTCCCTCTATCCCTATACTCTGAAGAGTTTTAATCAGGAAAGGATGCTGTATTTTCTCAAATGCTTTTTCTGCATTAATTGAGAGGACCATATGGTTCTTCTCTCTCTCCTCTTATTAATGTGTTCTAGCACATTGATTTGTGAATGTTGAACTACCCTTGCATCCTTGGGATAAATTCCACTTGGTCGTGGTGGATGATCCTCTTAATGTATTGTTGGATCCTATTAGCTAAGATTTTGTTGAGAATTTTGGAATCCATGTTCCTCAGGGATATCGGTCTGAAATTCTCCTTTTTGATGGGGTCTTTACCTGGTTTGGGGAATAATCTTTGACAAAGCAGGAAAAAATCCGCAATGGAAAAAAGACAGCGTCTTCAATAAATGGTGCAGGAAAATTGGACAGCTATATATAGAAGAATGAAACTTGACCATTCCCTAACACCATACACAAAATAAACTCAAAATGGATGAAAGACCTCAGTGTGAGACAGGAATCCATCACAATCCTAGAGGAGAACATAGGCAGTAACCTCTTCAACATAGGCCACAGAAACTGCTTTCAAGATATATCTCCAAAGGCAAGTGAAACAAAAGCAAAAATGAGCTTTTGGGACTTCATCAAGATAAAAAGCTTCTGCATAGCAAAAAAAATAGTCAACAAAACAAAGAGGCAACCCACAGAATGGGAGAAGATATTTGCAAATGACACTACAGACAAAGGGCTGATATCCAAGATCTATAAAGAACTTCTCAAACTCAACACCCCAAAAACAAATAATCAAGTCAAAAAATGGTCAGAAGACAGGAATAGACACTTCTCCAAAGAAGACATACAAATGACTAAGAGAGAAATGAAAAAATGTTCATCATCATTAGCTATCAGGGAAATTCAAATCAAAACCACATTGAGGGGTGCCTGGGTGGCTCAGTCATTAAGCATCTGCCTTTGGCTCAGGTCATGGTCCCAGGGTCCTGGGATCGAGCCCTACATCGGGCTCCCCGCCCAGCAGAGAGTCTGCTTCTCCCTCTCCCACTCTGCCTGCTTGTGTTCCCTCTCTTGCTGTCTCTCTCTATCAAATAAATAAATAAATCTTAAAAAAAAACACATTGAGATACACCCTTACACCAGTTAGAATGGCAAAAATTGACAAGGCAAGAAACAACAAATGTTGGAGACGTTGTGGAGGAAGGGGAACCCTCTTACACTGTTGGTGGGAATGCAAATTGATACAGCCACTTTGGAAAACAGTGTGGAGGTTCCTCAAAAAGTTAAAAATAGAGCTACCCTATGACCCAGCAATTGCACTACCGGGTATTTACCCCAAAGATGTAGTGAAAAGAAGGACCATATGCACCCCAATGTTCATAGCAGCAATGTCTGCAATAGCCAAACTGTGGAAAGAGCCAAGATGCCCTTCAACAGATGAATGGATAAAGATGTGGTCCATATATACAATGGAATATTACTCAGCCATCAGAAGGGATCAGTACTCAACTTTTGCATCAACGTGGGTGGGACTGGAGATTATGCTAAGTGAAATAAGTCAAGCAGGGAAATTAAATTATCATATGGTTTCACTTATTTGTGGAACATAAGGAATAGCATGGAGGACATTAGGAGAAGGAAAGGAAAAATGAAGGGGGGAATCAGACGGGGAGACCAACCATGAGAGACTATGGACTCTGAGAAACAAACTGAGGGTTTTAGAGGGGAGGAGGGTGGGAGGATGGGTTAGCCTGGTGATGGGTATTAAGGAGCGCACATACTGCATGGAGTACTTGGTGTTATACGAAAACAATGAATCATGGAACACTACCTCAAAAACTAATGATGTACTGTATGGTGACTAATATAACATAATAAAATTAAATTTAATTTAAAAAAAGAAACAGGTTTTTTAGGAGAGTGACAGCTGCTACTTGGAGGGCATTAGTTTCACTTTGTACCATGAGATAAGGAGGGACTTCAGGTCAGGATTTGGACAGAGAGGAATTGCTCCACCAACAACAAGGAGTGGAATTAGAAATTTAGGGGCATTCCAGAATGGAGACAAGAATTAGGTAGAAATCTAGATGCTAGAAACAGAGATGTGTGGTAGGTGATAATTGCACCCCGTGCTTCCTTAAGATTAGTAGTATGTTCTCTTATTAATTAATCTCTGGCATATCATTCAGTGTACTTTTCATAAGCCAAGATAGCAATAATAACACCTTCTAAATGTGTATAATGTATAATAGTTTCCTTGCATTATCTCACTTATACTAAGCAGGTCAAGATGGTTTTGCCTGTTTTCTAGATGAGAACACGTTGGGCATGTTTTCTAGATAAAAACACCTAATTTTACCAACAATTATTTCCCAGTGTAATGATCTGTTTACATGGAAAGTCTCAGACATAAAAAATTGCATTAAATTTATGTATAATTTATTTATTCAGCAACACATATTCTTTCTTAAAAAAATAAAAGTGCCTAAACTTAAGATAGCATAGGAAATTCAGGTTGTATCATGGAAATCAAGGGTCATCTTCTATACGAGGATTGGCTTTGAGTCTAGTGTGGAATTTATTGGTGTGTCTCTGTTCTTCTCTTCTGCACTCAAACACTGTGAATCCTACCTTCTTTTTCACTGTCAACACTCCCCTGGAATTCTTATTCTGGTCTCTTCAGGTCTCAATCAGTATTTTCTTGTCCTATAATTAGGAAAAGGTGATATGTAGTTCCTACTCTTGGGGATAAGGTCCTCAATCTCATAGATTAATTTGTTACTCTTTTCAGAGTACCTATTGCTTTTTAGAAAGGGTTTTTGAGGAAAATTATACTGGAGGCAGCTTGCTGCTGAGAGAATATGAGTCAAATTTTAGAAGACTGCCCTGCTTTCAGTAACTGGGTGTTACAGCACCCAAGGAATTTGCCCTAAGTAGCAATGTTATACATTTATACATCATTTTAGAACAACCTCGCTTGCTGTAAGTTTCATATTTACAGACAGGAATTTTACCTTGGGATTCTCCAATTAGGTTATAGATAGGAGATCTCCAAAATATCTCTCAAGGACCACAAAATCTCAAATGACTTCGGGGTGCCTGGGTGGCTCAGTCCGTTAAGTGGTTGCCTTCAGCCCAGGTCATGATTCCAGGGTCCTGGATTGAGCCCCGCATCAGGCTCCCTGCTGAGTGGGGAGCCTGCTTCTCCGTCTCCCTCTACCTGCCGCTCCCCCTGCTTATACTTCCTCTCTCTCTCTAATAAAAAATAAAAAATAAAGTTTTAAAAAAAAAAACTCAAATGACTTCATAGTCTCTTATGAAGAGGGCAAGGTATAGTGAGGACAATGAGGACTATGGCAAATATGCACATAAATTTATATATAAATATGTATTATACATATAAATACATGCATATATGAAACACTGCACCTTCCAAACTAACAAATCTATAGCCGTAAGGAGTCTGAAGGTTTTCTGTCTAAAAGCCTCTGAATATTATTGGACTAGAAAATTAATTCCAAAGTTGAAAAAGAAAAAATCAGAAAGGGCCACAGATGAAGAGCTTAGCCTTTTTATTCTTTAGTCTGCAATGAATCTTATATATGAATGCTCAGTACACTCTGGTGAAGGCTCATCAGCCTACTGAGACCCTGGTGGGAACCTTGAATCATACACTGTCCAGAGCCAGGGATCAGAAATGGGCATCCCGGGAAGACATATTTCTGTCTCTGAGCCTCTGGTCATCAGGAAGGGGAGGTGGCCTTGGACAATGACAGTGACGACTGAAGGTCAGAGTAGAATCAATTCCTTAACCAGTTACTCAGTATAGCAGTAATTCAGACTTTAGATCAGATTATTAAGAGAATGGCTTGGGGTAAAATATGTTTTTTGTCTGAAGATTGTCTTACTAAGTCTTGTGTTCAGTGTGTTGATGATACAAGTAATTTTGAACCACTGGATTTTTCTTTTTCACATTTAGATTCACACTTCAATATGGTACATTACAGCTTCAACCCAACTGCTATCAGATTCTGCATTGGGAAACTGGTCGAGATAAGAGGTTATCAAGTAAACAATTAGAATCATGAGGGAGTAGGGAAGGTGTTCTTCTAGTGGTATTGCTTCGGGGATATGTTTGTTAGCACTTGGCTTTGTTGAAATGTGCACATTGTATTTGGGAGATCTTGAGAGGCTTTTTAAAGTTTAATTGCTGCAAATCTCTTGTTATCATGCTTTCCTGTGAGATTTACACAGGCCTAAATGCTCTCCAGTATGAAAATTATTCTTTCCTATATTGTTTTGCCTGAAAAAGTAGAGTGTGATGAGCTGTAGGAAACAACAGCCTTCATTTTCTAGAGTCGGTCAAAGTGTGTGTATTAGTTTGCTACAACTGCCATAATGACATACCACAGACTGGGGGGCTTAAACAACAGACCATTATTTTCTCACAGTTCTGGAGGCTGGAAGTTCGAGTTCAAAGTATTGACAACCATGGTCTCTTCCAAGACCTTTGTCCTTGGCTTGCAGATGGCTGCCTTTTCCCTGTGACTCACATAGTCTTTCTTCTGTGTGTACACATCCCTGGTATCTCTTTGCACGCCCCAGTTTTCTTTCCTTGTAATGACACTAGATAGTTGGATTAAGGGCCAACCCAGAGGCTTTGTTTTAACTTGATCACCTATTTAAAGGTCTCATCTCCAAGTACAGTCATATTCTGAGGTCCTGTCGTTTAGAGATTCAACAAAGGAATTTTTTTTTTTAAAGATTTTATTTATTTGAGAGAGTCTTCTTGAATGGTTAACAGAAGTTTAGCCCCAGGCTAAGGTGCCTGAGAGCATTTCTGTTTTAAATGGAAAATGGGTAAGTGCAAGGACTGGACCATATGTAAACACATGGCATTTGTATCTTAGACAAAGTAACCTGTGTTGAAAAAAAGAATCATATAGCCAAGGATCCAGCATATAAAATTAAATAATATGTGTTTTAAATCAAAGGACTGCCAATCCTGCAATTCTTTAGTTCTTTTGTACAGTTCCTTTTTATCAAAAGGATAATGCTCCCTACTCCCCAGTACCTAATTAACAATAAATAATGTGTGGAAAAGGTTGAGAAATAAAACATTCATAGTGAGCATTTCATTATGTGATTAAAGATCATTAGATGCATCAACTGCCGTACTAATGAATGCATTGTTAATTACTTGTTAGCATTTTGTCCAGGCACATTACTTAGAATACTGCTGACTCTTGTGAGGAGATATGTTGGCAGTAAAAAGTGGAAATATTGGGCTACTTTTAGAGAAACAGCAAACCTATGAGTTTCCCCTAATCTAAGATGATATCAATATTCCTTTCTGAATTATTATGCAGAAACCACCAATGTTAGTTGACTATTGATATTTAGAAGCAGAGGTATGTTGATCTTCTCTGGCCAAAAAGATGAATCTCTTTATGTGTGTTATGCTTTATTCTAACCTAACTTTAACCCTATTCTTTATTCTGAAGGATGGAGTTCAAAGGTTGATGATACCAGGTTTCAATATTGCCAAATCCACGAGTGGACCACTTAGGGGTAATATAAGCTCAAGTGTAGAAAAACCCATCTTATCCAACACATATAGAACATTCGTTTTGTTCAAGAGTCTGAGAAATTTTCATTGTTGAAACATGGTGAAGTAGATGATTACAGCAGATGCCTAACCACCTCCCTGTAACCAACTCATCAGAATAATTTCGTTCAGCACTCCATTTGTAAACATACTGAGCAGTGTCCAGGCACTCTTATCTCGTGGCCTGCAGGCTCCGCACCCCTGTTCCCATGCCTGTCTGCTCCTGCCACTGGTGCGAAGCTTATCACGAGTCAGTAAATATATTTATGCTAGTTGCCTTTGCCATTGTAATTGCATAACTCAATTAAATATTATGTAAGTCAATGAGCCATGAGTGCAATGGAGAAAATGTTTCAGATTGTTCTTCTGGGAAGGTGAGGTGCTAAAAAAATTGTTGTGGAATTAGGTGTGGTTAGACAATTACAAATATAGAGGAAATTTTGTAAAATTTTAGAATTCTGGGCTCAGGCTCTTTAGAGACTTTGAATTCTCACTCCCACTTAAAGATACCAAAAAATGGAATTGTAAACCATGCATCATAAATGCGGCTTTTATAAGAAAACTATGGAACTCTAATAAAAGGACCTGAACACAAAGAAAAAAACCTTGGTCCTACATCATAAGCATAGCTAATGAATGTACACTTATATATGTTAAGTGAAAATAAGATGTTTAAGCAATGAACATGTTTTATTTTTTCTAATTTTTTAAAAAGATTTTATTTATTTGTCAGAGAGAGAGCGAGAGCACAAGCAGGGGGAAGTGGCAGGCAGAGCAGGCAGAGGGAGAAGCAGTCTCCCCGCTGAGCAAGGAGCCTGATTTGGGGCTCGATCTCAGGACTCTGGGATCATGACCTGACCCGAAGGCAGATGCTTAACCGACTAAGCCACCCAGGCATCCCACAGTGAACATGTTTTATAATGATTCTCTGATTTACAGATTTTTTTTACAGATTTTTTTGATTAATTGTCCAGTTACTGACTCTGAATGCACTAGATAGAAGAGCTTTGATTGTATATGAGGAGTGAAAAAAGGAGTGTACAATATGTTTATAATGTAATCTAACTTTAAAAAATATACATCCAAGCATGTATATCTATAAAAAAGGTTAGATGAGAATATTAATATTTAATGTTGGGGGATGTTTATGCCAGGTTTTTAATTTCTTTGTTATATATTTCTATATTAAAAATTCCTATAATTCATTCCCATTACTTTTATATTGAGATGCTAAACAACTAAATACTTTTTTAAGGTTTTATTTTTAAGTAATCTCTACACCCAACTTGGGGTGCAAACTCACAACCCCAAGATCAAGAGTTGCAAACTCTACTAACTGAGCCAACCAGGCACCCAACCACTAAATGCTTTTTAATGCACTATGTTTTTTGCTCTTCTCTCTATCCTCATCTCCACCAGGGACATTAAGCCATTCCTGAGAGTGAGGCTGGTCTGGGCTGCTTCCAAGATGACACAAAGGGACTTCACTGCTGAAAGACCCCTTTTAATGTGTCTTCATTCACATGGTCTCTTCTTGGTCCCAGGGACAATTTAGAGGTAGTTGATGTGTGTTCCAGAGATACAAGTGCTCCCTTTCCTGTGTTTTAGTGAGCCATGATCACCATATCACCATGGTTTAGCTGAGTAGGTGAGGTTGTAGAAAAGTGAGGCATTTTGAGTCGCAGCAACATTTGCAAGCATTTCAAATTGGTGATAGTTTACATACTTTATCTCCTTGCATCCATGTTGTGAAAAATAATTTATTTTAGTTGAACCTGTACTTTGAAGTGCACATGTGGGTTTTTTTAAGTCATTGTTGAATAAATAGGGGAAGAAATGACTTGTGTATTTATGTCAGGAGGTCTAAGCAGATATAAGGTGAACATCTACCACTAATGCTGAAAACTCAGAGTAAAGAAGACAAAACTCCAGAAGGGTCTTAAAAGGGGATAACACAGAGGCTTTGTTACCTTGAGCCCACGACTCTTGCACCATAAAGCACACAGGGAACCAGAGCACTGAAGGCAGCATGCAAGGCATCCAAATCTCTGCCCAGAGTGTACTAAGAGTTTGCCAGTCACTGGTACATAACAGATGGATATGTGGTTATTTTCAGAATGTTTTGTCTGATTATGTTTACATCTGAACTTATTATTTCAGTTAGATAAAATTTAGTTTAATCTTACTTGTCCTGTGATGCGTTGGCATTTTTCTTTTGTAGGGCTCTGGTAACATTTTTTTTTCTATGATGCAATATCATCATGTCTTTGTGTCACATTGTCTTACAATCACTGGATAGATCAGAGAAAACAAGAAGAGTGAGGTCAGGAGTCTAGGCAACCTCACAGTTATTCAATCTGTGCTCCTTGGAGATGCTAACGCTGTCCATGGGACTCCTCACCACCTCTGTGTGGGCTGCCCTCTGCCCCATCAGTAGGTTGTGTATGAGAATAAAAGTGGTACTTAAATGTATTGAGCATATATGAATACATAATTTACATATGTTCTCTTAGCATAATCCTCACAAATGAGAAAATTGAGGCTATGTGATCACACAGCTAAGAAGGGTGATAGCCAGGGTTTGAACTTAGTCTGGTTGTGAAGGTTCTAAGAGACTAGTTGTACATTTGAGGCGGTTGCTGCACCTGTCCCTTCATACAAAACTGGATTGTTCACACAGGGTGCAGAGAACACAGAAAAGTCAACCATATACACCAACCCTCAACTTGGGATCTCACTCTCCATCTGTTCTACTCTACCACCTTTCTTGGGTCTTTGACTCTACATATTAGCTCTTCTTGTTTACAGTGAACTATGAAATATACTGTCTGGTATTTTTTTGGTATTTTTTTGTTTTTCTGTTTAAAAAATAACAAGGTATAATTTACATACAATAAAATGTACATATTTTAGGTGTACAATTCAATGAGCTTTGATAAATATGCATAACAATTCAACCATTATCCTAATCAACATATAAAACATACCCATTACTTCCAAATATTCCTTCATGCCACTTTGTAGTCAATCCCCACACTCCAGTCTCAAACCTTCACTCTGATGTCTAGTGCCATGAAATGGTTTTGCCTAGTGTAAACTTCATTTAAACCAGAATTGTAGAGTGTATACTTTTTGTCTGATTTAGTTGACTCAATACAATGTCTATGAGACTCAAGCATGATGTTTCATGTCTCATTTTTATTTTGCTCAGTAGTTTCCCAATGTACAAATATATCTCATTTGTTTATCCATTTTCCTATCAGTGGACATTTAGGTTTTCTAGTTTAGGGCCATTATGCATAAAGCCACCATGAACATCCACATAGAAGTCTTTTTGTGGACATGTGATTTCATTTCTCTTGGGTAAATACCTGGGGATGAAATTAAGTCATGGAGAATGTATATTGTAAAATTTACAAGAAACTGTGTGCTGTTTTCCAACATGATTGTACCATTTTACATTCCCCCAAGCAACACATGAGGGTCCCAGGGCCAGATTTCACATCCTTGCCAACACTCAGTATTAGAAATTATTTTTAATTGTAGATGTTCTAGTTGGGTGTGAAGAGGTATCTCATTGTGGTTTGAATTAATATTTCCCCAATGTCTTATGATGTCCAGGCACTTTTCATTTGTGTATTGGCCATTAATATGTCTTTTTGTTGTTGTAAAATGTCTGCTCAAGTCTTATCCTAAAATAAATGAAAAAAAAAGTTGTCAGTGTTGAGTGTTCAGAGTTCTTTATATATTTGGGATTCAGGTCCTTTGTCATGTATATGTATTGTGTTGATTTTCACCCAGTTTGTGTTGACTTTAAGTACCCTTTTTCTTTTTGATTGCTCCCCCCCCCACCGCTGCTGCCCGCCCACAGTGAGCATTCTCAACTCCTTCCTCCCCTGAATGCTCCCCTGCGTAATGCACTGGGATGTGCTAGCAATACTCAAGAGAGAGGTACTTGTTCCAGGGAGCATTTTGTGGCCACAAAATCATGCGCCCTCCTCTTGTACCTCTTTGTCCTCCCCACTAGGAATCTGACACGGTCTTAAAATTAAGTGTGTCATAAATATTTCAGATCCCTTACTTCTTTCTCCCTTTACCTTATGATTTGCTCCTAAATGCCAATGATCAAATGGTTCCTATCTTGAGGATTTTGTGATGATATTTGATTTTTTAATAACTACTTCCAATCTGGTGACTAATACCTCTACCAGAGCACATAGTACATTTCAGTTCATTTATGCAGCATACCTGTAATAAGGGGAGATGGAGCCATGGAATTCAGGAACAATAACTTCAAATTTAGGAAGCGATTGGTCTGGTGAGTAATATCAGATTTGGCTGTATTTTCCGAGGTGGTATGTATGGTGCTATAAGTGAAAATTGCATTTTTAGCAGGAGGTTGAGGATTTTTTGGATGCCTGAAGAAAATGAAATTGTCAGTTTGAAGTAATATAAACAGTTTGAAGTTGAATGATCTATGCAGCTTTCACCAATAGCAAATAGCTTCTGGTAGAGGATACAGTACAATGTAAAATGCAGGATATATTGTCATTTTTATTACAATACAGAAGCAATGGCAAAACATTCTGGTGTGCTGGAAGCTGTTTCAATCTGTCCTAGGGTTTGCTGGGTTTCTTTGCTCCATGTCCCCTCTGCTTATATCCACAGGTAAATAGGACCAGTTCCCACATGAGCATCAAGACTAGTCTTAGTGATGGGGCAAGAATTCAGAGCCCATGAAATCCCCAGATGGATCCAGGTCACATGGGACAGGCTTTGGATGTCAAAGTAGAAAGGCCTAACATAGTGTCTTTTTAGGTTCTATCCTCATTGGCCCTCAGTGGGTACAAAGTATATAGCGATTTCAGCAGAGGTTTTCTATGGGCTATCAAGCTGAACTGGAAAAAAAATAAGGAATTTCCAAGTTTCTTGTAGGAAACTCTGAATGCAGTGGAAGGATCTGAGATGATGATTGGTCCCTAAGTCATAAAACATATTGCATGGAATTCCTAACCTCTTGAGCCAAGGGTATCACTGTTCCTTGTATTGTATTTTAATGAATACTATAGTACATGGAGAGACAAAGAAAACATAGAATCACTTTCTAAAAGATGCATAGTTTAACATATTCCATATTGGACTACTTCTCAGCTTAATAAATTGTAAAGCATTGTGATGCTGTGAAAATAAAAATATTTAGTTCTGATTGTTACACTTCATATACAAAAGGGCTAGAGGATCATGCAGGAAACAGTGATGAATCATGCAACATTAGAAGTGCAAAATTTCAGCTCTTACCTGAACCCAGAGTATTAATGCTTGTGTTTACAGTGGACTTGCATCTGCATGAAGAATGGCCTTGTTTCAGCAATCCTGACATCTACAGCTGCAGTTGGGCTGCATCTATTATATATCCTCCATTTCTTCCTTGACTGATGCCTTCAATCCTTTTGTCACTGAGACAGAAGAATGTCACATTAGCCTTCTGTTTCACTATGATAACTGTGTTTTGTTTAGAATGCAGTACAGTTACATAAAAGCAACAGTCTATTCACAGGCTTGTTGGGGGGTCATTAGTAGCTTTGGTGGCCATAATTATTGAATGATCCATCATCTTGAAAGCCTTATACTCATGGTTCTCCTTTTATGTAAATCCTCAGCTGCAAGATATGTTTTTCTTGAATTGTAGAAACCAGTCTTATGGCAGTAGCTGTGCTGTCACCCTCTATGGAGAAGGGACAATCCAAATGTGGTATAGCACATTGGAAATGACAGCCAGAAAGTAGTGTCCGGGCTTCTGTTCCACAAAAATAAATAAATAAATAAATAAATAAATACATACATACATACATACAATAAAATCAGACAAGCAGGTGAAGGCAGAGATTCCCCCACCCTAGGTACACAAGAAGCCTAGTAAATAGCCATGGATCAGGGCAACTAGTAAGCCATCTTTTTTTTTTTTTAAAGATTTTATTTATTTATTTGACAGAGAGAGACACAGCGAGAGAGGGAACACAAGCAGGGAGAGTGGGAGAGGGAGAAGCAGGCTTCCCGCCGAGCAGGGAGCCCGATGCGGGGCTCGATCCCAGGACCCTGGGATCATGACCTGAGCCGAAGGCAGATGCTTAATGACTGAGCCACCCAGGCACCCCTAGTAGTCATCCTGATAGACAGAACCTTGCTAATAACCTGATTACCTCACCCATCTCCCAGAGAAACATCTGTGGAGAACCTGTGGGGGTTGATCCTCTGGGCTCTTTTAGCCAGAAGGTTAGCTGAAAAGAATCTGTAGTTTCTACAAGACAGATCTAACAGTTATTTAAACCAAAAATTCATGGATGGGAGGGGGGAGGATTAAAATATTTTAACAGAAGGTAAAATGTATTTCCCGAGTTTACAATGTAGAATCTTAGACCTTCAGAAGTTCTAAAATAAATGTCCTTGAATTTAGACTTAGTGTGCCTTTCAGAGACGAAGTTAATTATGTCTCTAAGAATAAAGATTTATCTCATCAGAAACACTGAAATGTTTCTCACAACTTGTAGTTGTTTTGTCAGTTATCATGGGAAGAAAATGTTATTGTAACCTTTTATTTAAAGTAAAGCACATCTTTTTAAAAATTAAGCTTTCTGCAATTTAAAAAAAATATATTGTTATTTTTTATTTTCACTAACCCAGAATGTCAAAAGTACTGAACCATAACTATAGATTTCAATCTGTGGAAGCTTATTTGTTACAACCTACTTATTCAGATATGAGGTGGGGAAGGCAGATCAGCAGGCAGGGCTGGGGAGGGGCCCTGGGGATGGTGCTGCTGGACAGGCTGAGAAGTGGCACCATCTGTAAGAGGTGAACTCTGGAGAGGGTGGGCAGGGGAAAGCAAGGGAAGAGGCAGAGGAGAAAGAAAACTAGCTATGGAGCTAGTCTGGAACTAACCAGATCACACTGGCATCTCTGTCTCCTGAAGGTTCCAGGCTAATCCTGATTTTCCACTAATGTACAGTTCAACAAATGTGTGTGTGCCAGAATCTATGCTGGGTGATTGGGATACAAGCATCAGTTAAACATGACTTTTTTGTTCTCAAGTTGCTCAGAGCATTTAAGGATTACAAACATTAACTAAATATTTTCACTTTCATTTTTCCTGAGGTATTATTTAATTTTTAAGTTTGTTATCCTTTCTTTGCATAGGTAATAGATGCGTATTGGAGAAAATTTTGTAAAAATCAGAAAAAAATATTCTTGTTTTTTGCATTTTGATTGCAAGGTTTCTGTACCTTTTTTAATTTTTTAATTTTTTTAAAAGATTTTTATTTATTTATTTGAGAGAGAGTGAGAGTGAGAGAGACCACAGAGGGAGAAGGAGAAGCAGACTTGTCACTGAGCAAGGAGCCCAATGTGGGGCTGGATCCCAGGACCCTGAGATCATGACCTGAGCAGAAGGCAGATGCTTAACTGACTGAGCCACCCAGGCGCTCCTGTACCTTTTATAGGCAGAATTTATTGATACATGTTTTGGTGGTGTTTTCTCCTTACTCCTCCCTTAATGAGAGATCTTTACAAATTTGTCATTCTAGGTCTAGGGAGAAATAAGCCTCTGTTTCGAGTGAGGCTTTCTTGCTCAGAGATGCAGTGGAGGCCGGCCAAAGTTATAGCCCACAGGCAAATTGTCAATACCTGCCCACTAATTACTGAGTAGACTGCAGAATTAAATAATGATCAGAGAATAACATGTATTAAGCAAGATGTGGTCAGGAGGACAGAAGTCACTCTAGAGGGGCGCCTGGGTGGCTCAGTTGTTAAACGTCTGCTTTCGGCTCAAGTCATGATCCCAGGGTCCTGGTATCGAGCCCTGCATCCAGCTCCCCGCTCTGCGGGAAGCCTGCTTCTCCCTCTCCCACTCCCCCTGCTTGTGTTCCCTCTCTTGCTGTGTCTCTCTCTGTCAAATAAATAAATAAAATCTTAAAAAAATGTCACTCTAGATATTTCAAGCAGGAAGGATTTAATATAGGGAATTACCTACTTAAAAAATTTTGCAGAAAACGTAGGGAAGTCATGAACTAAGGTCAGTTCAAGCAGTTGGCTTTGTGGCAGCCAGCACACGCAAGACTTACAGGGACTTCCACACATGATCTCAAAGACCCACAGTTCCAGAGGGGGTGATTCATAGGAGCAGACCTACAATGCTCTGTGAACCCCACTTTTGCCTTCTGCCCTCTCCTCTACTTGGAGGCTGAGAAGGGTGGCTTCTCTTTCTCTTCTGTTTTTTTCAGTTTTGTCTAGGTGAGTTTCATAGATGGACTCTAAATTTGAACCTGTGAACCTGAGAAAGGTACTTTCCAGACCCTGCTTGTATGGCTTAGGGCTGTGTGTGTGTGTGTGTGTGTGTGTGTGTTTTCCCCTGGGGTATATGCTGAAAAGCAATAGACAATCTCCAGCATATAATAAAAATAGAAATAATAAAACTAACAGGTACAGAACATTACCCCGTTTTAATTCCCTTGCCAGGGATTTTACATGTATTTTCATAGGAGCTAGGCGAAGGGGTCATTAATATTTTCCTTGTTTTATGGGTCAAACTTGCTGAATTTTAGAAATATTCAGGAAATTTATCAAAGCCCCACCACCACCATGTAGCAGAGTTGGCATGCAAATACAGGCCTATCTTTTTTAAACACCACCATTAGTAAATAGGTGAAACTTTTTTTTAAGATTTTATTTATTTATTTGACAGAGAGAGACACAGTGAGAGAGGGAACACAAGCAGGGGGAGAGGGAGAGAGAGAAGCAGGCTTCCCACTGAGCAGGGAGCCCAATGCAGGGCTCGATCCCAGGACCTTGGGATCATGACCTGAGCCGAAGGCAGACGCTTAATGACTGAGCCACCCAGGCACCCAAATCCAGGCCTATCTTATTCCCAAACATGGACTCTACTTAACAATGTATCTGGCTTCTACTGTTTGATCAACTAATGTCACAGAGAGTTATTTACTTCTGAATAATTAGGTGCATTCTATATTTATCCTTTGCCATAAAGCAGAAATAAAAAACGGCAATTCAGAGAGTTCATCCATCTCCCAGATCTTCACACCCTTTCATCTAGCCATTTTATTCCCTCAAAACCTTATCTGTGCTTTGGTTGGTAGAAATTCCCCCAGGGTTTTGGCTGAGCATTGAGAAATTTCAAGTTTCTAGTGCTGTTTCCACTTGGTAACACTTGTGTGTGTTTTCATAAATGTTACATCAGGGCCACAGCTGAGAGGTATTCACAGATCTTTTCAATAAAATATATGTCCATTAATAGAGATATGCATTCAGGGCTGCAGAGAAGGAAGGAACATGTATTGTATATCTTTCTATTGTGCTAACACAGTATTTAAAAAAAATATCCCATATCCTGCTGTTTTTATTCAAATAACATGGTCACTATATGCATGGACAGTAGAAAGAAGATGCTTAACCATAGGGAAGGTAGATATTAGCCCTCGACCACATGCTGCCCACCTACCTAAATTTTCTGGGCTTGGTTCTTCAAAAGATAAAACAATCTTTTCATACGTGAGATTGTAGTTAAAGAACAAATGGAATAAAATAATCTAAGGATTATGTACAGTTACTAAAGTTTTAAGAATTGCAATTCTTTTGCTTACATTATCTCATTTGATCCTTTTAACCAACCTAAAAAGTAGATAGAACACATAATATATCCTTATTTACAAATGAAGAATCTCTAGTTCAAAAGGATTAAGAGTGACATAGTGTGTTTAGTTAATGCTTGCCTAAATTTATCTCCCATGAAGTCAGCACTGTGCAAGAATGAAGTCTGTTGCAACCCTTGCTCTCAAGTTTTTAACTTGGGGACACATAACTGATACACATGATCTGTGAAATGCCAATTAAATACAGAATATGGTGTGGCAAGCTAGATATGTAGAGTGTTCAGATGAATTGTGCAAATATGTGGAATGTGTTTGGAAAAGGGACAGAGGCATACAGAAAAGCATTGTCAAGAAAGTTCCCTTGGGGCTCTGGGCAGTGGATAGGAAGCAAGTAAATGAGATGTTGGCCAGAAACCTGTCATGGGTATGTTGCCAAGGCAGGAGAAAAGACCTTTCCCTAAACTTCTACTATACTCTAGAAATCACACTAGCCATGACGTACATTAGTTTTCCATTTAAAACCCATAAGAGACCCATGAATTAGGTAAAATAGTTCCTTTTAAACACACACACATACACACATACACACACACACACACAGAAATCAAGGACATGGAGTTGAAGTTACTATTCCAAAATCACACAATTTTTAGGTGGTGAGGACAGTATTTGAATGCAGTGTGTCTGACTTTGAAGTCCAAACTTGGGACTTTCTCTTGCACCAAACTAGCAAAGCAATGACTATGCTCTATCACTTCAGTTGCCCACTCATTTCTCTCTCTCTCTCTCTCTTTAAGATTTATTTATTTATTTGAGAGAGAGCAAAAGGGAGGGGCAGAGAGAGAGGGAGATGAAGAGAATCTCAAGCAGACTCCCCATGGAGCATGGATCCCAATGTGGGGCTTGATCCCACAACCCTGAGATCATGACCTGAGCTGAAACCGAGTCAACTGCTTAACCAACTGAGCCACTAGGTGTCCCAGTTGCCCACCCATTTCTTCAGCAAATGTTGAGACTTCTTATGTTCAATAGGATAATCTTGCTTTTCAGAATCTTAGGTGAATGACAAGACCCCCCAAAACTGATAGCTGGGTAGCTGTGTAGTGCTTTTCATGTCACTGACCAGGTACACTGCCAGTATACTAATATTCCATTTGGGGATCTCCTATTTTAGTGAGGTCTTCATAGGGTTTAATCAGGGGATTTCCACCAAAATCATGACTAGAGGCACATTATACAACCTAGAGCACATTATACAACACACCAAAATCAGTAGAACATCCTGTTTCCCTACATAATCAAAGACATTTTTGCATACTTTATAATGGGAACATGCTTTTCCCTCTCAGATCCAGAGTCCCAAATCACAGGGCAATGGTGGTAGAAATGACTTGGACATGAATTTAAGGTATAAAGTACCATCTGTTTTAAGCAGTTAGGATAAAGATAATGTGAGAGACAGTTTCCAAGATAGATGGTTATTGGAAAACAACATTTGGTTGAGGAATTACTAAAACAGCACACCTGGGTCATTTCCAATCTACCCAGCATCCTATGACAGAAGGAGAACAAAATGGTGTGACAACAGAAATGGCGCCATTTTTTAGCCCGGTGGTGTAGCTCAGGAAGTGCGGTCTGTTGCTTTACATGGAGAGGAGACCTCACAAGGCATCCCCAGGCATACTCTATGAGTCTTGGGTAAATAACACCAAGAGCTGGTCAGAATGCAGCCGCCTGCCTTCGGCAGCCCTGAGCCCCTGTCCTCCAACAGCATGAGATCAGCTTTCAAGGTGTTGGTACTGGACTTCAGGCATGGAGCTTCTGCATTTTATGACAGTGTCCACAAATATCTTCGAAAGAAGATCAAATAACCGAGGGTACCCAGTTATTTAGGTATCCTAAGTTATACTGATCTGAGCCGTGTTAACTGCCCATTGTTCCATATTTGTGCATTCTCATTTCTTGCCTTTTTTGGAATTACAGACATGTAAGAAGATCTTATTTTCTTGTTTGGTTGTTCCTTTTGCATTCATCCCCTCTGGTATTAAATTATGTGTGTAATTCTTTATCTCTGAATTCCCCAGCATTGGTTGACCTCTGTTTAAAATACAGAGACCCAAGGTAAAATGGCCCTGCAGATCCAAAACATCAGGCACACAGAAGCCGTTTTTTTCTTTTGCCTTGGTTAGATGAGAGCTTTTTGTCCACAGCCCAAGTGATTCCTGAATGTCTGCTCCCATCTCCTCTTGGCAATGTCTCTATGATGAAGTGTCCACTTTCACCAAACCCTTGTGGTCCCTGCTGCTCTGCTTCCCATTAACCGTGTGTGTTTCTGCTTGTTTGTCTCCAGATGTATTCATTAGCATTTTTCCAGTTGAATCTCATCCTGCTATTTCTCGCTCATATTGCTAACCTCTCCAGGGGCCCATATGCTTCCACAGCTCTTGTGCCAAAATCACAGAGCATCTTAATACAAACCTTCCTTCAACGTCTTCACACCAGCCAAAACCACAGGCTCAATGGACTGCCAGTCTGATTTACAACCAGTTCTGCTGCAGCATAATAGGACAGGCACCAGGTTTGGAGTTGGAACATAACCATGCAATTTCCTAGTTCTGTGACCTTAGGCAAGGTGGTTCCACCACTGAACCTCGGTTTCACTCATGTCCATTCTAAAAATGGTAACCTTCTTGCATAATTGGAAGATTATATAATTATAATTGCATAATTGCACCTCTCTGTCTCCAGTGATAGCAGAGAAGAGCTGAGATTGTTGGTGAGCACCCAAGGAAAAGGAGATTGTGCCACAGTCAAACAAGGCTGGGGCATTAGTGAAATGACTGCCTTAAAAAATAAACTGTGAGGGCAAATTGGTTAAAAAAAAATGATGGGCACAGAAAACTGACATTTGGGACAATGTCCTCCTCCTAATCATTGGATTTCTGCTTCTTGTGGACAGGCTTCTAGTTCCCTGAACATACTGTGCTTGTATACACCTGCATGCCTAATTAGCATTATTTTTCTATAGAATGCCTGTCTTTTCCCACATTTTTTCCCACCTACCTTGTATTCAGCCTTCAAGAGTCAGACCAAGTATCCCCTCCTGCAGGAAGCTGCCTTAACCTCCACAGACTGAATTAAACACTTATACTTCTGCACTTCCATATTAACCTCTGCAAATATCTCAAAGCACAAATCACATTACTGTCATTTGGACTTGCCTGTCTATCTCCACACTTGTCTGTGCACTTTTGTAAGGCAAGGGCTATATTCTACTTTTCTCTGTATTCCCAGAGCCAGAATTGTGTTTGAGATACCAAACAAATGCTGATGAAGGCATGTGTGAATGAATGAATGAACACAGTAATTAAAAAAAAAATTCCATCATTTTCATTCAACTTTGGCTAACAGCCATCCAGAATGATGATTTTCAGACTTGTTCTTACGATCGGAGAAAGAATAAGCTCCACTGAAATATCCTGCCCAATGGCTTTCCACACCAATGCCATCAGAAAGAGCACTTGCTATGCCCTCTTTCTACTGCCAGGAACAGAGGAAATCAGATTATTTTTCCTCTGAAGCTGGTTTTTGACTGTTTAATAAGAACAGGTCAGAAATCGAGGAAGCCAAGCAGTAAGACTGGGTCTGCTTGCTGCAGTCATATACAAAAGGGAATTCAGTCAATTAGTACAGGGGGGAGCTCAGAATGGGCTCACAGGTCTAGGAGGGTACAGACTATGTTTTTCCATGTTTGGATATACAGTGTTAAGCTCATTTAACCTTGGAAGTCTTTCTAATATCTAACCCTTTCTTTGGAACATTCTTTCCCAGATCATCTCAGGGTTAAGAGTGGGCTTCTTTGACCATCCTTTATAATGTGGCTCTCCATCTCTCCACTCTCTGTAACAGTATCAAAGTCCATTTTCTTCCTATCATTTATAACTTTATAAACTTATCTTGTTTACTTACCTATGTCTTTTCCCATTATTCTGTGTCTCTTATCCTAGGACTGTAGGTCTCAAGAGGACAGAGATTTTTTTTTTACTTAGTAAGTAGTTAATAAGTATTTGAAGACTTACTGATTCATTTCTCATGCTGTAATGTTTCCCTTATTCTTTTGCTTATTCATTTAATAGTTATCAAGCACTGACTGTGTGCCAGGCACTGATATAATAGGGGTGATGTGGTTAATATGAGGGAAATTAACTTGGAGGGTTTATAATGGGGAAGGGCCATCTTTGAAAATCAACTATCTCTGAAATTGCAAGGTAGATCAGTAACATAAAGTAATGTATGAGAAGTATGTATTTTCCAGAAGTCCTTATTTTTCAACAGATGGGGGTACAGTAAGGTAAGAGCAAAGCTAACTATGTAAAGACATTCCTACCCAGCATAATTCCTGGCTTTCAGATGAGAGGTTGCCTGCACAATCCATTTACCTACTTGTCCAGGCTACCCCCTAATCCCTGGGCAAGTATTTAACCTGAACTGGATGATAAGCCCATGGGAAAGATCAGAATCTCAAGCTATAGATTCTTAACACCCTTCAACTTGTAGGTCTTGAATTATTAGGCAACGAGGAGTTAATAGTCATTTACCGCGATTGACAGTTTTTGCTCTTTTAAATTACATGAATCTAGAATGTAACCATGGATAAAATAGAAAATCAAGCACTAATTATCCAACTCATATGTGCTTTCCAAAAAGGTGTTTTTCCCTCTGGAGGTTAGGAAAAATACAAAGGAAATTTTGAAGTCAGTAGCTTGAGGAAGACATAGCATTCTGTCTTGGAATGGAATCTTAAGGCAGGAGGCCATAAATATGAATGAAAAATATAAGAATCAGAATGAATGCATTTGAACTTGGGTGATGTTCCATTGTCAGAAGCTACTTGAACATCTGAGAGGTGGAACAGAGAGTGACAATCAGGTGCTATCCAAATCAGGCAATGCCATGCAGAGCTCTAGCCAAGTAAGGAGAGGAGAATGGGTCCTTCACTTCTGGTAGTCTAATGATCAGAGAAGTGAATCTATGGCTCCTGATGTGGAAGAAGTCAGTGACAAGCATCATGAGTTACATAAACAATTTAGGACCTACATTTTAAGAATTTCATTTTATTTTTCTATATATTCATATTTATAGACATACACCACACACATACACACACACACACACACACATGCTTAAAATAAAGAGACTCTTTTTAAAAGACAAAGCCAAAATTATTTACAACCTTTATAGAGTTCTCATACAGGTACCAGATACAAGGCCAGCCAACATGGCGAGGGAATTTTAATGTCAACTTATTTTATCTCTCAGTGTCTCAAATTCTCCCTTCCTTATCATGGTGCAACCATTATGAGATCAGTACAGGGAGGGACATATCCAGAAGCAGAGAAATGCTGCCACTCAGAGAGTCTACTCTTATAGCTGCCAAGACAGGACATTATCCCTAGATTTGGGCTACTGTATGTCTACTTGGGGGACCAGGAAGACTCATCCCCCTATGGGGTGGAGGGTGATGGACAATGGTAAGAGTTTATCCTCAGCCAGTCCTTCCTATGTTCCTAGCCACTGGCTACATCCTCCTTACTATACTTGGTCCTCCATTCCCTGCCGCTCTCCTCAGGATTGCTCCTGGTGTTTAATTCTTAACCCAGAACCTTAACAGGACATACAACCAGGGATAGGGTAGAAAATAAGGGGAGAGACCAGTGACTGCACTTTACAATGAACTTCATTCACTCAGCTGATACTCACCAAATGCCTATTTTGTGATAGGTACTGAGACAGTCTCAACATTAAGGGTTGCTTAGGCCCTGACCTTTAGGACTCAGTCTAGGGAGGTATATAGAAAAATTACTGGCCAACTATAATGAAATATAACTATCTCAGTATTGAAACTGTCTCTGAATTAGATTCATGCAAGATATTTGATATAAACCCAGATTTCTTATGTCCCCACCCTGCCATTTATTAAAACTAGGCCTCTCAGGATGGGACCTAGAATTCTGTATTAAAAACACAAAACATTTTTCAGGTGATTCTGATGGCCTAGTTCAGAGTTCCTTTGGGAAACACCACTCTAATAAATGTATGCATGATGGACAGTAGATAAACAAAAAAGTGGTGCTTTCTCAGTCTCCTGCCTCCTCATAGTTTCTCCTTCAACATCTTTGACTTTATAGGTTTCACACTTTCTATGCTTAAGGAAATTGTTTTACTTTTATTTGCTATCACTAACAGAATGCCTCAGAAGGGTGGTTCCTTTGGTCTGTGTAATATTAGGAAAAAATTACACTATGTACTACATATCTGTAGAAAAGTCTTTGACTTTTAGGTACTATGGATTTCAGCTCATGTTTTGAGCTTAATAGCAATGTGCTTTAACACCTGGTCTGTGATATATTTTGGAATGCGTTCAGGAGCCTGCTACTTCCTATGCATAATTTAAAAATATAGGTGCCATGTGTCTGTCGTTTAATGGAGGAGAAACCACCAACTGCAAACTGACCTTGGTTGCTCTTCCATTCAAGTGCTCTAAGTTAATTGTCACTAAGAACGAAATAACATTTTATGAGAGACCATTCCCTGTGATCAACCCCAAAGTCCCGATCTCATCCCCTGCTAATTGACTTAACCAAGACCTTTTTGATGAAGATATTGTGTAAAACTGGCAAGGAATTTTCTCTCTGAAGCTCTGTTGACTCTCAAATTGAAAGTTTCAGCAGAAAGAAATCGATTGTGTCACTTTTTTTTTTTAATACCAAGAAGCATTTAATATAGATAGAGCCAAAACTGCTCTTAAAAATCTGAATGCCTTGGTTTGTACTTCTTTGCCCTTCATTTGGAGAGAATCCATGATCTAGGTGGAGCCCTATTTTTCCATCTCTAACGCAAGCATAGCTGCATTCATATACTTAAAAGAAATTTTGAGAGAATAAGAAAAAGAAAATGACATCAAATCTTCTGATTCTGACACCATTATCACCATCACTACCACTATAATTTGCCCTACCTAATAGTTTAGAAATTGTGAGTCTGGCCATATGGGCATAATTCGATTTCTTTTAAGACATTACTCCTATAATTCAAGTTATAATAAGTCTCTGAAGGGGTAAAGTTTATGTCCTACTTCTTTCCTGTTTCTCCCCTGCATAACCTAGAGCCTGAATTTGCTTAGTAGGTATGTAGCATCCACTTAATAAGTCTTCCTGATCCTGTTTGCTTGGTTATGATTTTATATTTCAAAGCCTTAACTTTAAAATGTGCCATTCCAGGGCACCTGGGTGGCTCAGTTGGTTAAGCAACTGCCTTCAGCTCAGGTCATGATCCTGGAGTCCTGGGATCGAGTCCCGCATCGGGCTCCCTCCTCAGCGAGGAGCCTGCTTCTCCCTTTGACCCTCCCCCCTCTCATGTACTCTCTCTCATTCTCACTCTCTCAAATAAATAAATAAATCTTTAAAAAAAAAAAGTGCCATTCCATAGTTCACAAAGTCTACCCTCATGCAACACCTCACTACCCCAAGAAACCTCATATGGAAGGAGATGTGTCATAATGGTAATATATCTTATTACTATCCTATAAATAGTAATACTATTTATTGACTATCCTATAAATAGTAATACTATTTATTGACTGTTTACCAGGCATTATACCTAAGGAGCAGGTGCTAATTGCCTCCAATTTTACATGTGAGGAAATTGCAGCATAGCAGTAACTGTGACTTGCCCAAGATAAGGTTGAAAATTCAGGAAATCTAATGCCAGAACTGCCATCCTAATCACTACCCTCTCTGAAGCACAGGTACCATGTTGCCCACTCACTTCTCCAGTACTTCCCAAGCCCTAATTAAATAGTATATTTCTGAGTTCACTAGTTTTATATGTTGAGTTTTCACAGGATATTTCAAAGAAAGCTATTATGTACAATAGTACATATCCCATTATGTGTTCATAAAGTGTCCTTTCTAGAGCATTTCTTAGGCTTCAGGTAATATCATAAAAACTAGTATTTTCATTCAAATATGATATCATTTAGAAGAAAATGCAAAGACATGCCAATACCTGAACATACAATGAGTTTCATTCAACATTTAGTGCAAGCTAAGCTTTGCGTAAGCCACTGGGTTTGGACTGAGTTACCTTTGGTTAACAGTCTTTGTGGCTGAATATACTGATGCTCTAAGTTAACTAAGCTGTGCTGATGATGCTGTCATGTTTACTGGCTCTAAGACACTGTAGATAGCAAGAGGCACCATTATTTTATGTACTATTAAGAAGAAAAAATACAATTTTTAACTATTATGACATGCAACAAATGCAAGATGAGTTTCATTTCAGACATCTTAAAATATGAAAATATGCATCTAGGAATTAATTAAATGTAATTACCTTCAATTCTCTTGTGAAATTGCTAGTCTTAAACTTTTATCTTAGAAGAGAAATAATTCAACCTCTATAGATAGAGTCGCTGTTGAGAAAATGAACTCTGGATTTGGACTTCATAGGTTAGAATCCTGATTCTACCTCACATAAGCTGTATGATATTAGATAGCTTACTTTCTGTTATTTATTTTCAGTGTTTATAAGTAGCAATGAATAATATTATCTACCTCATGGCATGGTGAAGATGACATGGGTAATTCACATAAAATTGTTTAGCACACAATAAGGTTGCTTGGTGCAATATAGATATTAAGTATTTGTAGTTTACAATCAGATATGAAAATAGTAAGGAAGATCATGAGTATTTTCTTCAAAGGTGAAAAATGACCAGTCTTTGAAGTTCCTCCTACCAAAAGGAACTCTTCATTTCTCCACTCTTTGAATATGAGCTTGGCCATATGAATTTCCTTGGCCAATGGGAAACCAGCAACATAATACAAGCAGAGGGGTACCTGGGTGGCGTAGTCAGTTAAGTGTTCAACTCTTGATTTCCAATCAGGTCATGATCTCAGGGTCATGGGATTGAGCCCCACTTCTGGCTCCGTGCTCAGCATGGAGTCTTCTTGAGATTCCCTGTCCCTCTCTCTCTGCTCCTCCCCCTGTTCATGCTCTTTCTCGCTCTCTAAAAATAAATCAATAAAATCTTTAAAAAATAATACAAGGAAAAACTTGAAAAGTGTTATTTTCCACCATCATTTGAATGAATTACTGGATGATGAGAGACATGTAGGCATCACTCCAGCTGATACAGCCAACCATTGGACACGTGAGAGAAACACTACCCCCATGTCCACAGCTTGCCAAATGCCAGACATGTGTATGAGGCCATTCAAGACCAAGGAGCCCTCATGTGACCTGTTGTCTGACTATAACTGGATAAATAAGCTCAGGAAGTTATAGCAGGAACACTGCCTAACCGAGCCCAGCCCAAGTTGTTGATCCACATTATTGCCAGTTCTTAACAATTGCTATTTTAAGCCACAAAGTGTTAGAATAGTTGTTATGCATCAAACCTAACTGATACAACTACAGAGACAAATATTTCCCTGTGCCTGTTTTTTACTGTTTCTTTTTTTATACGTGAAGAAAAGTCTCATTGGACTTATTGGTCTAACTTTTATTTTTAAATGAAGTCAATATGTATAAAATCCTACTTTAAGTCTATTAAATACTTTAGCAAGATCTGAGAACCTTTCAAACTTTTTCATTATTTTTTGTGGTAGAAATATTTCAATTCCTTTGGAGTTATAATTTTTAATTTTGAAGCATTTTCAGTAGTAAATAGATATTTCAAATAGAGGCATACCGTAGTTTCTCAACATCTCTGACTTGGAGTGCTATGAGAAATAATAATAAAAACATGGGGCATGTAGGGAAGCATCATATTGACAGTTCACAACTTAAACATGTCTTTGAGATTCTGCCTGTTTAAGGTTTTTTCTAAAGTAATAACAGGTCACTTAAACCTGGTCACAATTAAAAATAAATCCACAGGAGAACCTTGCCATGTAGGAACAATGCAAAGTCCCTGATGGTGTCAAAAAGAACAGCAAAATGAATGTGCAATGAACACAGACCCCAGAAGAAGTATGTTTAAAATGCTAAAGGTAAGCTCTCAGAAGACACTGCCCCTCTGGTACCAACTTAAACAGCTCAATCTTTCATTACCCTTGAGAAGTCAAATCAGTCTTTTCCTGAAAGGCCTGAAAAGTCCATGGAAGACGGGAGAATTGTATGCTCCCCTTTTAAGCAGGCCAGCTTTAGTGAAGTTACAAGATGAGGCTCATTAAAAGCATTTTTTAAAGAGTATTAAAACCCACTGACCTCGGGGCGCCTGGGTGGCTCAGATGGTTAAGCGTCTGCCTTCGGCTCGGGTCATGATCCCAGGGTCTTGGGATCGAGCCCCATATCGGGCTCCTGGCTCAGTGAGGAGCCTGCTTCTCCCTCTCTCTCTGCCTCTCTCCCTGCTCATGCTTTCTCTCTCTCTCTCTCTCTCTGTATCTCTGTGTCTCAAATGAATAAATAAAATCTTTAAAAACAAAAAACAAGATGTATCTTTAAAAAAAAAAACAAAACAAAACCCACTGACCTCACAGTAAACAGGACTGGACAACAACAAAGCAGCAGGATTATGTTCAATTTGTTGTGTGTTTGCTATTGAAAAAAATTCTATGAGATTCATTTTGGAAAATGTATGTCAGCATTTGCAACATTTCATTAATGCAGAAAACTATTCCTTGAAATAGGGTACAGCTTCAGAAGTGTCTGCCTTGGTGTCAGTTTTATTTTCTATAGAATTTACTACAATGTTCATTTTATTTAAAAAGATAAAATACATTTATGTGGAATTATTCTTATAATTGTGGAATTATTATCATCAAATTATTATTAGTAGACATAGTAGTAGTACTAGGGGCATGTGAAATTATTGTGTAAACATGAGTTGTTTTCTCCACTAGAGAGTTACTTCATGGAGGATAAAGCTGTGCCTAATATACTTTGGACTTCCCTCACTTTCCCCATCCCATGTTTTTTTATACATCCTTGTCCTGTTGCAGGTACAGAGTAAAGCCCTTTCCAGCAGGTAAATTTTCTATGTTTGCATATGTGCTTTTACAGCATATGTTTCTTGCTTCTTTTTCCATCTTAATGGCCAGCACAAAGCTAAGCATAAAGAAGGTAGTTAATATAACGCACTAGCTTTGAGGACAACACATTCTCTGAGGATGATAATGCCAGCTAAGAAATGAGTTGTTTTTTTATTCTGAACATTCTAGATTTTAATGCATGTACTGAATCAAAAAGAATACCTCCTTCTGGCACCAATGACTTAATTTGAAATTATTAAGACTCCTTTAATAAAAAACTAATTTGAAGAACTCTGGGAAAACTAGGAGACACAAATTAGGAGTTCTTTCACAATTCGTTTTGCCTTCTAACATTGCCAAATGAAAATTAGCAAGGAATTTTCAGACCAAAGCTTTATGATTATTGAATAATTAAGGAAAGGAAAGATCTGAAAATCTATAAGATTCTTCCAAGAAAGCTTTCTACTGGTCTATGAACCATCTCACTACTTGTTTGTTTTTGATTTCTTATCAGTGCAAAGAAAGTCATGTCTTCGTGTTTTGCACCAAAAATAGGTTAGTGATAAGACAGTTTCCATCATACTTATACATGTTTTTGTAATATGTCATTAAATATTTATATACCCATCTCTTCTACCCATCACTGAGTTATTCTAGAATGTATACTTCTACCTTTTATCTTTTGTGACTGGCATAGTACCAGTAGCATAATGCTTCAGTTATCTATTGCTGAATAATAAAATACCCCCAAATTTAGTAGCCTAAAATAACAGCAGTTTCTTTTTCTCATGATTCTGTGAGTTGATGGGCATTTCTCTGCATTCTGCTGGGAGCTGAGCTGTGGCTGGAAAGTCCAAGATGGCCTCATTCACATGTTTGTCTAGCAGTGTTGGCTGTTGGCCTGGCAGCTCAGTTCCCCTCCACATGGTCTCTCTTCTTCCATTAGTCTAGACCAGCTTTCCTAATGTACGGTGACTAGATTCCAAGAGAATAAAGCTCAAGCTGCCAGGGTTCTTCAAGTTGGGCCCAGAACTGGTACAGCGTCCCATCTGCTGCATTCTATTAGTCAAAGAAAGTCACAAAGCCAGACCAGATTCAAGTGAAAGTGAAACAGAGCCCATCTCTGGGATGGGAGGGAGGGAGGAGGAGCAAACCAGGTCCTGGATGGGAAGAATTGTTGGTGGTCATCTCTGAAGGCAATCTTCATTAGTTTTTTTAGTCTTTAATAAATATTTGTTGAATAAATAACTGAGCAATAGGAAAACCCAGTTAGGATGACAACCGAATTGAGAAGCATCAAATACTGGACAGAGAACATATTTTTTTTTCTTCCTCTTTCCCTTATTCTCTTCCACCTTTCTCTTTTTTTTTCATTCATTCACAAATTTTGAATAATGAATCTGCATTTGTCTGAAGAGAATGAAGTTACTGACATTTCAGATAGAGGGACTCCCCTATTCAAAGAACTGGGACAATGAAATTACATAATGGGTCTGAAGAACAACAACTAATTGGATGTAGCCAATGAAATGGGATGTTTGTAGAGGAGTGGAGGGGCATGACGATGAGAATGTGTGAGGAGCTTGTATATTACAGAAGGAGATTAACATCTGTTCATTAAGCAATGTAGAGTTGAAGGATTAGAAGTAGGATTACATCATGAACATCATGGTGAGTCTTTCCAGTACATGTCTAAAATGGATTATTATTTTTTTATTTTTTTTTAAGATTTATTTATTTTGAGAGAGCGAGAATGAGAGAGAGAGAGAGTACATGAGTGGGGGAGGGTCAGAGGGAGAAGCAGGCTCCCCGCCGAGCAGGGAGCCCGATGTGGGACTCGATCCCGGGACTCCGGGATCACGACCCGAGCCGAAGGCAGTCGCTTAACCAACTGAGCCACCCAGGTGCCCTAAAATGGATTATTTATGGACTCTAGTGAGAACAAAAGTCATATCTGCCTTATTCTTTGCTAGGTCCTCTCTTCTTAAAACTCTGCCATAATGTACCTACCATATGCTAGGTAATGCTAAATTAACTTAAGAAGAAAGTTGAATACTTGATGGTTAAGTTAATGAAGCTATCATGTGCCAGACTGTTCAGAAAAAAACTGAGTATGAGGGAGCTCATGCACGGGATTTTTTGCCATTAGCTGGAGCCCTAGGTGATGAACTCTGCATACAGGCTTTGAAAGCCATGATGAAGATGAATGGATTAATGTGAGATCTTGTTCAACTAACCCTTTCACAAGGAAAACTCTTTGCATAGATCACATTACTTTATTTATTTTATACCCTAGACATATTCTAAAGAAATATTTTCCTATTTATTTACATAATTAAATGTAAGTTGCCTCTATTATATTAATTCATTATTTTACTATGTCATAAGTATTTCATTTTTGGCATTTTACTTGTTTGCCTTATCTCTTTGAATTTTGGCCTACCTGGAATAAAGACTCTCATTATATACTATGCTTACATCATGTTATGATTGGTCTGGAGGGAATGATGGCTAATAGTTCACCTTTTCACATTTAAAATTTTCTAGGCACAAACCACTTTTATGTACATAATTTGATTATAATATTGATCCCCATTGCAACTACATGAGATTGGTTGTTTGGGTATTAGAATCTCTTTTACAAATCAAAGGGGGAAAAAAGTGAAGTTTTGATTGTTCAAGCAACTGCTGGTATAGAACCTATGCATTTATTCTGATTTCAGAGAAATTACTCACAATGAACCATATAAATAGAGCCAAATAAAAGATGGATTCAGTGAAATTTGGAACAGACCTGAACTACTTCTTGTATCTGACATCTGGGTTCTTTGCTCCATGATCTGTGGCTTGCCAATTTCATGTTTCTCAGCAATTGCTTACTTAATGCTTCAAGCTGAATACCTCCTGGGTGACCAAGACCAAGAGCAGTAAGAAGTACATATTTCTCCTTCAGATCACCTGACCGTTACAACCACAGGCCAAGTCCAAATTTACATCACTCTATAATATACAGGAGTGCCCAGTTACCACGCTTCAGCATGCACAGGGCTCCAGAAATGCCTGTGGCTCTGCCTTCAGGATCCCAGACAGCATTTGGACACAAGTTGGAGAGCAGACTATGGATTTTAAAAGACCATCCATATGCATTTGGAGCCCATTATTCAATAAAGTGAAAACAAATTCCACTGAGTATTAGAAAAAATGTAAATTTGGCTCGGATCTCCTTATAGATTGTCACTTACCCTGATCAATAGAATGGTTATACTTAAGGAAGTGGTGGTAAGAAGATAAAATTTTTTTTTTCAAAAATTCTCTCTTCTCAAAAGTGAATGATTTGTAAATGAGAAATGAGGAGGTACCTTCCTGAGTTTCATCAAGGATGTACAGAAAGAATAAACTCAAGTGGGCCCTTCCTATTATCATTCTTGCTTAAATCTCTTTCCTTTTCCTCTCCTTACCCTAGTGTGTTCACTTTCACATTTCCCACAGCCTTACTTATTCTTTTATTTTAATCATATGGATGGACGCAGAGTGCTTTTTAATTCAATATATTCAGACATAAATTCATTCTGGAGATACTGCTGGGTAACATTGGAATGCATTAATCCTAGTATTAACCTGTCTTCCCTCTGTCTTTTTAGTATCAAGAATTATATTGTGAATGAATTCATGATCACATTTCTAAAGATGTTACTTGGGAGGCTGATCAAGTTACTTGTAGCTGTCTGAGTATTCAAAGTTGTAGTTTTAATGCCCTAGTACTGGCCATCTAGACATGAATTACAGGCTCCATATACACATACTCACACACCCAAACATAGACACTCCTTTACAAACTGGCCATTACTCACCCTGATTTCTCATTCACAGGTAATGTTATATGATGTCAGTATGGATTGCTTATTTCCACTCCTCAGGTTTTCACTGAGAGAGATTTTCCCTTACACTTCAAGCTTCTTGCCCCATTCCCTCACTTACTCCTTTAGGAAAAAGGGAGTGTATTATAACTAGTACTATGGGGAGCAGAAACTAAAGATGTGAAACCAGATGCTCCCTTTTTTCTCTTTGGGATGTGCTTGCTTGCAGAGAGCTTATTGCTTTGGTCTGTCCTTGGGCATGTGGTGTGTTAACCTGTAGGTGAGACCCATGGTTTTGTGTAGTGCTTGCAATGTGATAATTTAAATTCAAGGATGTAGTGTCACCAAGTCTACCTGGTTAATAGTCTTAAATCCATATCCTACAAGCTGGACTTTGAGAGCCATATATGTGAGATATTCATCTCTATCTTCCTTCATTTTTCTTTCAGTGTGATCAGACCTGGGATAGAGAGGCAAGGGTGCAATTGATTAGTCCCCTTGAACTCCAACATCTATGACTGAATTTTTCCTCTATAGCTAGTTGTCAGGCTCCTCTGAATGCCTTTCTACGTGATGAGAATGATCTCGTTATATCCTCTTTTGCTTCAGTTAGTAAGCTCATATTAATTCCCTCCATAGAACTAGAAAGAAAAGTACTTTGCCTAAGACATGCATGATGGTGAATAACATAACCATAACTGCTGACAAATACGAACAGTACTGTGGAAGCCCAGAGGCATGCAATTTATTTGGAATTTTCCTATAAGCCACTATTTTTTCTTGGATGAATGAGAGGTACCAGAATAGAGTGTGATTGTTCTTAATTTTTTTTCTTTCGTCAAGAAAATTTGTTTGAAGATTTATTTTAGTTCAATACGTAGAAGAGATAAAAATGATGCCATCATAGATAAAGTGGGGTGAAAGTCTACAGTTAGATACTACCTCCTTTTCCATTATGATGCCTCCATGATACCCTTAGAACATATGGCTGGAACTCATTTTTAAGACCAGAGGAGAAAGATCACTGCACTGAAAGTCAATCACATGAGAATTTATGTCCATAAACACCTCAGTGAACAAAGAACATTTGAACTGGTCCATTTATTTTCTCATCTCCTGTTGGAGACAACTGGTCTCTTAAATGCCTCTGGCTTATAGAATTAAAGATAATATTTTTAAAAGTAGATGACCCAATTTCTAAATTCCTATGGTATCACATTTCAACATTCCATTCTTTAATTTTCTACAGTGTCTAGAATAGTACACCTGGCACAGAGCTGATAGTCAATGAATGTTTGATGACTGAAAGAGTGAATGAATTGAAATAGAAATAGTTGATAGCTGTCCTTAGGTGAAGCAGAGTGCAGGAACCAAGCATGCAAAATGCAATAAAGAATCTCATTCAGAAAGTTCTTTATTGACTTTTCAAAGATCGGAAATCTATAGACCTAAAATTACCTTCTCCATCTTCAAAGGCAAATTTTCACAGAGAAATCCCTGTCTGTTGAAATATGCCTCGGGCGTCTGGGTGGCTCAGTTGGTTAAGCAACTGCCTTCGGTTCAGGTCATGATCTTGGAGTCCCGGGATCGAGTCCCGCATCGGGCTCCCTGCTCAGCAGGGAGTCTGCTTGTCCTTCTGACCCTAACCCCTCTCATGTGCTCTCTCTCTCTCTCATTCTCTCTCTCAAATAAATAAGTGAATAAAAAATCTTTAAAAAAAAAAAGAAATATGCCTCTCACCTGCTGAAAACACCTGTTCCTGATAAATTTGGCTTCCTTATCCTGTCAAGGCATTGTGAAGAGGCTACCCATAGGCTTCCAGAGCAAAACAGAAATACAAGGAAATAACATGGTTTCATTTAGGTGGCAAGAATGCTTCTTTTTTTTTTTTTTAAAGATTTTATTTATTTATTTGACAGAGAGAGACACAGCGAGAGAGGGAACACAAGCAGGGGGAGTGGGAGAAGGAGAAGCAGGCTTCCCGCCGAGCAGGGAGCCCGATGCGGGGCTCGATCCCAGGACCCTGGGATCATGACCTGAGCTGAAGGCAGACGCTTAACGACTGAGCCACCCAGGCGCCCCAAGAATGCTTCTTGATGAGAAAAATTCTTTTTCAGGTGTCTAAGTTTCTAATTTCAACCACCTTTTTTCTTTTCCTGTATAAAATAAACACCAGGACTTTAAAAAAAATAAATATTGTCTCCTCACCCCCATCCCTATCACCTTGCACTTCTAAACCATAATTATTGACATTTATAGGAAGACTGTGAATAAGAGATTTGTCTAGCATAATTCTTTTATATCTGTTGCTCCTAAAATGTGTGCTGAAGTGCTCTGGAGTACTATGGCAAATTCACAGGGGCATTTTAGGATAATTTAAATTTTGGGGTGAAGCAAAACCTTTGTTGGACATTGCCCAAACTACTACTTCAAAATAATTCACAGTTTCAATATTAGATTGAGCTACTTTCCTTTAGATGATGTCATATCTTTACATGACTGGGCTTCAGGAGTTTCCTATAAAAACAAGGTACACAGGCCTCAACACTTCTAGGAGTTATAACAGGGATTAAACCTAAATGGCTCTTTCTTATGAACTGGTGAGCTACTATTTCCCATGTGACACCTAGTTACTGTCATTCCTAATCATGGGAAAGAAGAGTTGCACAGAAAACTTAATAGGGAGAAAATTGATGCTCAGCTCCCTAGAAATTAGAGAGCATGTACCACAGCCAGTGTCTACTACCAAAGGGAGAGGCTGTAGGTAAAATATATAGGAAAAATCATGCAGAACATTGTGTGAATCCTGCATGAGCAGTAGTGCTTCAGAAGTCACTGGGAAAATGCAACACAGAGATTGGAAAAGGACATAACACACAGTGTGCCTTCCGCAGAGTGAGGCTTGAGAGGAGGACCATGGTGTTGGGCATCTCAATGGCTGCAGGTTTAGCACGCTGGGCAGGAAAGCAGAGAGCACCATGGAAGGTACCTCTCTCCATGTTCATGAGGAAGAAATTCCTCACTTGGTTTGCAAACAGTGAACTTAACAGGAAAGCAGAATTGGAAGGAATAAAAGGAACATATTAGGAACATATAAGAGACTCCACCTGGGGACTCCCAGAAATGCCTGAGGAGACTTCATGGTGGGGGGTTGGGGGGTGTGCTATTACATCAGCAAGTTAGGGTGATGAATATGTTAATATGAGCACAGTTATGTCCACAAACTGCTGGGTATGGAAATTTTTTCTTTTTGCACATTCCCATTCCCAATAGAACGTATTTCTTCCTCTCCTGTGCCTTGTCTTTTTACCATTAACTGTAGAGGTATAGAAGCAACACTTCTGTAAGGCCATTTCACTTCTGTGTCCATATGTCTGTCTTCCTGATTATACTGTAAGTTCTTTGAGGGCAGGCATCATGATCTTTCCTGTATTTTTCTTCACTGAATATGGTGCCAGGAAAAAGAGCGGATGCTCATTAATGCTCATTAACTAGAACTGAATTGCCTCGGCAACCTTAGAGAGGACTGGATGACTGAAGTATTATTTTCTAATTTGCAACTAAGAGGCAACTAGCAAGCTTCCTCATAATCAAAGAAGTGATAACTATCAAAGCACTATTAATCAAAATGTGTTTTATTTCCTACCAGGCTTTACTCATTAGGAAAATGAGGGAGGGGATTTATGTGCAGGCATAAATCAAAGTTTGTGATGCTAAAAGAGTCGCGTGCTGCTAGAACCAGACAAATGACCCCCAGTTTAAAAGAAGCAACATTTAAACCTCTCTGTGCACAGAATTCTTTCCAAGAACACTCAAGCTTTCTGTAACTATGGAAATGTTGAAACAAGATGTAATATTGAAGAAGAGAGATTTACTTACACATTGGAGCCTTGTTTGTATCTTTTCTATGTAATTCCAAAATTATTTGGGTTTTTTTCTTCACCATGTTATTGAAGTGTCCCTACAGTTTACACACATCAATAATAGAACTAGGAATTGTGTTGGAGATAAAAATAAATAAAAATTGCTTTCTTTCTATTGTAGTTATGAATAATGAATATTCTTCTTGTTGACTAAAACTTCACCATACTGCAGGAAGGAGCTAGGGCATCATGATATGGAAAGACAGGCAAAATCTGCCCATGCCTGGGAACTAGGAGTGAATCTCAGTTATCATTGGATGCCATGAGTATATTGTCTGTAATGGTGAACATAGTCCTGCCTTTGGTTTTGCAACTATAGCTAGAAAGGTTACTGGCTGGAACATCTCTTACTTGAGACAGAAGTGGGGGTAATCAATAGAAATGTAGGGAGAAAACCTGATATGGAATATATGATCTCTAACTGGGCTGCAGTTTTTGGATTCTCGCCTATAAAAGAGAAGGGAAAGGAGAGTTTTGCAGATGTCTTAGGTAGCATAGATAATTCTTTTTTTTAAAGATTTTATTTATTCATTTGAGAGAGATAGAGAATGAGAGAGAGAGAGAGAGAGCATGAGAGGGGGAAGGGTCAGAGGGAGAAGCAGACTCCCTGCCAAGCAGGGAGCCTAATGTGGGACTCGATACCGGGACTCCAGGATCATGACCTGAGCTGAAGGCAGTCGCTTAACCAACTGAGCCACCCAGGCGCCCAGCATAGATAATTCTTAAGGATTCATTTGGTGGTAGCCTTAAAATCCACTAAAATGTCCTTTATATTCTCAGATGTTCTGCAGGGGCTCATGAGTTTCATACTAGTTCCATTTAAGGATGCTTATGAGTTCCAGCCTAGTAACAGTATATTTTTACTATACCACTTTCAGTTTGCTCTTTATACACCTAACTCATTTAATTCTTACAAAAATCCTATGAAATCAGTATTGTTATTATTACCATTTTCCCATGAGGAATCTGAGCTTAAGGAGTTTAAGAAATTTCTCCAGTCCTTCATGTGGTTAAATGGCATAGCTGGATCTTGAACCATATATCAGTGAATGACATTGATTCACCACTAATTATATTGCAACAACCTTCACAGAAACAGAATATGGCTTGTAAAAACTCAACTAGTTTAAGTCATCAGTGAGGGATGATAAAGTCCTTTCTAGATGGATTTGCAGCTTTCTGTGCTAATTCAAATTTCACATTTCTGTCTCTGGGCTAGACAAAGATGTATTCTCTTATTCCAAGAATTTCTAGGTCTAAGGGGAGGAAACATTTCTAAGTTCCCAGCTATGAAAAAACATGAGAATTGCTATAAAGAGACATATACACAATGACATGAGAAGTTCAAAATAGGAGAGATTAGCTCTGAGTTAGAATATTTACTAATTTTACTTGAACTCAACACAGGACCTGGATGGAATACGAGATTTTGACGGGTAGAGATGGAAATGCTAAATCTTATAGGCAAAAAGGCAGCATAAAAAAAGGTGTGAAAGCAGTGAGTGAAGACTGTGGTTCAGCATAGGCTATTTTAGGTAAAGACTTGGGATAGGATATATAGAAAGGAAGATGAAAGATAAGACTAGGATCTTAATAGATATAAAACAAGTTGTTGGATGTAATTTCTCCTTTTCATTTAACATATTCCTGGAATTTCTAACATTAAGATTTCAATTACCATACTTGAGAGAGATGTTGATCAGAAGGGAGTGCATCTAGATTTAAAAAGTTTTTTAAATGTTTAAAGAGACTAATGTCTAGCATATTAAAGGTAATAAGTAAATATTTATTAAATGACTGAATAATCAAACCATTAATGGCTATCTAGAATTTGTGATGAATTTTCAAAATCACTGATTTTTATTGTATAGGCAATATGAATTAAATTTTAATGAGTTTTAATTTAAAGTGGTTCCAAATGTGAATTTTTTCCCATAATAAAGTATGTTCTAATTATTACCAGAGTAGTTCATATTTGGTAATGGCTGGCATTGCTGTTGGGTAGTCCATTAAATCATGAAGTGATTGATTTTCTTTTCCTTTTCTACTTTCAAGGGGATTATTTCTACCAAATATAATTGCCCTTTAGTGAACAGTGTTAGTTTGATGTACTGTGAACTTCCTTGGGGATGATCAGCCTCTGTGAATAGTAGCATTAATCTAGTACAGAAACATTAGTGGCTTGTAAGGATTAATTCTATCTTAAGAACTTTTATGAACCTTGAGTGTACACATGCTCCATAATAACTTGTTCCCAATTTCTCAACTGTCACATCTTTAATTTGGTTATTCACATTGTTTCTTCACAGTTGTTGATTCAAAAATCTGCCATACATTCTTTACATAATATTTTCAACCACCCTGTCTTTCTGAGAATGAAAAATGGATGACAGGAATGCCATTGGTGTTTAAAACACATGCCCTCAAAGGTAGAAAGGGTCTTTCGATCTTCCTTCCTACTGCAGCAAATAAATAGCCCAGGTTTTTCCTGATTCAGTTCTGTTTCTTCTATGAAATTTAGGTTTAAATTTTACATTCAGATTTCTAAAACAATTATCACTTCACCTGGGCCTTCCAACAAGTTAATCAGTAGTTGAACTGAGATCATCATCACCTCATCAAGCAATTGCACAAAGTATCTGCTAATTCAGTTCCAGTCAATTAATCTCCAGTGGAATGAAGCTGCAGCAGATGGAGACAGAGGGAGTCTCTCCTATCCAACTCATCATTTGTCCTAACTCATCAAGGAACCAGTGAGCTTTCTTCCCGGAACTTACAGTTGATGCACGAAGACCATATCATTTTCCTATTTAGCATGATGGATTATAAGATTCGCAGGGAAAATATTTGCAAGGTGTAATGATCATAGGCAGGAAATGTTTTTCTTTATACAGGGCTATTCAACAGCAGACTTGGGATGCCTGTCTGTTTCTGGCAGGCGAATTAAAAATAAATAAATAAAAGGGAAGAATAGTCTAATATTATGCTTGGGATTAATTCTAATTGATCCCAGAGAATTTAGAACCTAAGTCTAGAGAGGTTAACATATGAAGTAAAGCTCCTTAAAAATAAATGACTTTTCTATTGACAGTTTGATGGCTATGACATCTCTGGGCATAATAGCCTTTTTATCCAGAAAGATCCCCAAATTGAATGTGAGGACAGAGCTGAGCTTTTGCTCATTATCATTTGTCGCATCTCAGTTCTTATGGGTGATAGTATTGTTTACTAGCACACCAGAGTGGCTCTAAGCACTTAAGAGAGTATATGTGTCATTTGGACATAGGAAAGCTTACTTTATAACCACCCACTGGTAAATGTTTTCTGGCTGAAGCCCAATATGGACTAATAGGAACTTGGTAAATTAATGGACCATTTACTCTTTTTTAAAATATTTTTTTGTGTTCTCAAGTAAATCTTACATCTAGAAGGCTATAGCATTTGAGGTAGGAGGCATCTACAATTAGAAACGGAGGGAAATGAGCATGCCAATATATCACTGTGGCTGAATTCAATCATTCACTTTTTCACATTTACAACTCTTTAATAATTTTGATTAAACATTTTTTCATGAGGATAATGCTGTGAAAAACCAGAAGTTTGAATGATAGAATTCCTTATTGAAGAAGGTTTAAGGCCATCATTCAATGAACTGTAATGGTTGCTTTAATGTTCGAGGGGGAAAAAAGAGGAATAAAGAATTTAAGCTCCAGCAAAGAAAGCACCATGTCATCTTTCAGCCACTTCCTTGGCTAGCATAGGGCCAGGCATACATTAGACACTTGCCCAAAAGCTCAAGGATAATGGTGATGCCAAGATCATGAGTCTGGGCTTTTCTGTGCAGTGATCCCATTCTTCTCAAAGTATGTAGAAGGAGAACTATGGATGCTTCAGGATAATAATGCCCTTGTTTTAGTCATTAAATCCTTTCTTAACAAGCTATTAGTTAAGGTTGGGGTGGGGGTAAGTGCCTAGTAGTTAATTTGAAGAACTGAATCTTTGGAGCAAGCCAAAAGAATGGTGTAACTTTGTGTACGTTGCTAAGTCTTGCTTTTTATTGCTCTAGAAGGACATTTTGAAAGTTAACAGACATCATGCAGAATCCTCTAAGTGATTCAATTTTTTTAAAGGCAAATCTGTTAAAAAAAACTATCTGATTAATATTCTGCTTTGTAACTTACATAATCCATATTCAATTGCTTAATGAGTTTTTGATTGTCACAATGTTCCCTGTATGTACTTGAAGGTGAATTGAAAACAAAAGTAGTGGGAAAATATAGTAGATACCCAAATGCTACAGAAAAGCTCATATCTGTTTAGGTGGCAAGATATATGTATCAATATTTGATATGTATATAGTATGTTTGAGATATATATTTCTATATTTATTAAAAGAATATCAAGCTTGAAGTGAGATTCAAGAAAAAGTATATAACATGTCTTTAAAGGTTGTATGTTTATATAAACTACCAGATCTAGCCTGAGAAGAAACAATGCATTGATTGTATATATACAGTTATAAGTAATATAGTAGAGATTTTCTCCCAAATCCCTAACATTTTAACATATCCTTAAATAATATGACCCAGTTTTTAGGTGAATTACAAGCATGGTCATCTGTCATGGCAAAGAAAGTCAGGAATCCTCCAATGGACCATTTATAACCTCACTGTACATACCATGATTTAATCATTTAACATATTATACTGTGATTATATATTTTCATGTTTTTATTTCTTATTAGACCTTTGGGTTTCATCATTCTGTTTTTATAGATTCAACTCCTTACACAGGTGCTATAAAAGAAATGAATATTTATTTGATAATTTATTGGATATTAATAGTGTATTAATTTGCAGAATTTACCCTATTCTTCTGGTTAGTACTATAAAGAAAAAAAACCCAGAAAATAAGAACATTTCATTATTTTGAAGACAGCTAGATCAACATTACAAAATTTATTTTTGTCTAACATTCCCCAGCATTAAAATAAGCAAACATTGAATTCCACCAAATATCTGCTAGGGATTTATTTCACAATGACTTGTTCTGGAAAAAAGATGCATTCAAAATTCATATGTTCTATAAAAGCCATTCTGAGGTGGCAGACAACTTGCTTTTTTAAAAAAAAGTATGTCCAGATCCTGTGATCCATCCCTACACTATGATGAAGAACTGAGAGTTACATACTTGGACAAGGTATATACTTGGACAAGAACAACCTTGTGAGGAAAAAAAAAAAGTGTTTCTATGAGTATGACATGCTGATAGGTTGTCCCTATAACTAGTCAGGCAAAGAAGTCTGACTGTTTTATTTGCATAGTTGAATGTTAGCTTTGCCATCTGGTCATCTTATTGGTCAAAGACAAAGATATCTATAGCTCAGCATAGGATATTGAATTGATCTTGACTGGATGGTTATTGAGTTTCCAAATATTTTCTAGAATACTTGTTTTCAGTTATTCTATTTTAAAAATTATTTTATTATAAATTACCTCAAATCATTTTGAAAATATCCACAGTATATATTATGTCCATACAGTGCTCATATCTATTTAGGTGACAAGATATATGTATTTATAATGATACCTAGCTATGCAATTTTTTGTATGAATATCTAGTCATGAAATCTTGAGACCTCAAGAAACTGTTTGAAATGAAAGAGGTATAGTGGATCTTGAAACATGGTTAGGATTTGGATACACACATATTTATTCAGAATTTTATGTGAGATTGACTGGATCTTCTCTTATTCATGGCAGAGCAGAATGGTCTGTTTGACCATTTAGTGGAGGTATAATAAAGTAGAAATAAAGAAAAAAAATAGGATTACTTATTTAAGTAATCTCTTCACCCAACATGGGGTTTGAACCCATGACCCCAAGATCAAGAGTCACATGCTCCACCAACTGAGCCAGCCAGGCTCCCCGCAAAAAAGAAAATTTAAATACAGACTGGAATAAATGGATTTTAAAACTAGATGTTCTGGGCGCCTGGGTGGCTCAGTTGGTTAAGCGACTGCCTTCGGCTCAGGTCATGATCCTGGAGTCCCGGGATCGAGTCCCGCATCAGGCTCCCTGTTTGGCAGGGAGTCTGCTTCTCCTTCTGACCCTCCTCCCTCTCATGCTCTCTGTCTCTCATTCTGTCTCTCAAATAAATAAAAAATAAAATCTTTAAAAAAAAAAAACAAAAAACAAAAAAAAAAAAAAAAAAAAAACTAGATGTTCTTTGGTATCTTCTTTTGAGGTCTTTCTCAGCTTGTTTATTAACGCAGATGTTTAAAATATTGTTAAAAAAAGGGAAATAATCATTATAGGTAAAGTAACCAGAATTTGGAATTTAATTCTTCTTTGGTATTATTTTTTTCATAGTTCCTTTTATATTTGCTATCTAAGACTTTGTCATAAGGTTCTTTGTGACCCTGATGGATAAGTCAATGATCTACCATATAATTCCCATTTATTTAAGGTTATTTCTTAAAGATGGTGTTTATAATATGGTATACATCTTATTTACTCTGATTCCTGAAGAGTTCTCTTGCTAACTTAGTAGCCTTTATTGAGCCCAGAGAGAATTGTTAGTTTAGTGATTGCCAGGCCTTAATTAATTACAAACTGCTTTGCATTACCTGTGACCTATGGATTTATGGTTAGAGAGGAAGTATCTTACAAAGGATCTTTGGGGCAGATGCTAAAGAAATCTTTGGACCTCGGGAAGATATGGAAATAGAAATCCATCTCTCTGTTTTGCTTTTGGAAAGCATGGGTCTTGTCAATGCAATTATGTCTGTGTGTTAGAAAGGAAGATTTATTCTCTGCTTCTCATATTAACATGGGGAAAGTCTTCAGTTAGACTAACTCTCCTGGCTTTTCTCTCCACCCCCCATCCCTACAAGAGGAGTATGTTATCAGACTGATGAATTTGAAAGGATAAAATCACCATGCTCAACTTAGCCCATTCCTTTCTCTTCTCTTGGCTCTTTTTGCTATAGATGATACATTATGATCTGCTGTTATCATCCCAGTAAGGGACTCTTTGGCAATACTAAGTACTGGATTCTGGGGAAATAACTTGGCTTTGGATAAATCCTTTAGTTAGGATTGGCCTGTTTGCTATACATGCTAAACTGAAATTCTTTATATTCTTTCATGAGAAAGGCACATAAGAGACTTGGTGTTGTTGAACCAATGCAACTTATGTGTTCCTGAAAGAACATTTTTCTATATTGGAGTCTGGAATTTGTCCAGTTTTGCCAATAAGGGATGAGTAAGTCCATTTAATATAAAGACAGTGAGTGTTAACAGCTCTTTTACTGGCAGATCTAAAGTTATATTGTAGAACTTTTTTTTTTTCCTACCATTAATGCAGGTGATATTTTCATCTCCATTTTTCTGTCTGATATGTTGCACAGTTGTTTCCAATTTCAGGAAAGAAAGAAAGGGGCAATGCTTACCAACCCTGTAAAGCCCCAGTCATATGCTATGCAATAAGAAAAATGATGTTAGATAGGTAGCAATCAATTTTAATACCTACTATAAAGTCTATTTCAAGTATGAACATAAGCACACTAGGGATACCTTCTACATGATAAAAAATTCTGGCCCCTTTACAATAGTTGTAAAAAAAAATTCCACTGTAATCTTAATTCCTACACTGAGCTTCCACTGAGACAACTTATCTTTAATTGAAGTTAAGTGTATCTAGGAATTTCTTTCTGATATGGATCACAGATACTGTGGGAACTTGTGGTATGTTGTGTTATTATTCCCAACTGTTTGCTGCCATTCTCTACCACATTTGTCATTGCAGGGCCCCTCCCTGTGGAAGGAATATAAACAACCTTCCACTGATGTTCAGCTTGGCCCTCTGGTCTGTTTTGGCCAATAGAATGCCAGCAGAAGTAAAGTAGAACATGTCTGAGAAATTTAAAGAGCCATCCCTTGATTCCATCATTGCTTCTTTCCTGTGCCTTGAGATGCATGTCCCAGATGCAGGCAGGCTGCTACTTCAGACTGGATCCCAGCCAATAAAGGTGAGAAATAAACCATTGTCCTCATAAACCACTGAGATTAGGAGTTGTTTGTTGACATGACACAGCCTAGCACACGGTGGGTGATACAGATTCAACAGTAATCATCTATACACATATTTCCTCTCTTTTCTTATTCTTGTCTATGCCCTCTATCATAATTTGTATGTATATATACTACAGTTCTATATACTATATAGTCCCTTGTATGTATCCATATATTTATATGGACTATATGTAGTCCTTTTCTTCTCCCTATTTTATCTTCCTTTAAATTTCTGATTTTCTGCTCATTTGTATCTGTTTGTTGGTTTAACCTTCTCAACCCACTTCTTTTTAAAAATGCTCTGTCAGAAATCTGTTCTTAGCCAGAGTTAAAGAAAAAAAAATCAATTTTCCTAAATTGACTCATCTGGGTGGGGTTTATAACCAACTTACTTTATTTTTGAAAAGGTCTATGAGAAACTTTTGACATTGAGCATTTTGAAAAATCTTACTTATAAACATTCTTTGGTTTCAGCATTGTCACACCATGGAAAAGAAGGAGGACATGCATAAGATTTATATAGCTGACAGAGATTTCTATGTGCTGTGTGCAGTACATTTATATTTTCAGCTTAAATCATTGAGTGATTATTTTCTGAAAGAATTTTGTCTTTCTTGGGGGAGGTTGAAAATCATGTCTACTCGATGATTTATTAAGTGAATAAGTAAGTGAAAATGAACAGACTGGTACTGATTTTTACCATAGGCAGCAAATTATGAATAATGATTCTTCCATGCTTGAACTCCTTTGCAGTGATTCTGCAAATAATTCTAGTTTTCTCAGGTTGTTTCAGCCAAATGGATTTGCATAGGCAGAAGAGGCTGAAAGACAGCAGGTTAGGCTTGAAGCACTATGTCAGGGGGCATGTTAGAATTTTATTAGAAATATGGGCTTTTGTGCCATTTGGTGCCCTGCGTTCATTACTGTCATATCCTTGCAGCTCTGTAACTGAAGGGAAGACGAGAAAACATTTAGGATAGT
Organism: Neomonachus schauinslandi; assembly: GCF_002201575.2. NCBI lineage: Eukaryota > Metazoa > Chordata > Mammalia > Carnivora > Phocidae > Neomonachus > Neomonachus schauinslandi. The sequence continues at coordinate 17,358,745 of NC_058412.1, read as the reverse complement.
GTAGAAAATAAACAAATATATGGGTTAAAGAACTTTTAAAATGTACCTTAAAAAACCAAAGGTCTTATAATTAAACTGAAGAGATTTAAGAAATCTGTGGAATCTGTCACTGCCTACCTTTATAAATAAATACTGTTGACTGGCATTCCTTGAGAGGAAAACTGCTTCTTTTTTCCAAGGTAGCATTTTTAATATACTAGACTGAACGAAATGCCATTTCCTTTTTATAGGTCAAAAGCAGTTGAAATTTGGCAATTTCATACTGTTCAAGCAAATAACTTAAAATTTACAATCCAAGTACACTCCATGACAAATGTACATTTCTCAATGTGCACATTTGAATCAACATGCAGAATGTGCATTTGTAGATTTATAACTATCAATTTCTGTTATGTCATAAATATTTACATCATAAGTATTTTGCTCCTAAATAACAGAATCTCTAAATTATGGGGTTTCTGTGGGTATGCCATAATTTATTAAAATATCTTAATATTGAACACATAGTTTGCTTTCTTAATTTTGGTTTTGTGGTTGTTGTGATTGTTGATAGTTGTAGTAGTGAACTGAATTCTGTTTGCTTTTGCTTTAATAAATTATAATAAAATACCCCTCCCCCAACATAGACCATGTATACATACTACATATGTTGCATGCTTTTCTTTTACAAATATGTCTATGGTTTCTTTATTTTATACCATTTTGCTTTCCCAAAGTATAAATTTAAATAGGATTGCAAATGATTTATTAATCATCTTTTTTTTATTTTTTATTTTTTTTATTTGCTTACTTTTTTAAAATTTTTTTATTCTTATGTTAATCCCCATACATTACATCATTAGTTTTAGATGTAGTGTTCCATGATTCATTGTTTGTGCATAACACCCAGTGCTCCATGCCGATTGTGCCCTCCTCAATACCCACCACCAGGCTAACCCATCCTCCCACCCCCTTCCCCTCTAGAACCCTCAGTTTGTTTTTCAGAGTCCATCGTATCTCATGGTTCGTCTACCCCTCCGATTTCCCCCCCTTCATTCTTCCCCTCCTGCTACCTTCTTCTTCTTCTTTTTTTTTTCCCTTAACATATATTGCATTATTTGTTTCAGAGGTACAGATCTGAGATTCAACAGTCTTGCACAATTCACAGCGCTTACCAGAGCACATACCCTCCCCAGTGTCTATCACCCAGTCACCCCATCCCTCCCACCCCACCCCCCACTCCAGCAACCCTCAGATTGTTTCCTGCGATTAAGAATTCCTCATATCAGTGAGGTCATATGATACATGTCTTTCTCTGTTTGACTTATTTCACTCAGCATAATACCCTCCAGTTCCATCCAAGTCATTGCAAATGGCAAGATCTCATTCCTTTTGATGGCTGCATAATATTCCATTGTATATATATACCACCTCTTCTTTATACATTCATCTGTCGATGGACATCTTGGCTCTTTCCACAGTTTGGCTATTGTCGACATTGCTGCTATAAACATCGGGGTGCACGTACCCTTTCGGATCCCTACTTTTGTATCTTTGGGGTAAATACCCAGTAGTGCAATTGCTGGATCATATGGTAGCTCTATTTTCAACTTTTTGAGGAAACTCCATACTGTTTTCCAGAGTGGCTGCACCAGCTTGCATTCCCACCAACAGTGTAGGAGGATTTCCCTTTCTCCGCATCCCCGCCAACATCTGTCGTTTCCTGACTTGTTAATTTTAGCCATTCTGACTGGTGTGAGGTGGATCTCATTGAGGTTTTGATTTGGATTTCCCTGATGCCGAGCGATGTTGAGCATTTTTTCATGTGTCTTTTGGCCATTTGGATGTCTTCTTTTGAAAAATGTCTGTTCATGTCTTCTGCCCATTTCTTGATTGGATTCTTTGTTCTTTGGGTGTTGAGTTTGATGAGTTCTTTATAGATTTTGGATACTAGCCCTTTATCTGATATGTCATTTGCAAATATCTTCTTCCCTTCTGTCGGTTGTCTTTGGGTTTTGTTGACTGTTTCCTTTGCTTTGCAAAAGCTTTTTATCTTGATGAAGTCCCAATAGTTCATTTTTGCCCTTGCTTCCCTTGCCTTTGGCGATGTTTCTAGGAAGAAGTTGCTTTGGCTGAGGTCAAAGAGGTTGCTGCCTGTGTTCTCCTTTAGGATTTTGATGGACTCCTGTCTCACATTGAGGTCTTTCAACCATTTTGAGTCTATTTTTGTGTGTGGTGTAAGGAAATGGTCCAGTTTCATTCTTCTGCATGGGGCTATCCAATTTTTCGAACACTATTTGTTGAAGAGACTGTCTTTTTTCCATTGCATGTTTTTTCCTGCTTTGTCAAAGATTATTTGACCATAGAGTTGAGGGTCCATTTCTGGGCTCCCTATTCTGTCCCATTGATCTATGTGTTCTGTTTTTGTGCCAGGACCATACTGTCTTGATGATGACAGCTTTGTAATAGAGCTGGAAGTACGGAATTGTGATGCCACCAGCTTTGCTTTTCTTTTTCAACATTCTTCTGGCTATGTGGGGTCTTTTCTGGTTCCATAGAAATTTTAGGATTATTTGTTCCATTTCTTTGAAAAAAGTGGATGGTATTTTGATGGGGATTGCATTAAATGTGTAGATTGCTCTAGGTAGCATTGACATCTTCACAATATTTGTTCTTCCAATCCATGAGCATGGAACGTTTTTCCATTTCTTTGTGTCTTCCTCAATTTCTTTCATGAGTATTTTATAGTTTTCTGAGTATAGATTTTTGCCTCTTTGGTTAGATTTATTCCTAGGTATCTTATGGTTTTGGGTGCAACTGTAAATGGGATCGACTCCTTAATTTCTCTTTCTTCTGTCTTGTTGTTGGTGTATAGGAATGCCACTGATTTCTGTGCATTGATTTTATATCCTGTCACTTGACTGAATTCCTGTATGAGTTCTAGCAGTTTTGGGGTGGAGTCTTTGGGGTTTTCCACATAAAGTATCATATCATCTGCAAAGAGTGAGAGTTTGACTTCTTTGCCAATTTGGATGCCTTTTATTTCTTTTTGTTGTCTGATTGCTGTGGCTAGGAGTTCCAATACTATGTTGAATAGCAGTGGTGAGAGTGGACATCCTTGAGGCATTCCTGACCTTAGGGGGAAAGCTCTCAGTTTTTCCCCATTGAGAATGATATTCGCTGTAGGTTTTTCATAGATGGCTTTTATGATATTGAGGTATGTACCCTCTATGCCTATACTCTGAAGAGTTTTGATCAAGAAAGGATGCTGTACTTTGTCAAAAGCTTTTTCTGCATCTATTGAGAGGATCATATGATTCTTGTTCTTTCTTTTGTTAATGTATTGTATCATGTTGATTGATTTGTGGATGTTGAACCCACCTTGCAGCCCAAGAATAAATCCCACTTGGTCATGGTGAATAATCCTTTTAATGTACTGTTGGATCCTATTGGCTAGTATTTTGGTGAGAATTTTTGCATCCATGTTCATCAGGGATATTGGTCTGTAATTCTCTGTGCGATGGGGTCTTTGTCTGGTTTGGGGATCAAGGTAATGCTGGCCTCATAAAATTAGTTTGGAAGTTTTCCTTCCATTTCTATTTTTGGAACAGTTTCACAAGAATAGGTATTAATTCTTCTTTAAATGTTTGGTAGAATTCCCCTGGGAAGCCATCTGGCCCTGGGCTTTTGTTTTTTGGTAGATTTTTGATGACTGCTTCAATTTCCTTAGTGGTTATAGGTCTGTTCAGGTTTTCTATTTCTTCCTGGTTCAGTTTTGGTAGTTGATACATCTCTAGGAATGCATCCATTTCTTCCAGGTTATCTAATTTGCTGGCATAGAGTTGCTCATAATATGTTCTTATAATTGTTTGTATTTCTTTGGTGTTGGTTGTGATCTCTCCTCTTTCATTTATGATTTTGTTGATTTGGGTCCTTTCTCTTTTCTTTTTGATAAGTCTGGCCAGGGGTTTATCAATCTTATTAATTCTTTCAAAGAACCAGCTCCTAGTTTTGTTGATGAGTTCTACTGTTCTTTTAGTTTCTATTTCATTGATTTCTGCTCTGATCTTTATTATTTCTCTTCTCCTGCTGGGTTTAGGTTTTATTTGCTGTTCTTTCTCCAGCTCCTTTAGGTGTAGGGTTAGGTTGTGTGCTTGAGACCTTTCTTGTTTCTTGAGAAAGGCTTGTATTGCTATATACTTTCCTCTTAGGACTGCCTTTGCTGCATCCCAAAGATTTTGAATAGTTGTGTTTTCATTTTCATTGGTTTCCATGTATTTTTTTAAATTCTTCTTTAATTTCCTGGTTGACCCATTCATTCTTCAGTAGGATGCTCTTTAGCCTCCATGTATTTGAGTTCTTTCTGACTTTCCTCTTGTGATTGAGTTCTAGTTTCAAAGCATTGTGGTGTGAAAATAGGCAGGGAATGATCCCAATCTTTTGGTACCTGTTGAGACCTGATTTATTACCTAGGATGTGATCTATTCTGGAGAATGTTCCATGGGCACTAGAGAAGACTGTGTATTCCGTTGCTTTGGGATGGAATGTTCTGAATATGTCTGGAAGTCCATTTGGTCCAGTGTGTCATTTAAAGTCTTTATTTCCTTGTTGATCTTTTGCTTAGACGATCTGTTCATTTCAGTGAGGGGGGTGTTAAAGTCCCCACTATTATTGTATTGTTGTCGATGTGTTTCTTTGCTTTTGTTATTAAGTGCTTATATAATTGGCTGCTCCCATGTTAGGGGCATAGATATTTACAATTGTTAGATCTTCTTGTTGGATAGATCCTTTAAGTAAGATATAGTGTCCTTCCTCATCTCTTATTACAGTCTTTGGTTTAAAATCTAATTTGTCTGATATAAGGATTGCCACCCCAGGTTTCTTTTGGTGTCCATTAGCATGGTAAATGGTTTTCCAGCCCCTCACTCTCAATCTGGGAGTGTCTTTGGTTCTAAAATGAGTCTCTTGCAGACAGCATATCGATGGGTCTTGTTTTTTAATCCAATCTGATAGCCTGTGTCTTTTGATTGGGGCATTTAGCCCATTTACATTCAGGGTAACTATTGAAAGATAGGAATTTAGTTCCATTGTATTGCCTGTAAGGTGACTGTTACCGTATATTGTCTGTGTTCCTTTCTGCTCTATGTTGCTTTTAGGCTCTCTCTTTGCTTAGAGGACCCCTTTCAAGATTTCTTGTAGGGCTGGTTTTGTGTTTGCAAATTCCTTTAGTTTTTGTTTGTCCTGGAAGCTTTTTATCTCTCCTTCAATTTTCAATGACAGCCTAGCTGGATAGAGTATTCTTGGCTGCATATTTTCCTCATTTAGTGCTCTGAATATATCCTGCCAGTCCTTGCTGGCCTGCCAGGTCTCTGTGGATAGGTCGGTTGCCATCTAATGTTTCTACCATTGTAGGTTACAGATAACTTCTCCTGAGCTGCTTTCAGGATTTTCTCTTTGTCTCCGAGACTCGTAAGTTTTACCATTAGATGTCGGGGTGTTGACCTATTTTTATTGATTTTGAGAGGGTTCTCTGTGCTTCCTGGATTTTGATGCCTGTTTCCTTCCCCAAATTAGGGAAGTTCTCTGCTATAATTTGTGCCATTATACCTTCTGCCCCTCTCTCTCTTTCTTCTTCTTCTGGGATCCCAATTATTCTAATGTTGTTTCATCTGATGGTATCACTTATCTCTCGAATTCTGCCCTTGTGATCCAGTAGTTGTTTATCTCTCTTTTTCTCAGCTTCTTTATTTTGCATCATTTGGTCTTCTATATCACTGATTCTCTCTTCTGCCTCATTTATCCTAGCAGTTAGCACCCCCATATTTGATTGCACCTCATTAATAGCCTTTTTAATTTCTACTTGGTTAGATTTTAGTTCTTTTACTTCTCCAGAAAGGGTTTCTCTAATAACTTCCACATTTTTTTCAAGCCCAGCTAGTATCTTTAAAGTGATGATTCTGAACTCTAGATCTGGCATTGTACTAATGTCCGTATTGAGTAGGTCCCTGGCAATTGGTACTACCTCTTGTTCTTTTTGTTGAGGTGATTTTTTTCTGTCTTGTCATTTTGTGCAGAGGAGAATAGATTAATGAGAGAACAAAATGCTAGCAGAGTAACAACATCCCCAGAAAATATACTCTAAACAAATCAGAAAAGACCTGAAGCAGTGGGAAAAGTAAGGAAAGAGAGAAAAAAGAAAAAGAAAAAGATAAAGATACAAACAAACAAAAACAAACAAACAAAACAAAACAACAACAACAACAAAAAAACCAGAATGTGATCAAATATGATCAGGCTGGTATATAGATCAGTGCCACACACTAGATTTGGGGTGTATTTTGGTCTGTTAGAAGAAAGTGCCTCCCAAAATTTTAAAGAAAGAAAAACTTATATATGTACAAAAATAAGGGTTGATATGATGAAGGGATGCAATATGACTGTAAAGATGGAAATTATAAAAAAATTTATAAAAGGAATTGATAAGAAGTTGTTTGAAAAAAGAAAGAAGAGGATTTAAAAAAAGAAAAAAGAAAAAAAAGGGAGAGAATGTGATCAGGCAGGGGAGTAGAAAAAACCATATACTAGAGATTTAGGGTATATTTTGATCTGTTAGAAGAAACTATCTCAAAATTTTAAAGAGAGAACAACTTATATATATATATATATGCCAACAATACGGGTACCTACTATGAAGGGATAGAATATGACTCTAAAAATGAAAAATAAAAATGTTTTTTAAAAAATGGATTGATAAGATGTTGGTTGAAAAAGGGAAAAAGAAAAATTCAAAAAAAAAAAAAGATAAAAAGACAGTTAAAAAAATTAACTTTGAAAGACTAAAGAATCATGGTAAAAAAGCCATGAATTCTATGTGTAGTATTCCCCTAGTGCTGGAGTTCTGCCGTTCCCATTGATCAGTAAACTTGGTCTTGGCTGGCTGTTCTCGCTGATCTTCTGGGGGAGGGGCCTGTTGCCGTGGTTTCCAAATGTCTTTGCCAGAGGCGAATTGCCCTGCCCTTGCCTGGTCTGGGCTAAGTAATCTGCTCGGGTTGCTCTCCAGAGCTTTTGTTCCCTGCGAGCTTTCCGTACAGCTTTGGAGGCGGAGAGTGAAAATGGCGGCCTCCCAATCTCCACCCCAGAGGAGCCGAGAACTCCGGGCCCCACTCCTCAGTGAGCCCCCAGAGAAAAGCAGTCAATCACTCCTGTCTCCCTGGTCTCTGGCTGCACTCCGTGCTCACCCGGCCTGTGACCACGCGTTTCTATCTCTGGCACCCGACCCCAGGTGGAGTCTCCAAACCCAGCAGATCCATGCAGTGTGCTCCCGCGCCTCTCCTCCCAGGGGAGGAAGGTGAGTCTCCCCGGATCTGCCGCTTGTTGGGTCCCTGCTGGAGGAGCAGTGGCCCGACTGTGCCGCGGATCACGGTTTATGGCAACCCCGAGGTAGGAGCCCGCGCCTGGGCTCCGCCTCTGCAGCCGGCTTCCCTGCTCCGATACCTGGGAACTCTGCCGCACTCAGGCACCCCCGGTCTTTCTGTGACCCCGAGGGTCCTGAGACCACACTGTCCTGCAAGGGTTCCACCCCCCGCTTAGCCACCGGAGTGACGTCCCTCAGCAGAGCAGACTTTTTTTTTTTAATTTTTTTTATTCTTATGTTAATCCCCATACATTACATCATTAGTTTTAGATGTAGTGTTCCATGATTCATTGTTTGTGCATAACACCCAGTGCTCCATGCAGAATGTGCCCTCCTCAATACCCACCACCAGGCTAACCCATCCTCCCACCCCTCTCCCCTCTAGAACCCTCAGTTTGTTTTTCAGAGTCCATCGTCTCTCATGGTTCGTCTACCCCTCCGATTTCCCCCGCTTCATTCTTCCCCTCCTGCTACCTTCTTCTTCTTCTTTTTTTTCCTTAACATATATTGCATTATTTGTTTCAGAGGTACAGATCTGAGATTCAACAGTCTTGCACAATTCACAGCACTTACCAGAGCACATACCCTCCCCAGTGTCTATCACCCAGTCACCCCATCCCTCCCACCCCACCCCCCACTCCAGCAACCCTCAGTTTGTTAAGGAGACTGATTTAAAAGAATAATTATTTCCTGGCATTTAGTGACATCTCAAAATATTCTTTTATGTT
>NC_058412.1:17268399-17350614 GCF_002201575.2 Neomonachus schauinslandi | reverse complement strand
GGCATTTAGTGACATCTCAAAATATTCTTTTATGTTTTACATTTTCAACTGGGAGATTTAAGTTTTTATTCAGATCTTTAAAACAGCTTTAAAAACTTGGTATTTTTCTCTTCTCTCAACAATTTAAATTTTTTATGATGAAATATGTTACCCATGTAGAAAGTTTATAAAATGCATATGTAAAGTTTTGAGAATAGTAAGATGATTACTCAGATAGCCTTAACCCAGTTTAATAAAAAGAACATCACCAGAGACCGTCAGTCAGAGTGGTCCCCACAGATTGCATACCACTCTAACCCCGCTGGGGAAACACTGTTCTGGATTCTGTGTTCATCACCCTCACACTTTTATTAAAGATAGTCTATCTTCCACTCATGAACACCTCAACAACATACGGCAGGAATACTTTGATTTGTCTCTTTGCTACAAAATTATGCTTCAATTTTTCATCCATGTGGCTACAAGTCTCTGAGTAGTTGTAGCGTAGTTCATGTTTTTTGTTTGTTTGTTTTGTTGTTTTTTGTTTTTGCTATAAGGACACATTAGAATTTATTTTTACATTTTATGATTGATTAGACATTTGGGTTTTCCCATTTTTTTGCCTTGATGAAAAATGCTGTTGTGAATACTCCTGTCTGTGTGCCATGCTGCCCATGGCCAAGACTTTATCTGGTGTGTGTGTGTGGAATGCCAGAGTATGTACATGATCAACTTGGCCAGTGATGTTAAACTGTTTTCTCAAGCAGTTTTGCCAATGGACGATTGTACAGCGATGAGTGGATGCGTTTGTTTTGCATCAGAATTTCCCCAACATCTGGTACTATTTGACTTCCTAATGTTTGCCAGTCAGGGTGTGGAATGGTACCTAATTTTGTTTTCTACCATGTATCATGTTTTTAATTTCTCCTTGTTAGTGAGGTACAGACTATTTTCACATGTTTATAGATCATTTTTGTTTTTTCTCCTCTTCATGACTTTTACCCACGTTTCTGTGGGAAGTTTGGGCTTTTTTTTTTTTTAAGATTTATTTATTTATTTTTTAAATTTTATTTTATTATGTTACTCACCACACAGTACGTCATTAGTTTTTGATGTAGTGTTCCATGATTCATCGTTTGCATATAACACCCAGCGCTCCATGCAATACATGCCCTCCTTAATGCCCATCACCGGGCTAACCCATCCCCTCACCTCCCTCCCCTCTAAAACCCTCAGTTTGTTTCTGAGTCCATAGTCTCTCATGGTTCGTCTCCCCCTCCTATTTCCTCCCCTTCATTTTTCCCTTCCTTCTCCTATTGTCCTCCATGCTGTTTCTTATGTTCCACAAATGAGTGAAACCGTATGATAATTGACTTTCTCTGCTTGACTTACTTCACTTAGCATAATCTCCTCCAGTCCCATCAATGTTGATGCAAAAGTTGGGTATTCATCCTTTCTGATGGCTGAGTAATATTCCATTGTATATATGGACCACATCTTCTTTATCCATTCATCTGTAGAAGGGCATCTCTGCTCTTTTCAGTTTGGCTATTGTGGACATTGCTGCTATGAACATTGGGGTGCATATGGCCCTTCTTTTCCCTACATCTGTGTCTTTGGGGTAAATACCCAGTAGTGCAATTGCTGGATCATATGGTAGCTCTATTTTTAACTTTTTTGAGGAACCTCCATACTGTTTTCCAAAGTGGCTATACCAGCTTGCATTCCCACCAACAGTGTAGGAGGATTCCCCTTTCTCTGCATCCTTGACAACATCTGTCATTTCCTGACTTGTTAATATTAGCCATTCTGACTAGTGTGAGGTGGTATCTCATTGAGGTTTTGATTTGGATATCTCTGATGCCGAGCGATGTTGAGCACTTTTTCATGTGTCTGTTGGCCATTTGGATGTCTTTGGAGAAGTGTCTGTTCATGTCTTCTTCCCATTTTTGGACTGGATTATTTGTTTTTTGGGTGTTGAGTTTGAGAAGTTCTTTATAGGTCTTGGATATCAGCCCTTGTCTGTAGTGTCATTTGCAAATATCTTCTCCCATTCTGTGGGTTGCCTCTTTGTTTTGTTGACAGTTTCCTTTGCTGTGCAAAGCTTTTTATCTTAAGTCCCAAAAGTTCATTTTCACTTTTGTTTTGCTGCCTTTGGGGATGTGTCTTGAAAGAAGTTGCTGTGGCTGATGTCAAAGAGGTTACTGCCTATGTTCTCCTTTAGGATTGTGATGGATTCCTGTCTCACATTGAGGTCTTTCATCCATTTAGAGTTTATCTTTGTGTCTGGTGTAAGAGAATGGTCCAGTTTCATTCTTCTGTATATAACTGTCCAATTTTCCCAGCATTATTTATTGAAGAGACTGTCTTTTATCCATTGCATATTTTTCCTGCTTTGTCAAAGATTATTTGACCATAGAGTTGAGGGTCCATATCTGGGCTCTCTGTTCTGTTCCATTGGTCTATATGTCTGTTTTTGTGCCAGTACCATGCTCTCTTGGTGATCACAGCTTTGTAATATATCTTGAAATCAGGCAACGTGATGCTCCCAGCTTTTTTTTTTTTTCAACATTATCTTGGTGATTAAGGGTCTTTTCTGATTCCATACAAATTTTAGGATTGTTTGTTCCAGCACTCTGAAAAATGCCATTGGAATTTTAATTGGGATGGCATTGAAGGTATAGATTGCTCTGGGCAGCATAGACACCTTAACAATGTTTATTCTTCCTATCCATGACCATGGAATATTTTTCCAACTTTTTGTGTCTTCTTCAATATCTTTTATGAGTGTTCTGTAGTTCCTAGAGTATAGATCCTTTACCACTTTGGTTAGGTTTATTCCAAGGTATCTTACAGTTTTTGGTGCTAATTGATTCTCTAATTTCTCTTTCTACAGTTACATTGTTAGTGTATAAGAAAGCAACTGATTTCTGTGGATTGATTTTGTATCCTGCCACATTACTGAATTGTTATATGAGTTCTAGTAATTTGGGAGTGGAGTCTTTTGGATTTTCCACCTAAAGTATCATATCATCTGTGGAGAGAGAGAGTTTGACTTCTTTTTTTGCCAATTTGAATGCCTTTTAATTCTTTTTGTTGTCTGATTGCTGTTGCTAGGACTTCTAGTACTATGTTGAACAATAGTGGTGAGAGTGGACAACTTTGTTGTGTTCCTGATCTTAAAGGAAAGGCTCTCAGCTTTTCCCCATTGAGGATGATATTTGCTGTTTTTCATAGATGGATTTTATGAAATTAAGGAATGTTCCCTTGATCCCTATACTCTGAAGAGTTTTAATCAGGAAAGGATGCTGTATTTTGTCAAATGCTTTTTCTGCATCAATTGAGAGGGCCATATGGTTCTTCTCTCTCCTCTTATTAATGTGTTCTATCATATTGATTGATTTGCAAATTTTGAACCACCCTTGCATCCCAGGGATAAATCCCACTTGGTTGTGGTGGATGATCCTTTTAATGTAATGTTGGATCCTATTAGCTAGGATTTTGTTGAGGATTTTGGAATCCATATTCATCAGGGATATCAGTATGAAGTTCTTGTTTTTGATGTGGTCTTTGCCTGGTTTGGGGATCAAGGTAATGCTGGCCTCATAGAATGAGTCTGGAAGCTTTCCTTCTGTTTCTATTTTTTGAAACATCTTCGGGAGAATGGGTATTATTTCTTCTTTGAATGTTTGGTAGAACTCCACTCTCAGCAATAGACGGATTGTCTAAGCAGAAAATCAACAAAGAAACAAGAGCTTTGAATGACACACTGGACCAGATGGACCTCATAGATATATGCAGAACATTCCACCCTAAAACAATAGAATACTCATTCTTCTCAAGCACACATGGAACTTTCTGTAGAATAGACCACATACTGGGTCACAAATCAGGTCTCAACCAATACAAAAAGATTGAGATTATTCCCTGCATATTCTCAGACCATAATACTTTAAAACTGGAACTCAATCACAAGAAAAAATTTGGAAGAAATTCAAACACTTGGAAGCTAAAGACCACTCTGCTTAAGAATGTTTGGGTCAGGGGCGCCTGGGTGGCTCAGTCATTAAGCGTCTGCCTTCGGCTCAGGTCATGGTCCCGGGGTCCTGGGATCGAGCCCCGCATCGGGCTCCCTGCTCTGCCGGGAGCCTGCTTCTCCCTCTCCCACTCCCCCTGCTTGTGTTCCCTTATTTGCTGTGTCTCTCTCTGTCAAATAAATAAATAAAATCTTAAAAAAAAAAATAAAAGAATGTGTCAACCAGGAAATCAAAGAAGAACTTAAACAATTCATGGAAACCAATGAGAACAAAAACACATAGGTTCAAAACCTATGGGATACTTCAAAGGCAGTCCTAAGGGGGAAATACATAGCCAACTAAGCCTCACTCAAAAAAATAGAAAAATCCTAAATTCACCAACTAACTTTACACCTTAAAGAACTGGAGAAAAAGCAACAAATGATGCCTAAGCCATGCATTAGAAGAGAAATAATTAAGATTAGAGCAGAGGGCGCCTGGGTGGCTCAGTCGTTAAGCGTCTGCCTTCGGCTCAGGTCATGATCCCAGGGTCCTGGGATTGAGTCCCACATCGGGCTCTCCCTGCTCAGCGGGAAGCCTGCTTCTCCCTCTCCCACTCCCCCTGCTTGTGTTCCTGTTCTCGCTGTCTCTCTCTGTCATATAAATAAATAAAATCTTTAAAAAAAAAAAGATTAGAGCAGAGATCAATGAATTAGAAACCAGAAATACAGAAGATCAGATCAATGAAACTAGAATCTGGTTCTTTGAAAGAATTAATAAGATCGATAAACCACTGGCCAGGATTATCCAAAAAAAACAGAGAAAGGACCCAAATTAATAAAATTATGAATGAAAGGGGAGAGAGCACAACTAACAGAAGGAAATAGAAACAATTTTTAGAACTTATCAACAACTATATGCCAATAAATTAAGCAACCCAGAAGAAATGGATGCCTTCTGGAAACCTATAAACTACCAAGACTGAGGGCGCCTGGATGGCTCAGTTGGTTAAGCGACTGCCTTCGGCTCAGGTCATGATCCCAGGGTCCTGGGATCGAGTCCCGCATTGGGCTCCCAGCTCAGCGGGGAGCCTGCTTCTCCCTCTGACCCTCTCCTCTCTCATGCTGTTTCTCTCTCACTCGCTCTCCAATAAATAAATAAATAAAATCTTAAAAAAAAAAAACTACCAAGACTGAAACAGGAAGAAATAGACAACCTGAATAGACTAATAACCAGTAACAAGATTGAAGCAGTGATCAAAAACCTCCCACAAAACAAGTGTGTAGGGCCTGATGGATTCCCCAGGGAATTCTATTTATTTATTTTAGAGAAAAAGAGAGAGAGACAGAGAGCATTTGTGAGCCCAGGGTGGGGGAGGAGGAGCAGAGGGAGAGGGAGAGAGAGAGAGAATCTCAAGCAGACTCTCCACTGAGCATGAAGTCTGGAGTCTGATGCAGGGCTCTATACCATGATGCTGAGATCATGACCTGAGCCAAAATCAAGAGTTGGACTCCTGACTGTGCCACCCAGGCACCCCTGGGCTTTTTTTATTACCTTGAGGGAGTCTATTTATCATAAGGGTTTCATAATTTGTTATATCAAACACATCTTTTCCAATGTAAAGCTTGCCATTTACTCACTGTATGATAGCAGAACTTCATGAATCTGTGATTATTTTTTTTTAAGGTTCAGACTTTTTGCATGTTGCTTAAGAAATTTTTCTGTCATGACGTCATAAAAAAGTTTGTCTCTGTTTTTTCCTAAAAGTTTTATAATTCTGCTTTATTTTCCATTTATGTCTTTAATCCACTCAAAATTGATTTTTGTAGGGTGTGAGGGTGGGATAGAAGTTAATTATTTTGCATGATAACCAGTTATTTAAGCACAGTTAGGTAATAGGTTCTTTCTCCATTAATCTGAAGGGCCAGTGCAGTTTTAAATCACATTTGCTTATGTGCATGAATTTTAATGTCTACAGTTTACAATAAATCTTGCTAACTGTTAGGGCAAGTCACCCCATCTTGTTCTCTTTTAAGAGAATCTCAGTCTTTTTCATCTCTGGTGTTTTCATATACATTATAGAATCGCTTTGTCATTTCCATGAACAATTCTGTAGAGATTTGTTTGGAATTTCTTTGAAGTTAAAAGTATATAGAGAAGGTTGCTGGAGTGGAAGGGGTTGAGAGGGATGGGGTGGCTGGGTGATGGACACTGGGGAGGGTAGGTACTATGGTGAGCACTGTGAATTGTGTAAGACTGATGAATCACAGACCTGTACCCCGAAACAAATAATACATAATAAAAATAAAGTATATAGAGAACATTTACATTCTTATAATATTCAGTCTTCTCATCTTACAATGTATCATTTACTTTATTTAAGTGCTTTTTAATACCTTCAAAAGAGTTTGCAATTGTTTCCTTAAAGAATTGATACAAACTCTGCTAGTAAACTGGTTGTATTTTTCTTGCCATTGTAAATAGCATTCCTTCCCCTTTTGGTCCTCAAAGTCTTCCTGAAGTTTTACCTTCAATATATCTCCCAACCAAAAGTTACCACTATCTGGACTTGTAATAAGATATATTAGTTTTGACAAATTTTGAAATTTATAATCATATTCATACTGTACACTCTTTTCTGTCTGGCTTCTTTTGTTCAATAGTATATTGGTGATAGATTAATACTAATGTATAAAGTGGAAATACTATTACATTCTAGCAATATATTAATTTTTATTGATAGACATTTGACTTGCTTCCAGTTTTATGTATTAGGAAAAATAACACATACAATATTACATACCTACAATAAACATTCCTATGCATAATTTCTGATGCACATAAGTATGCATTCTTGCTGGATTTATAAGTGAAAGTATGGTATCACAGTGTATGTGTATGTTCAGCTTTTATAGATATTGTCAGTTTTTCAAAGTGGTTGAAAATTTAAAAAATTATCCTTCCATAGTCATATATAAGAGTTTTAGTTTCTCATTATTTCTACCTCCTAGTGTGATAGGCTTTTTAATTTTACTTTTATTTTTTTCTAGTAGGTGTTTAGTAGTTGTCTCTCATTATAATTTTAGATTGTATTTCTCTGATGTTTAGTGAGGTTGGACACCTTTTAATAATATCTACTGGCCGTTTAATTTCTTCTCTTGCAAAATGCCTGGTTATGTCTTTTGACCTTTTGTAAAAGCACAAATTGGATTGCCACTCATTTTCTCATTGACATGTATGAGAATCTCTCATATATATTTGATATAAGTTTTCTATCATATGCAATTTATTTTTTATTTTTTTTAGTTTTCTTTTTTTTATTTGTTATGTTCAATTAGCCAACATACAGTACATCATTAGTTTTTGATGTCGTGTTCAACAATTCATTAGTTGTGTATAACACCCAGTGCTCATCACATTATGTGCCCTCCTTAATACCCATCATCAGGTTACCCCATCCCCTGAGCCCCCTCCCTTCTGTAACCCTCAGTTTGTTTCCTAGAGTCCAGAGTCTCTCATGGTTTGTCTCCCTTTCTGAATTCTTCCCATTCCATTTTCCCTCCCTTCCCCTATGGTTCTCTGCACTATTCCCTATATTCCACACATGAGTGAAACCATATGATAATTGTCTTTCTTTGCCTGACTTATTTCACTTAGCATAATCCCCTCCAGTTCCATCCATGTCTATGCAAATGGTAGGTATTCATCTTTTCTGAGTAATTGTATATAATTGTATATATAAACCACATCTTCTTTATCCTTTCATCTGTTGAAGGACATCTTGGCTCCTTCCATAGTTTGGCTATTGTAGACATTGTTGCTATGAACATTCAGGTGCATGTGCCTTCTTTTCATTATATCTGTATCTTTGGGGTAAATACCTAGTAGGACAATCATTGAGTCATAGGGTAGCTCTATTTTTAACATCTTGAGGAACCTCCATACTGTTTTCCAGAGTGGCTGGACCAGCTTGCTATCCCACCAACAGTGCAAGAGGGTTCACCCTTCTCCACAACCTTGTCAACACTTGTTGTTTCCTGTCTTGTTCTTGTTTCCTATCTTGGCCATTCTAACTGGTGTAAGGTGGTATCTCATTGTGGTTTTTATTTGTATTTCCCTGATGGCTAGTGACATGAAGCATTTTTTCATGTGTCTGTTAGCCATTTTTATGTTTTCTTTGGAGAAGTGTCTGTTCATGTCTTCTGTTCATTTCTTGACTGGATTATTTGTTTTTTGGGTGTTGAGTTTGATACGTTCTTTATAGATCTTGGATACCAGCCCTTTATCTGATATGTCATTTGCAAATATCCTCTCCCATTCTGTGAGTTGCCCTTTAGTTTTGTTGAATGTTTCCTTTGTTGTGCAGAAGCTTTTTATCTTGGTGAAGTCCCAATAGTTCATTTTTGCTTTTGTTTCCCTTGCCTTTTGGGAAGTGTCTTGCAAGAAGTTGCTGTGGCCGATGTCAAAGAGGTTACTGCCTGTGTTCTCCTCTAGGATTTTGATGGATTCCTGTCTCACATTGAGGTCTTTCATCCATTTAGAGTTTATCTTTGTGTCTGGTGTAAGAGAATGGTCCAGTTTCATTCTTCTGCATGTGGCTATCATATGCAATTTAAATATTGTCTCCCACTTGCTAGTTTGCCTTTCACATTGTTGATGGTGTCTATTGATGAACAGATGTTCTTAAGTTTGACTTTTTTCTTCATACATTTCCTCTTTACTATTATCTTCTTCTAGAAGTTATGTCAGACATTTCTTATACTTTCTTATTATGTACATCATGTTTTTTTTTTTATATCTTAGTTTTATCAGGTTGCATTGTATATAACTTCACCAAATGTCTTTTTTTCATTTCAGTAGTTTTCTCTTTAGCTATACAAACTCATAGTTTTTGTTTTTGTTTCTTTTTGACTTCCTGATGAAGATTCTCCCTCTACACATAACCTCAAAGCCTAAACATAAAATTTCCTTGCTGTTCCCTAATCTAGACATAAAATTTCCTTGCTGTTCCCTAATGTGTAGTAGGTTTAGATTCTGTTTACACTTCTAATATAGGTGTGCATCATGAACCCAGATTTATGTGAGACTTTCCTGATAGATACTCTATCTTGGATGACTTAAGACTTATTTTCTATCCCATAAATTTGTGTAGCTATAATTTTGAAAGCTCAAGATCTCCAGGGGTTGTTAAAAATCTTCAAGGTAAAATCTGTTTTGGGATATAACTCAGGAACCAGGGTTCTGGCTTTTACTTTGATTTTGACTTTGGCTTCTGTAGATATCTTCAATTTTTCTAAGTCAGCAGTGTGTTCTTAATGATTGCTTTTCTTTTAATCAGCACTTTTATTTTATTTTTTATTTAATTTGTAGTAAGAGGGGCACCTGGGTGGCTCAGTTATTAAGCGTCTGCCTTCAGCTCAGGTCATGATCCCAGGGTTCTGGGGTCAAGCCCCGCATCGGGCTCCCTGCTCCATGGGAAGCCTGCTTCTCCCTCTTGCACTCCCCCTGCTTGTTTCCCTCTGTCCCTGTTTCTCTCTGTCAAATAAATAAATAAAAAATATTTAAAAAAATAATTTGTAGTAAGAAAGGCCATTCAGGGTATCTGGTCTACCATATAGCTAGTAAAAGAAGTCTAGTTATCTTGACAACAAAAACTTATGCACATCAAAATAAGTGTACTTCATGCTTCACTTTGAGAAAGAATGAATTTATTTTTGTTTTATCCATTGCTTTAATACAAGAAAGTTATTGAGGATTTGTCTTGTATTTAAATCACCTATCTTAGCAAGTATAGTTTTAATGAATATCTTTCCATTTATTTTTTAAAAATTTTTATTGTTATGTTGATCACCATACGTAACATCATTAGTTTTTGATGTAGTGGTCCATGATTCATTCTTTGTGCATAACACCCAGTGCTCCATGCAGAACGTGCCCTCTTTAATACCCATCACCAGGCTAACCCATCCTCTCACCCCCTCCCCTCTAGAACCCTCAGTTTGTTTTTCAGAGTCCTTCGTCTCTCATGGTGTGTCTCCCCCTCCAATTTCCCCCCCTTCATTCTTCCCCACCTGCTATCTTCTTCCTCTTTTTTTTTTCTTAGCATATATTGCATTATTTGTTTCAGAGGTACAGATCTGTGATTCAACAGTCTTGCACAATTCACAGCGCTCACCATAGCACATACCCTCCCCAATGTCTATCACCCAGCCACCCCATCCCTCCCACCCCCCCCAACTCCAGCAACCCTGTTTGTTTGCTGCAATTAAGAATTCCTCATATCAGTGAGGTCATATGATACATGTCTTTCTCTGATTGACTTATTTTGCTCAGCATAACACCCTCCAGTTCCATCCAAGTCGTTGGAAATGGCAAGATCTCATTCCTTTTGATGGCTGCATAATTTTCCATTGTATATATATATACCACATCTTCTTTCTTTCTTTTTTTTTTAAAGATTTATTTATTTGAGAGAGCGAGAATGAGAGAGAGTACATGAGACGGGGGAGGGTCAGAGGGAGAAGCAGGCTCCTCGCTGAGCAGGGAGCCCATTGCGGGACTCGATCCTGGGACTCCAGGATCATGACCTGAGCCGAAGGCAGTTGCTTAACCAACTGAGCCACCCAGGTGCCCTATACCACATCTTCTTTATCCATTCATCTGTCAATGGACATCTTGGCTCTTTCCACAGTTTGACTATTGTGGACATTGCTGCTATAAACATCGGGGTGCACGTACCCTTTTGGATTCCTACTTTTGTATCTTTGGGGTAAATACCCAGTAGTGCAATTGCTGGATTGTATGGTAGCTCTATTTTCAACTTTTTGAGGAACCTCCATACTGTTTTCCAGAGTGGCTGCACCAGCTTGCATTCCCACCAACAGTGTAGGAGGGTTCCCCTTTCTCCGCATCCCCGCCAACATCTGTCGTTTCCTGACTTGTTAATTTTAGCCATTCTGACTGGTGTGAGGTGGTATCTCATTGAGGTTTTGACTTGGATTTCCCTAATACCAAGTGATGTTGACACTTTTTCATGTGTCTGTTGGCCATTTGGATGTCTTCTTTGGAAAAATGTCTCTTCATGTCTTCTGCCCATTTCTTGATTGGATTCTTTGTTCTTTGGGTGTTGAGTTTGATGAGTTCTTTATAGATTTTGGATACTAGCCCTTTATCTGATATGTCATTTGCAAATATCTTCTCCCATTCTGTCGGTTGTCTTTGGGTTTTGTTGACTGTTTCTTTTGCTGTGCAAAAGCTTTTTATCTGGATGAAGTCCCAATAGTTCATTTTTGCCCTTGCTTCCCTTGCCTTTGGCAGTGTTTCTAGGAAAAAGTTGCTGCGGCTGAGGTCGAAGAGGTTGCTGCCTGTGTTCTCTTTTAGGATTTTGATGGATTCCTGTCTCACATTGAGGTCTTTCAACCATTTTGAGTCTATTTTTGTGTGTGGTGTAAGGAAATGGTCCAGTTTCATTCTTCTGCATGTGGCTGTCCAGTTTTCCTAACACCATTTGTTGAAGAGACTGTCTTTTTTCCATTGGACATTCTTTCCTGCTTTGTCAAAGATGAGTTGACCATAGAGTTGAGAGTCAATTTCTGGGTTCTGTATTCTGTTCCATTGATCTATGTGTCTGTTTTTGTGCCAGTACCATACTATCTTGATGATGACAGCTTTGTAATAGAGCTGGAAGTCCGGAATTGTGATGCTGCCAGCTTTCCTTTTCTTTTTCAACATTCCTCTGGCTATTTGGCGTCTGTTCTGGTTCCATAGAAAGTTTAGGATTATTTGTTCCATTTCTTTGAAAAAAGGGGATGGTATTTTGATGGGGATTGCATTGAATGTGTAGATTGCTCTAGGTAGCATTGACATCTTCACAATATTTGTTCTTCCAATCCATGAGCATGGAACGTTTTTCCATTTCTTTGTGTCTTCCTCAATTTCTTTCATGAGTATTTTATAGTTTTCTGAGTACAGATCCTTTGCCTCTTTGGTTAGATTTATTCCTAGGTATCTTATGGTTTTGGGTGCAATTGTAAATGGGATCGACTCCTTAATTTCTCTTTCTTCTGTTTTGTTGGTGGTGTATAGGAATGCCACTGATTTCTGTGCATTGATTTTATATCCTGCCACTTGACTGAATTCCTGTATGAGTTCTAGCAGTTTTGGGGTGGAGTCTTTGGGGTTTTCCACATAAAGTATCATATCATCTGCAAAGAGTGAGAGTTTGACTTCTTTGCGGATTTGATTTTCTTTTTGTTGTCTGATTGCTGTGGCTAGGACTTCCAATACTATGTTGAATAGTAGTGGTGAGAGTGGACATCCTTGACGCATTCCTGACCTCAGGGGGAAAGCTCTCAGTTTTTCCCCATTGAGAATGATATTTGCTGTGGGTTTTTCATAGATGGCTTTTATGATATTGAAGTATATACCCTCTATGCCTATACTCTGAAGAGTTTTGATCAAGAAAGGATGCTGTACTTTGTCAAAAGCTTTTTCTGCATCTATTGAGAGGATCATATGATTCTTGTTCTTTCTTTTGTTAATGTATTGTATCATGTTGATTGATTTGTGGATGTTGAACCCACCTTGCAGCCCAAGAATAAATCCCACTTGGTCGTGGTGAATAATCCTTTTAATGTACTGTTGGATCCTATTGGCTAGTATTTTGGTGAGAATTTTTGCATCCATGTTCATCAGGGATATTGGTCTGTAATTCTCTGTGCGATGGGGTCTTTGTCTGGTTTGGGGATCAAGGTAATGCTGGCCTCATAAAATTAGTTTGGAAGTTTTCCTTCCATTTCTATGTTTTGGAACAGTTTCAGAAGAATAGGTATTAATGCTTCTTTAAATGTTTGGTAGAATTTCCCTGGGAAGCCATCTGGCCCTGGGCTTTTGTTTTTTGGTAGATTTTTGATGACTGCTTCAATTTCCTTAGTGGTTATAGGTCTGTTCAGGTTTTCTATTTCTTCCTGGTTCAGTTTTGGTAGTTGATACATCTCTAGGAATGCAGCCATTTCTTTCAGGTTACCTAATTTGCTGGCATAGTGTTGCTCATAATATGTTCTTATAATTGTTTGTATTTCTTTGGTGTTGGTTGTGATCTCTCCTCTTTCATTTATGATTTTGTTGTTTTGGGTCATTTCTCTTTTCTTTTTGACAAATCTGGCCAGGGGTTTATCAATCTTGTTAATTCTTTCAAAGAACCAGCTCCTAGTTTTGTTGATCTGTTCTACCGTTCTTTTGGTTTCTATTTCATTGATTTCTGCTCTGATCTTTATTATTTCTCTTCTCCTGCTGGCTTTAGGCTCTATTTGCTGTTCTTTCTCCAGCTCCTTTAGCTGTAGGGTTAGGTTGTGTGCTTGAGACCTTTCTTGTTTCTTGAGAAAGGCTTGTATTGCTATATACTTTCCTCTTAGGACCGCCTTTACTGCATCCCAAAGATTTTGAACAGTTGTGTTTTCATTTTCATTGGTTTCCATGATTTTTTTAAATTCTTCTTTAATTTCCTGGTTGACCCATTCATTCTTTAGTAGGATGCTCTTTAGCCTCCATGTATTTGAGTTCTTTCTGACTTTCTTCTTGTGATTGAGTTCTAGTTTCAAAGCACTGTGGTCTGAAAGTATGCAGGGAATGATCCCAATCTTTTGGTACCAGTTGAGACCTGATTTGTGACCTGGGATGTGATCTATTCTGGAGAATGTTCCATGGGCACTAGAGAAGAATGTGTATTCTGTTGCTTTGGGATGGAATGTTCTGAATATGTCTGGAAGTCCATTTGGTCCAGTGTGTCATTTAAAGTCTTTATTTCCTTGTTGATCTTTTGCTTAGATGATCTGTCCATTTCAGTGAGGGGGGTGTTAAGGTCCCCCACTACTATTGTATTGTTGTCAATGTGTTTCTTTGCTTTTGTTATTAAGTGCCTTATATAATTGGCTGCTCCCATGTTAGGGGCATAGATATTTACAATTGTTAGATCTTCTTGTTGGATAGACCCTTTAAGTAGGATATAGTGTCCTTCCTCATCTTTATTACAGTCTTTGGTTTAAAATCTAATTTGTCTGATATAAGGATTGCCACCCCCGCTTTCTTTTGGTGTCCATTAGCATGGTAAATGGTTTTCCACCCCCTCACTTTCAATCTGGGAGTGTCTTTGGGTCTAAAATGAGTCTCTTGCAGACAACAAATCAATGGGTCTTGTTTTTTAATCCAATCTGATAGCCTGTGTCTTTTGTTTGGGGCATTTAGCCCCTTTACATTCAGGGTAACTATTGAAAGATATGAATTTAATGCTATTGTATTGCCTGTAAGGTGACTGTTACTGTATATTGTCTATGTTCCCTCTGGTCTATGTTGTTTTTAAGCTCTCTCTTTGCTTAAAGGACCCCTTTCAATATTTCTTGTAGGGCTGATTTCGTGTTTGCAAATTCCTTTAGTTTTTGTTTATCCTGGGAGCTTTTTATCTCTCCTCCTATTTTCAATGACAGCCTAGCTGGATAGAGTATTCTTGGCTGCATATTTTTCTCATTTAGTGCTCTGAATATATCATGCCAGTCCTTTCTGGCCTGCCAGGTCTCTGTGGATAGGTCTGTTGCCAATCTAATGTTTCTACCATTGTTGGTTACAGATATCTTCTCCCTAGCTGCTTTCAGGATTTTCTCTTTGTCTATGAGACTTGTAAGTTTTACTATTAGATGTCAGGGTGTTGACCTATTTTTATTGACTTTGAGAGGGGTTCTCTGTGACTCCTGGATTTTGATGCCTGTTTCCTTCCCCAAATTAGGGAAGTTCTCTGCTATAATTTGCTCCAATATACCTTTGACCCTCTCTCTCTTTCTTCTCCTTCTGGGATCCCAATTATTCTAATGTTGTTTCATCTTACAGTATCGCTTATCTCTCGAATTCTGCCCTCGTGATCCAGTAGTTGTTTATCTGTCTTTTTCTCAGCTTCTTTATTTTGCATCATTTGGTCTTCTATATCACTGATTCTCTCTTCTGCCTCATTTATCCTAGCAGTTAGTGCCCCCATTTTTGATTGCACCTCATTAATAGCCTTTTTGATTTTGACTTGGTTAGATTGTAGTTCTTTTATTTCTCCAGAAAGGGTTTCTCTAATAACTTCCATGCTTTTTTCAAGCCCAGCTAGTATCTTTAAAATCATGATTCTGAACTCTAGGTCCAACATCGTACTAAGGTCCGTATTGAGTAGGTCCCTAGCAGTAGGTACTACCTCTTGTTCTTTTTGTTGAGGTTATTTTTTCTGTCTTGTCATTTTGTCCAGAGGAGAATAGATTAATGAGAGAACAAAATGCTAACAGGGTAACAACATCCCCAGAAAATATACTCTAAAGAAATCAGAAAAGACATGAAGCCAGGGGAAAAGAAAGGAAAAGAAAGAAAAAGGAAAAAGAAAAAAAAAAGAGAAAGAAAAAGATAAAAATAAACAAAACCAAAACAAAACAAGAAAAAACAGAATATGATCCAATATGATCAGGCTGGTGCATAGATCAGTGCCATAGACTAGATTTTGGGTCTATTTCAGTCTGTTCGAAGAAAGTGCCTCCCAAAATTTTAAAGATAGAAAAACTTATATATGTACAAAATTAAGGGTTGATATGATGAAGGGATGCAATATGAATGTAAAGATGAAAATTATAAAAAAAAGTATAAAAGGAATTGATAAGATAAGAAGTTGTTTGAAAAAAGAAAGAAGAGGATTTAAAAAAAAGAGAGAAAAAAAAAAGGGAGAGAATGTGATCAGGCAGGAGACTAGAACAAAGCTATACATTAGAGATATAGGATATATTTTGATCTGTCAAAAGAAACTATCTCAAAATTTTAAGGAGAGAAGAACTTATATATATATGCCAAAAATAAGGGTAACTACTATGAAAGGATAGAATATGACTCTAAAAATGAAAAACAAAAATATTTTTTAAAAAAGGGATTGATAAGATGTTGGTTGAAAAAGGGCAAAAGAAAAATTAAAAAAAAAAAGACAGTTAAAAAAAAATTAACTTTGAAAGACTAAAGAATCATGGGGGAAAAGCCATGGATTCTATGTGCAATATTCCCCTAGCTCTGGAGTTCTGCCATTCTCATTGATCGGTAAACTTGGTCTTGGCTGGGTCTTCTTGCTTATCTTCTGGGGGAGGGGGCTGTTGCCGTGGTTCCCAAATGTTTTTGCCGGAGGCAGAATTGCCCCGCCCTTGCCAGTCTGGGCTAAGTAATCTGCTCGGGGTTGCTCTTGGGAGCTTTTGTTCCCTGCAAGCTTTTGGTACAGCTTTGGAGGAAGAGAGTGAAAATGGCAGCCTCCCAATCTCCACCCCAGAGGCGGCGAGAACTCAGAGCCCCGCTCCTCAGTGCGCCCCCAGCGAAAAGCAGTCCATCACTCCCATCTCCCCGGTCTCCAGCCACATTCTGTGCTCACCTGGCCTGTGACCGAGCATTTCTATCCCTGACACATGACCCCGTTTGGAGTCTCCAAACCCAGCAGATACCTGCGGTGCACTCCTGTGCCACTCCTCCTGGGGGAGGAAGGGGAGTTTCCCTGGATCTGCCACTTGTTGGGTCCCTGCTGGAGAAGCAGTGGCCTGACTGTGCCGCGGATCACGGTTTATGGCAACCCCGAGCTGAGAGCCCATGCCTCGGCTCCCTCTCTGCAGCCGGCTTCCCCGCTCCAATACCTGGGAGCTCTGCTGCACTTAGGCACCCCCAGTCTTTCTGTGACCCTGATGGTCCTGAGACCACACTGTCCCACAAGGGTTTCACCCCCCTCTTAGCCACTGGAGCAACGTCCCTCAGCGGAGCCGACTTCTAAAAGTTCCGATTTTGTGCTCCGCTGCTCTATCACTTGCCAGAAGCGGCCAACGGAGGCCCCCTCCCCCCGCTGTCTATCCTCCCGAATATCGCCTCGGATTCACTTCTCCACACAGCCTACCTTCCAGAATGTGGTTGCTTTTCTGTTCAGAGAGTTGCTATTTTTTTCTTCAATCTCCTGTTGAGTTTGTAGGTGTTCGGAATGGTTTGATCCCTATCTAGCTGAATTCCTGAGACCATACAAAATCCAGGTCTCCTACTCCTCTGCCATCTTGCTCCGCCCCTCCTCTTTCCATTTATTTTTAACTATAATGTTATGTTATTCATAAGCATTAATTTTTTCTAATTTTCAATAGCATTTTCATACAATAATGCCTATAATATTAAATAATTTAACCTATTATGTTTTATCAACTTAAATGTTGATTTTTATTTGGGTACTTTTGAATTATTTTTATATAAGGTCTCATAATATTTGTATATTGTTTGCTTATTAGAGTACTTGTTTAATTTTGTAAAGTTTCATTTTGTATCTATTGAAGTAAAGACTTAGTTTTTCTCCCTATCCACATCTTCCAGTGAGCCCCATTTAGAAGGTTTTTTGTAGAGCACACAAATATACACTGATGGTTCTTGAAATAAAGTCAGTGAGCAAACTAAAAGAGCTCTCAACACCAAAGTTGGAAAAATTTGAACAGCAAGATAAATGAATTAGCACTAGGTTATTACCCAATATATAAAGTAAATACCCACGAGTCCATATTGATATAAATAAGTGCTTGAATAAACTTATAAATGGAAGAGAAGAGACAAATTTCCCATGAAGGAGAATTTCAAATAAATTAAAAAGATACTCTACTCTCCAAGAGAGAGAACCTAACTCCCCACCCTTTAAATTTGGGCTTTGAATAGTGACTTCCTTCCAAAGAGTAGAGTATGGGAAGGGGAAAAAGAGTAACTTTGCAGTATAGAAACCTGACAAACATTACTTCAAGAAATAGATGATCAAGGTCAACATTAACCATTATAAATCATGTTGATACAATGTATCCTTGACATGAGATGATGACAATGACATTTTACCTCTATTACGTTCTTCCCTAAAGCCTAGAACCTCAGTTTCACCAGAAGAAAAACAGCACACAAATACCAATATTGGGGCATTCCACAATATATCTAACCAGCACTTCTCAAAACTCAAAGTCATTGAAACCAAGGAAACTTGGAGAAACTTTCGTAATGGGGAGCCTAAAGAGACATGAAAACTAAATGTAATATGGATAGAATCCTGGAACAGAAAAAGGACATTAGGTAAAAATAAGGAAATCTGAATAAACTATGGACTTTAGTTAATAATAAGGTGTCACAATTGGTTCATTAATTGTAATGAATGTGACTTGCTTGTGGAAGATGTTAATTGTGGATGTGGGATGTATGGGACCATCTACACTACCTTCTTAATTTTTCTATAACTCTAAAATCATTCTAAAAAAGAAAATCTAGGGCGCCTGGGTGGCTCAGTCATTAAGCATCTGCCTTTGGCTCAGGTCATGATCCCAGGGTCCTGGGATCAAGTCCCACATTGGGCTCCCTGCTCAGAGGGAAGCCTGCTTCTCCCTCTCCCACTCCCCCTGCTTGTGTTCCTGCTCTCGCTGTCTCTCTCTCTGTCAAATAAATAAATAAAATCTTAAAAAAAAAAATTAAAAAAAAAAAACGGAAGTCTATGCAACTGATGAATTACTGAATTCTACATCTGAAATTAATGATATACTATATTTTGGCTGCTTAAATTTAAATTAAAAAAAGAAATAAAAATTAAAAAAAAATGAAAGCTGTTAATAAAAATAAATAAAGCCAGGAAAATGTGTAAAGTTGAGGTGCTTTCAGGGAAGTTGGTGTCAATTCAATTCTGAATATTTCTTGATCCAGATATATTACCATTCAATATATTTTACATCTTGAATGCAGGGATACTCTTGAATTATCAATGATTGCCTACAAGTTACCCTGGAAACATTGCATCCAAATGAGTGAGCATTGTCCAATTTGTATTACAATGAACATCTTTTTTAAAAAAGGAGTTAGGTAATTGAAATAATAATTATCCATCATCATTTATTATAGACTGTGATGGGAGCTAGTGCTCCAACCTAGTACACTTAGCAGAAACACGAACTTTTATAAATATTGAATGATAATTAATCAAATTGAAATACTTTGCTCCAAGACATAAACCTTAATTCTTTAGAAAATTAATTGAATTTAAAGTAATATTTTTGTAGGTTTGGGTAACTATTCATTAATACTGGGGGACATTTACAAATGCACGACTTCAAGAACATTTACTAGAAATACAGACTCATAGAACTAGGCGAGATCATCTGCTTCTAGTCTCTTATTTACTCTACAAGGGAGAGAGATCAAATGACCTGGCCAAGATTGATGCATTGTTTGTCACAGAGTGCTTAGAATTTATTTCAGTTTTCCACTGAAGCTTAGGAGTTGAAGCCAAGAGATTTGGATTTGGGTCCTGAATGTGCTCCTCACAGCCTGTATGAAAATAAGCTGGTTCTTTAACTTTTATTTTTCTAGGTATTACTTTTCTTTATTATGAAATGATAAAGATGATGATATAGTAATAATTCCCCAAGTATTTCATAATGATGTTTAAGGTTTCAATGGCAACTTTTATTGAAGGAACTTTTAAAACTATAAAGCAAAATACAACTTGTTAATATTGTTCTTATTTTTATTAAATTTTATCAACTGTCTCTCACCTCTGATTTTCCTTTTCTAGATGGATACATTAATAATTAAGCCAGAAAGCCCAGTCTTACAGAGCTATTAAAATTTATTTTACATATACTTAGGTATGGATAGATTGTACACTTTTCATCAATTTCCATATATCTTTCTCTCTCTGTCTCTCTTTCTTTATTTGCCTATAGCCTGTTGGGTACTTTAATTTGGTTTGCTAGGTTTCATAGTTCTAAGAGTAGAAGAGAGTGCTCCCTTGTAACTTTAGATTGTCTTCACCCTCTCTCCTTCTTATAGTTACACTTTCTTCCAGTGACTTCTGTAATAATATTTCTGCCTGGTTTTCCTTCTACTTCTTTGAACAGTCCATTGCAGTGTTTCCTTCCTCCTGTACCTTAGACAGTAATGTAACTTTGAGTTCTATAGTTAGCATCCGTATTTTCATTACACATATTCTTCCTGGATAATTTCATTTAACTTCCATGATACCAAGTTTATAGTTTACGTCAATGAACTTCATATTTGATCTCTAGCTCAGACCATTCTCTTGAGTTTCAGACTTATAAAGCTAACTACACACAGATACTTCTCCCAGAATAATAGTCATGTTGAATTCAAAATATTTAAAGACAAAGCCATGGCCCCATAACCTCCTCTCTTTAATTTCCATAACCTTCCTCTCAACTTTTAACTCATATCAATCTGTTGTATCCTTCAGAATCCTGGAAGTTATCTGAAGCATTGTCTTCTCTTAACATTCTCATTTCTAATTGTGAAAAACATCCTAATGAGTTTATTTCCCAAAGAATTAATTAAATCTGTCCCTTTTCAGCATTTCTACATTCTCTGTTTTGGCTAAGGTTTCCATGATATCTCCCTCATACCTTTACAATAGTCTCTTAGCTCAGGTACCTGGGATTCAGGTAACTAACTCTTCCATACAATTCACATTTACCCAGGTTTCTAAATTGCATGTATGCCATATGGCTTTACTGTTTAAAACTGTTTGATGATTCTCTGTTTATAACATTATCAAAGACCAAAAATTCCTAGAAAGCAATTAAGGATCTTCATGATCTGAGAATCTTTCTAACCTCATCTTTCTCTGTTCCCCACATTCTATGCTTAACATCCCAACAGAAATACCTTTTTAAAAAGGTTTTATTTACTCATTTGAGAGAGAGAGAGAGAAAGAGAGAGAGAGAGTTGGGGGTGGGCAGAGGGAGAGGGAGAGGGAGAGAATCTCAAGCAGACTCCCCACTGAGTGCAGAGCCTGACTTGGGGCTCTATCCCACGACTCTGAGACCATGACCTAAGCCAAAACCAAGAGTCAGACACCCAACCAACTGAGCCACCCAGGAGCCCTAACTGAAATGCCTTCTAATGAATGTTCACTTTATGTAGGATGTGTTATATATAGTTAGTCTATTGTGTTCAAGATCCAAGTCAATTGTTACTTCTTATAATTTCTTCAAAGTATAGCAGTCCACATCTCTAACAATTTTTCATGGAAATGAAATTAGTTTTTATATATATACTTACATTGCTAAGCTACCATATTATTCTACAAGGTAGAATAGTCATCTACTCCTGGGTATTCACTTGACAAAGTTAAATTAGAAGTTTAAAGTGGTAGAAGATTCCCTTTGGTGTATATCACATAAATGATTGTGAAGTAATTAATAAATATCTAAATTGGTGGAAAATGGTATTTTTTTTAAAGATATTTTTTATTTATTTGACAGAGAGATAGCACAAGTAGGCGGAGCGGCAGGCAGAGGAAAAGGGAGAAGCAGGCTCTCTGCTGACCAGGGAATCTGATGCGGGGTTCAATCCCAGGACCCCGGGATCATGACCTGAGCTGAAGGCAGCCGCTTAACCAACTGAGCCACCCAGGCACCCCTGGAAGCTGGTATTTTTATAATTCAAGTATGATCAACTGTCATTGCTTGTCAACAGAGAAGTGAAAAGGATCAGTCAGTATAGGACTCCTTGGACCAAATTCCCTTCCAATAAAAAGGATCTTTTAATTTGAAAATTAATTGAAATATTTTTGTTCTGGGAACATTTATTTAAGTGTTGCTTATGTATTTTTCCTATGATGTCTTCTCAGGAAAACTTCTGGTCACTAGTGTTACCACAAGAAAGTTGTTGTTAAGGTTGGGTCTGCTAAATGAACCCTGTAAACACATTCAGCATCTGGCAGACATTCCAAGGTGAAAGCCAAGCAGATGGCTAATTTAATATAA
This sequence comes from Neomonachus schauinslandi, assembly GCF_002201575.2. Lineage (NCBI taxonomy): Eukaryota > Metazoa > Chordata > Mammalia > Carnivora > Phocidae > Neomonachus > Neomonachus schauinslandi. Next base: position 17,328,800 of record NC_058412.1, on the reverse strand, counting down.
TCTAAGTGACTTTGGATCAGATAAAGCAATTGAATTAACAGCACTTTAACTCCGCATACATCAGTTCCCAGCCATTCCTACCATTTCATTCTAATAGGCACTTCTTTAGGATGAAAATCAAAGCTAATTGAAAGCTCATATGGTGATGTTTATGCCTGTAAAATGTGTGGTTAAATAGCATATTAAAAACATGTGGGCATGAATATCAGGATTGGGAAATGGGTTTAATATAGAATAAATCATAATGCCATTAGAGTTGTTCTATGGATTTTAAATCACAAATTGTATTTTATCCATTGTGCCTACTGTATTAATCTCAATTTCATTCAGACTCTTTCCATTAGATCCACTGGAATTTATGGTTGATTCATAGTGACTTTCAACTTGCTATCCTGTGGTATGGGAGTGTGTGTGTGTGTTTGTGTGTGTGTGTGTTGATATAGAGAGAGAGACTTTATTTTGTTATTCCATACTATATGTGTTTTTAATATATTCACTGCACTTGGCAAAGTATAATTTAACCTTATTTTATAAAGAGAGATTCATGTACAACAGAAAGTTGTAAATAATTAGTCTCAAGTCACCTTAGCCAGGAGGTAGCAGAGTAATCCCACAACTGGTGACTTTTAGCTGTAGTGGAAGAGCATGGATATAGTAGTTAGAAAGGCCAGGGTTCAAATTCTGATTCTGTGATTAACCACCTGGGTAGCAGACCAACACTGTGCCTGTTGAGAGGACTGCATAGCATGGTGCTTGTAACTCACGGAACGCAGTATGTCAGGTGCTTGATAAATATAAATCATTATTGTCAGTATCTTCTCACCATCATCACCTTTAGCATGATAGTCATCCTTTAATCAATGTATTCAATAAGCATGCATTTACTCTTTGCAGAGAGCTATGCTAAGCACTAGTAATAGAAAGCTAATATAAAGGAGGAGAGATAATAGAGCAAAGTGAACAAGGATATGGACTTTGAAGTCAAAGTGCCTGGGTACAAATTCCTGCATTACCATTTACTAGTTCTGTGCCCTTGAGCAAGGTGCTAATGCTCCCTCTGCTTTAGTCCTTCCATCTGAAGATGGAACGAATACCAGTATTTACTTCACAGGTGGTTGTTTTAACATGTTAATATATGTCTAGGCTTTGGACATTGGAATACAGTAAGCATTGCAGAAGTGATAGGAAAACACTAAAATATAAGCTACACGAGAAGGAGATTATTTTACTATTTTGTTTACTACTTTAGAAAGTTACAAATATTTGTTTAATGAAAAGTAAATTCCTTTTGTTCAAGAGACATGCAGTCTAGTAAAGACATTTAGACTCACACAGATCACAATCAAAGTATCTTTTTTTGTGTATGCTAAATAGAGTTATGCTTACACATGACTCCTGCCCTCTTAGAGGGATTTGTGAGAAGCAAGAAAAACATTAATGAAATATGTGTGAAGACTTCACAATTAATTATTGTGCTGGAGGCATAGACTTTTATCTTTGGATAATTCAATGAGAAAAGAGAGAGTTCTGCCTTTGAGTCCGAGGAAACCTCACTGATGGCATGATCTCTCTGGGCAACATGGCCGTGGATGATGCCATTTTACACTCACAGCTCAAATGAGTACAGTTGATGTAAAACCATGCCTCCCTCTACATTGTGCACCACCCTCCAGTTCAGCACATCTTCTCCCATCACTGGTATCTCACATCCAAATGAGAAAAAGGACTTATCATAAGGTAATATAGGAGAGCACCTACAAATATGACCTCAACTCTCCATTCCCGGGTAATTTTATTACTTTCTTATAGGACCTTGACATCTTGTGATATGCAATACTTAACTGAACATTAATTTTCACATGGAAGTTTTCCAAGATGAGGAGCTACCATTGAACTACTTTCAATAATACTTGGACCATGTATGTGCACACACATGCACACATGCACACAAACAGCATCCTTTAAGTATACTTTAAGCAGGAGAGATGATCGCAGTAGAACATGGCTGTCCCATATTCCCTACTAGCATGTAAGCTATGAGAAAGACCACTTTCCAGTTTTCGCCTGGAAATGCCAGATCAAGAGCTTCTAGTTTTAAATGGCAGAATCTTGTACTTTCTTCCTCATGTGTCTGTCTGGGACTCTCCAAGAAGACACAGGAGCAGTCTCTTCATTTATTCCTAGGTATAGTGTTTGCTCTTGTTGCTGTCTTCTCCCCTATAACTCTTCCTCACTGTAGGCATCTGTCTGCAGAGGCTGACTGTGCCCTCCAGCAAGTCACCCAGGTGATTATCCTACTCCTAACTTCTAAGGCTCTTGGTTTATCTGCTTTATTTTCCAACTTTCTATCTAATGGAGGAAATGCCCTTCACAAATCTCTTGTTTTGAAGTGCAGATCTCAGGCAGAGTGCATCAGACCTCTAGATGATACAGTATTTTTTTCTTTATCATACCAGCTTCTCTTTCCCAAACTTTAGTGCTCACTCTCTCAGGCTCTTGTTGCTGTGTTTAAATTTGGGTTCTACCAACTGCTTTATTCCTTTTCTGTGTCTTTCCAAACTCCAGTTGAAAACAAATTTCAAAGTCTTTCCTCCACAATAACTCCAGAACCATGAAAAGCGGGGAATGTGACAGGATACCTGTGTAAATGTCACAGGCTATTTTACCATGGTTACCCGCTGCGAGACATAAGTGACTCAAAGTGGCCACACACTAGCTAAGTCCATCGTACAGGGTACAGAGACATGTTACTGCAATCACAAACACAAGATAATGCAGCACCTCACCTCATGCTCTGTTGACCAGTTGAAAACCACCGTTTCAAAAATAGATAAATAAAAATAAAACAAGTTGGGAAAATGAAGGCAAGACAAGGGGGTTGAACCATCCACAGCAGGACCTGGCTTTTAGGTTGAATGTCCAATTTAGCTCATCCCAATTTTATTTGAGCATTTCCTTTTGTAAGCATACATAAAGTAAAAGACAGATTGCTGTGTCTGAACAAATGCATAAGGAAAGAGTAAGTAACAATGTGGGTGAGTCATGTGACCGCATCTGATTTTAGATCCTCTTCAGGTCAAGTCAACAACTTCTCCTTATAGTTTGACATGTCCTAAAAGTCTCTGCACCATCTGGTGCCTCCCTACCTCTCCTGGCCAACTGTCCAGAGTGCTCATACCGACTCTCCCAGCTCCATCCATGCTGGCCTTCTTCTCATTTCTCAAACATATGATGCCCTTTCCCATCCCACAGCCTTAACACATGCTATTCCCTTTCAGATCTGAGCTCCATCATTATTTTCTTGGGGAAATGCTACAAGACCCACTGGCTACACCACATCTCATCAAATGCTCTCGTAGCACTAAACACATCTCAACTGTAGTACATGCCACTTTATATTTATCTTGGGCTAACTTGATCAGCATCTCTGTTCATCTGTTTTGCTCACTATCTGTTTCTTCAGCCCTGACCCAAATATCTGACACATATTAGGCCTCAGTGAATATTTGTTGAACAGATTACTGATTCAGATTTTGCCTCTTCTTTTTCTTCTTCATTTTTTTTTTTAAACATTTTTGAGCTTTGACTCTGGCCAAGCACTTTCCTGTCCCAGTACATGTATTTTTTCATGTACTTCTGTTACTACTTTGATATTTATGTCCTGGTTAATTAAAGCACTGATAGTCTTAGAAGCTGTAATTTTGGAAATTCCTTAATTGGGGCATGGAGAGGATCTTGATGAACAAAGAAAGGATCACAGATTTTGCAAGAAGATTTAAAATTGATATTTGATAAGCAGGAATGAGAAATGGCCATATGGTGAGCAAAGAGAGGTCAGAGAGAGAGAGAGAGAAAAGGAATCTATACAACCCAGGGGCCTGTGGCCACTGCTATGTATCCTTGGAGGAGTGGATGTGAGTATTTGGGATTGAATAAGCTTGTTCTTGGCCCCAAAATTTAAAGTACCTGTCACTGCAGTTGGCCGTGATGAATTAAGTGGAACCTGTTCTAAACAGTCCACCCTGCATATTAAACTTCTCAAATGCACTAACAAAGCACTTTTGGAAGTATTCTAACTAGGTCAGCAATACATTTGCCATATATCACACGAATAATTCTAATGTAATTCATAAGTATCTAGGCTTATGGAAATTGATGTTTTCTGTAAATATTGAAGTGTGAACAACTCTCACTGCCAGTCAAAACAGAATTAAATTTCAGGCTGGGCTCTATCAAGGGAAATAATAGAGATTCATAGATTATAGGGTGAGAGGGGTCAAGTGCTACATATTATCTGGCATAAACAGAAACTTCCAGACTTACAGCTTTTTTTTTTTTTTCATAGAGTTATAGACAATCTGCTCTCCCTTTGAACTATGTTCCTGAAGGCACCTCAGTGAGATTTTCTGGAGTAAATGATTCTATTGCCTGCTTGAGCTTATTTGAAAGGATTCATCCTAATGCATCCTCTGAGCTTCTCTTTCAAATCACAGTTCATTGCCTTTCCCTGGCCCTTTTGACTGCCTCGATTAACTTTTCCAGACTTATATCACTATGGTCTCTTCAGAAGCCTCAATAACTTTAATAGGAAATCATCCAAAAATTTTCACTGAAATGTTAACAGTGGTTAACTCAGGGTAGTAACATTACACCCACGTACACATATCTATTTTTTAAACTTTCTACAATTAGTATGTATTGATTTTATAATGTGTCACTCAATTATTTATTCAGCCAATATTGATTGAGTGCCTACTGTGTACTCTTCAGTCTTCTAGCTGATAGAGATACAGAAGAAATACTGATTGAAATAAATCACCAGAGTGTCATGTGGGAACGTGTCGGGAAGGGCCATGCTGACTCCTGCCATTACATTTCATGTAATAACTTCCAGAACCAAAAGAGCAAAGTCTGTGGCAGGAGCTTCTGGTCTGAAACTTGGGAAAGGAAAGACATAGCTGAGAGGAGAGGAGGCTTTATACTTTATACTTTAGTATAAAGTCTTGAGTTTTTATTTTAGAGTGAAGTTAAAATTACTTCCTGAAGGTGAACTAATCTGCTCTTTTATGTTTTTGGAGTTTCCTGTGGGGTGAAGCACTTAGTGACCTAATTCTTGGCAAGAGTTTGTAATCTGGAGGGATCAAAATTCTAAGAAGGGATGTGTGCTCAGGAAAGAAAAGAAGAAGTCAAAAAGGATGGTTGATCACCACAGATTCTAGCAATAGAAAAACAAAAATCTGTTAACTCACTACTATGTTTATTTTGTGTCCCTTTTTTTCTGGGGAGTTGTTGATATAATAGTGGTATGATACAAGTATTTGAATTTACTATCCCAGATTCTCTAAATATCTAATAGGCAAGAATGAGATCTTTTAAATACTAGATTTAATTAAATATTTATTTGGTGTCAACTGTGTGCTCATCAGTAGATAAAATGCCTACCCTGCCCATAGAAACTATTCAGTTGTTTAAAATTTTTTATATGTGACAGGTAGCTAAGGCATAACATATAGATGTCAGCTGCCATTCTCATGGCTTGCCCCGGGCAACTGTCACTTCAAGAAGTTTTGAGAGGTGACCTGGATTCCCAGCCCAGGGCTTCAGAAGGAACATATGGCTTCAGGAAGGCTGTCAAAGATGATTCTCTTGCTGACCCTACTCTTGATGGACTGCTCTGGCTTTGAGCTGCCTGACTCAATAGGAGTTTACCTCTGGTTTGTGCCATAGGACACTTCCTATGACTTATCTTGGGCTAGCCTGGTCCCTGGGAGGATGCCACCCTCCCACACACACATTCAGTTCCAGAATTCCCTGGACATGTTCCTTTGGCTATGCCAGGAAGTGGGAATCATCTTGGGATCCCTCTGTATGCTTTTTGTCAACTATAGCTAGTCACTGTGGCTCATATTCAGGCCCTGACCTATCATGGATGGGCAACAGAGAGAAACTGGGGAATATGTAGGAAGACTCTTATTAGGTGTGCAACTCTACTTTCTTTTGATCCACTCTTTTCTTGATACACTCAACATAATGGAATTTACCATCACAGAATTCAGGTGAGCATGCAAGTATGGGTCCACCTTGAGCTCTTCTTTTTCTCTGGGTCTTATTTCTAGCAGGGCAGCTTCCTCAACTGTGGTCCAAACCTATATTAAACACATTCTACCCACTGTGTTAAAACAAAAAAACAAACAAGCAAGGCACTTGCTAAGGGAGTCTTCTTCTACCTCTTCTGGCTAGTGGGGAGGTGAGTGGGGGTATAGGGTTACTGGGTGATGGGCATTAAGGAGAGCATGTGATATAATGAGCACTGGCATTACATGCAAAAGATGAATAACTGAACTCTACCTCTGAAATTAATAATACACTATATGCTAACTAATTGAATTTAAATAAAATAAGTTTAAAAATCTTCATTTTTAAGATTTTTAAGTGATTTCCCATTGCCTTCAGAATAAAATCTTGATTAAGACCCTGGCATCCTCTAACTTTCCAGCTTTTTTGTGTGCCTTCTGTCTCTTACATTCTTGGCTTTGTCCACATGAGTTTTCTCTTAGCACCCCTAAAACTGCCACTTAATTTATATCTCCTCTGTTCTTTTGCACATAAGATTCAGTTTGTCTAAAGAGAACCCTTTCCCTGTGACTTGCTGCCCCACCCTCTAACACATGTTCATGTCTCGGCTTATACACCATTTCCTGTCTCCAAGGCCATGTGAATTCTTCATGGTCAACATGCCCATACATCCTGTCACATCACACACAAAGCACCAATGATGCTAACCAGCTTAGCCCAGTTGTTGATCTTTCTTGCCAGTTTAGAAATTCAGTGAAGATGGGAACTCTTTCTTTATATCTACATATTCAACAAGAAATAATTATGGATTGAATGAATTGAAAGCCTAGATTTTTCTCTTGCTCTGGAGTCTTTATCTTTCTAGGAAAGAAAGCAAACACAAACATCTTTAACGTATGTCCTACCTGACAAGAAGAAATTCTGATTGTGGACCTAAAGCTTGTATTTACATTATAGGTTGAACTATGTGACTTTTAATACCATCTTTGTGGTATTTTTTTGTCCCTTAAATAGGTTCATCTCTAGTTATATAATGCAGGTCAGAAGGGAAGTATGGTTCAGGAAATGGAATTCTGTTTCATGTATTCTTCTCTAGAAAACTTAATTCAAACTGGCCCTTGAATCTTTGACAAAGGCTACTAGCCATTAATACCAGAAATTAAATAAATAAATAAGCAAATAAATAAATAAATAAATACTGAAATTTACAGATGTCTGCAAGGGACCCATGATTCTGCCCACTTAAGACACAGGGGCAATGAGAAAGTACTTCATTGGCAATTTACCAGTAAGCGTCTTGCAACTTTCCCAAATTTTCTCCATCTGAGCAATCAGGAGTATAATTGGACAGGTGTTGAAAGCTTTCTCAAAGTAATACAGAACAAGATTAACTATTCAGTTATCCTTTATAAACCTAGAGTATCACTTCTTTTGTTTCATAACTTCATCTTACAGAAGATTGTTGTGACACTTTGAACTCTTTATTAGTTTACTACCCCATCATTATTGTCTGTCATTCCACCCATTTTTCAGATGGGAAGACTAAAGTAAAGAACGATTTATTCTTCACATGGTACCAACACTATAAATTATCATGATGTGAAAAATAACAGTAATCACATATTTACATGATTTTTATATAAAACAGAATAACTATGCAAGTATTTTCACTGTACATATCAAAGCAACATCAGACAGTGCTACAGGAGACATAAAACCATATAAAGCAGATATAGTAATTTAAAAACATAGCAGGCTGGATTATTTATTATGGGGGAAAATATGTCCTTTATGACTCACTAGTTTCTGGGTCATTGCTGAGTGACAGTCCAGGATGGTTTGTGTATTTAGCATAATAACCCAGAGTCATCTAATCAATTTGAGTTATTTTTATATCCTCAGGTTCAGGAGTCAGAGAATTATGTCATGCATTTTTTAAAGATTTCAAGCTTAGAATTGAGGTATAAAAGTTTATTATGGATACTTTGTGCAGTCAATAAACATGATTTCAGTGGTAAAATTCAGGCTGGATTGACTCAGAAGCCCTGACATGAGGAGATCCTCCCCTGGGGGCCCCCGGCATTCTGCAAACACTTGTCAGATTCTACTGTAATTGGTTGTACATCTGGCTTCTCAATTAGGCTCTTAGCCCCAAAGAGGAAGAATTGAATTTTCTTCTGTATAACACCGAGCACCTGGAGCATAGTAGGCAATCCATAAGTCTTTCTGGGAGGAAGGATACCCACTTGGAATAGCCTGTGTCAGTCTGCATTGGCTGATTGGATAGAGGCCAAGAAACTCTGAACTTCCAGATTCTTCAAATCTAGTCAGGGATGAAAACTCCACTCTTTTTGTACCAAATGTGGGCATGTTTATAGTTAGGTCAATATGTATGTGAAGCATTGATAATCATTCAGAAATTCAGATTGTTAAGAAAAATGACTCAAAACATGGAAAGGATTACAGAAAGTCTTTTCATTGTCCTGCTAGACATTATCTAACAGCCCTGCCAAGGGATTACCTAATTCTCTTGTTTTGTATATTCCCTGTTTGACTTGCTATTTACCATCATTTAGAATAGTTTGCAACTTTGCAAGGATACATGTTACCCTGAAGAAAATGGATAGCAATGTAATTGATTCCAATCCTATAGCAATGGGAATTAATTGCAAATGGTTTTTGACCAAAGATTACAAAATCACTTGTCCTTGATGAACTTAAACTTATTTTGCACCTGGACTAGCAATCTTTCTCAATCTTTTTTTTCTTTTAGCCACTATAAATATCTCCATACCATAATGCTTTTGAACTAGCTTTGGTATCCTGGTGATTTTATCATCAGTAAGCTAAACAGTCTTTGACATGTACTTACTTTATATTTGCATATAATTTATTATTTTAGCTTTTTGAAAATTATACTTTGACAAAGTAAAATCTATATATAGTTTCTATAATCATGTTTTTAACATACTTTAGTACTAAAAGTACTGTAGTACTTTTTTTTAAAGTACTAAAAAAAACACAGAAATAACCATCCAGATCCCCCCACATTATGGTTTTGTATTATATTTAAATTTTTTTTTGGAAAAAGAGAGTGCGAGCAAGGTGGAGGGGAGCAGAGAGAGAGGGAGAGAATCTTAAGCAGACTCCATGCTCAGCGCAGAGCCTGATAACGGGCTTGATCTCATGACCCTGAGATCATGACCTGAGCAAAATCAAGAGTCAGATGCTTAACTGACTGAGCCACCCAGCACCCCTACATTTAATTCTTAAAATATTGATGTGAGAAACCAAATATGTTTAGGGGGGGGCAGCTAATCTATAGAGTGCAGTTTGAATTTTGTATGCAATTATATTTTTAGGAAAACCAAGATGGATCAAGTGAAGAAAACAGATCTTGATAATGAGGATGCCAGTAGGAAATTGATACATTTGTCAATGTGGAGTGCAGGAAACAAAAATACCAGCAGGCCAGGAAATAAGCCAGTAAGGGAGTCTGGGTGAAGGGGAGGTGTTGGGTGGGAAACTGACAATTTTGAGGCATTCTACTCCCAGTATCCCTGGAGAATAAAAATTTTAAAAATCATAATAACAACAACATTATTATATAGGCATTTTTCTATGAAATATTTGGTTCAAACTCCACCTTAAAATAGGCTCTTTGGGGGGAAATTCAGGGAATGATTTAAAAATAGCAATGCCAGTTAAAGGATGATGTGTTTTTGATTCAATGCATATATATGAATAAAGAATTGGATTTTCATATATATGTGTATACACACACACACACACACATATCAGGGTTTCTATTTGCCAAAATTTCACCAAGCACATAGCAGATATTTTTTGAAAATGTACACCATGGACCTTTTTCTCAACAATGTGAAATCTATTGGGAATGCAAGGCATAGCAATAAAAACAGAGGAAATGGGAGGACAAATTATATAGGGACATCAGGGTTTGTGGGAAAAGCAGACTATGGGGATAGTTACTTCTTGAATTACATAATTATGGCCATTCCAAACCCTTCTTTATAGTTGTCTTCAATCTTCAGCTTAGGGAAATTCTTATGAATAGATAAAATAACTGAGTGAGTAGATTCATATCATTCTACTAGGAAATGGGACCCTTTTGAGCGGATAGAGGCATCGACCTGGGCTCTTGCATCTGGCCCTCAATCAGGTGTACCCAGCACTTGGCTCAGATCTGCCTGTGGGCAGTGTCTGCTTGTCTGCATGTCTCAGGGAGGAAGCTAGGGAACAAGCCCTTTTGCAGCTCTGGTCTTCTTTCCTCCCCTCAGCCCTTTGAGGGAATAAAGGGGTAGATCATGTGAGCCCGGCCTTTACTGCTTTCTGTAGATCTCTGAATTTGCTACATTTTCCTTTATTGCACAGATACCCTTAGAACAAAATTTGGTTGGGGACGGGGTGTATGAAAAAAATGAATATCCTCTAGCCTCATTATTGGGACTATTTAAAGTGCTCTTTAATTTCCCCCCCTATATATCGCTCCATATTTATACATATGTGAGCATGCTTCTAGAGAATTTTATCTGTAGTATTGAAATAGTTTATTTTTCCTGTTCATTTAATGTTCTTTCATAAATATTCTCCTTGTAATTATATGTTAATAATTATTTTATATTGCTGCATAAGATTTAGACTTGGTATACTTCACTTAGATGTTTATCTAGTTGTAGGCATTTATTTAAATATTAGTTTGCTATTTTAAATAATTCCGCCTTAAATATATTTGTGAATATCTCTATGTTTTCATCATATGAATGACTATAAACTCTAAATCCTAAAATAAACATTTTTAATATCTTAACTACTCTAAAATCTATGGGTACTTAATGTGGTTATTAAATATTATTAACAAGCTGTATTAAATTGATGGCATGTTCTAGAATCACTATTAGTTTGGAATCTAAAAGCTTCAGTATTTCCTTAGTGTAAATTCCTAAATTGGTGATAATAATCATACAGGAGGATATAAATATGATAAAAGTAAATTGTTGTAATATAAAAAATAGGATACAAAAAAGAAGAAACTTTTCAAATGCTCAGTAATGTATACATAGAAACACATTTAATAAAATAAAATATCAATAAATTACAAAATTTTTAAGTTTTAGGTTTATACAAGTTGTAAATGTCATTGCCACTCACAACAGAAATACAAAAATAGATATTAAGAATGAATATAGAAACCAAAGTAGGAAAAAAACTATCACAAGTAATTTTATAAAATATATTTTTAAAGATTTCATATTTAGCTAAATAAATCAAGAACAAAAATCAGGAAATTACAAATAATATTCAGAAATAGTGAGAAAAAAGACAAATACTAACAGATATAGAAAATTATACCTGTATCTATAGAATCTTACATGAATCATTTGGAAAATCTAAATCAAATAAAGATTTCTAGCAAAAAACATGTTAAAAAAGGTCACCAAGAAAACACAGAGAAAATAAAGGACACATAAAAACGCTAAGCAGACTGAATCCATATGAAAATTTGAGGTTATCAAAGAGCCATTTCTAGTCAAAATTGAAGGGCTCAGATATTTTTCCAGATAAATTATGTTAAATATTTAAGTGACAATTTTTATACTCTCTAAACAATTTATGACATTGAGAAGAAGTCTATCTATGTATATTTAATGTCATTTTTAAAATGTCATTTTAAGAGGGGCACCTGAGTGGCTCAGTTGGTTGAGCTCCAACTCTTGATTCTGGCTCATGTTGTGATCTCGGGGTCATGGGATTGGCCCACACTGGGCTCTGCACTCAGTGGGGAGTCTGCTTGGGGATTCTCTCTCTCCCTCTCCCTCTGCCCCACCCCTACTTTCTTTCTCGAATAAATAAATAAATCTTCAAAAAAATTTTAAAAATGTCATTTTAAGAAAATGAAAAATAAGCATGTACTAAAAACTATAAGCCAATTCATTTAGGAATGCCAATGTAAATTCCAAGTAAAATAAATATTAGTAATTAAACCTATACATAAATTTAAAATACATTGCTTCTTGATTCAGTAGATTATTTGAGCATTTACTATATGTGAATTACTGTCCTAACACTCCTAAAAAATGTAGATATGAAGTAGACGCATAATAAACAAGGTCTTTGGAGAGCTAACACTCCTCAGGGAGAAATAGACAGTAGCCAAATAATTAAGTGTACCAGTTACTTAGAGATTTTTGACCTATGCTGTAGAGGAGCTATAAACAAAGATGAGATAGAAAGCAACTGGGGACATCACTTCAGATAATGTGGCAATGGGTGCTTCTCTAAGTAGATGACATTTGTCATTAAGAGAGTTTCATTCTAGAATAAAATTCTTTGATAAAAGTCAACAGCCATTTCTTATAAAAGTGTTAGCAAAATAGAAGTCAGTGGATGCTTCCTTGACTCTTTCTCTCATCCTCTTCCTCCCTTCTTTCTTTCTTTCACCACCCCTATAAAAACAATATTTCCCCCAACTAGTATAAGAAATAATATAAGTAATCCCATTAAACCAAGAAGAGGACAAGGGGCTAATGATTACCAGTATTATTTAAATTTGTTCTGGTAATACTAAAAAACATAATTAGATAAAACCACACTGTAAGATATACAAATGCTGCTAAAGAGGTAAAGTTGTCATATTTATATATTGCATATTATATGGTGATTTATAAAGAAACTGGAAGAAAATGAGTTTAAAAAGGTTAGAAATAATAAGATAATACAGCAAAACAGGTGAAAACAAAAAAATCAATTTAAAAGAACCAATAGTTTACCAATATATATTGTCTGATAAAACCTAATTACATAGTATAACAAAGGGGGAAAATCCCTTCACAGTAAAAATAAAATAAAAACCAACCTTCTAGGGATAAATTTATCAAAAATAAATAGGATTTTATATAAAATAAATTCTAAAGAGCCTTCTGAGGATGTAAAAGAATTAAAGGAGCCACAATATTGAAGAACATCAAGAAAGTAAAGATAGTAATTTTTAAAAAATTAAATAAATTCAATGTGATCCGTTCAAAGTATCAAGAGTCTATTTGTAATATAATGAAATGATATGGAAAGTTCATCTTGAAGACTAAAAGTGCATAACAAAAATTTTTAGATGTATCATAAAACTTACCATGACTTTATAGCACATTTTGATGCCTTCCAACATTAATCTCCCCACCTCCTGCTTCCCATTTCACACCCTGTCCTGGCTAGCCTCACTGACTTCTTATTCTAGGTGAACTTCAGTATCAGGCTATTGGTACTAGACCAGAGATACTCAAATCACTGAGCAGAAGTGAGTGCCAATTCACACTCTGTAGCAATTTAATATATGTTACAATTTGTATTTCAGGTAAATGAATAACAGTGTTAACTTAATTCATGCTATAGGGATAAATGGCTAAATATTTTTAAAACCTAAAAAGTGAGTTAACATAGATTATCATAACAAAATAAATTGAAGATATATGAAATGCTTACATGTAAAGAAGAAAACTCTAAAAGTGCTAGAAGGAAATGTAAGGGCATTACTTTAAAAAATATTATTTTTTTACTGTGGAAGATCTTTCTAAACATGACACATAACCCAGAAATTATAAAAGAAGGATTAAAATGCTTCAATGTCTTAAATATAAGAGTGGTCAGAAATATCCTAACTATGGTTAAAAGACCAATAGTAAATTGATAACAACCATTTGTAATTTATGACAGAATATGGCTAATTTTCTTCATAGAAATTTGTCTAACGAATGCTTGGACAAAGCACTTCAAAGACATACAAGTGACCAGCAAAGAGAGAAAAACACACATAACTTCAGTCTTGATTAAAGAAATGAAAATGAAATGAAATATTAATTTTACCTATCATCCTGCCCCGCCCTCTCCCTGCTTTTTAAAAAAGTATGACAAGAGTATTTGTGTGCCAAAGCATAATAAAACAGGGAATAGCCTATGGGGTTGGTGTGTTTCTGTGCAGAAAGGGTTAACATAGCCCACCTGAGACTGATGTTCTTAGAAAGGCCTGCTTTTGAAGGAGGCAGTCAGGAACTTGAATTTCCACGGGGTTTCCACTTTTTCCGTATTGATAAAAGTAACTCACTGTGCCTAGACTGTTTATGCAATGGTATAGTTTCTGCCGAACGCTTCCCTTCCTTTTGGACTTTTGAGAAATGCCAGATAGAAGCTGCCTACATGAATAGCCTCCAGTGAAAACCTCGGGCACTGCATCTCTCATGGGCTGGAGAGAGAGATCACACACATGTTGTTGCCTTTTGGTTGCTGGAGGAAATGTTCAGTGTAGCTCCTCATGAGATGGAGAGTGTCTAAGGAAGTTTGCACATGGGCTCCTCCAGACTGCTGTCTGTTTTACCCTTCTGATCTGTGTGCCCTTAGCGTGTCACTGTAAGAAATCCCAGCCATGAGTATAATTGTATGCTGAGTCCTGTGAGTCCTTCTAGTGACTCTGTCAACATGGTCTTCAGTTTCCCATTTGTGCCTCCTTAATGGAAAATGTTTGGCAAGTACTGTCAAATATGCATCATCTCTGTCTCAGCAATTCCAATCAAATATACAGTGTATAGGTGAAAACCTTGGGAAGATGATAGGGCAAATTCCAAACTTACTTTCAGCCAGGAGAGAATGTTGCATTAAATATGGTAATCCTGCAAGTGTAATCGCTAGGTGAAAGTATAACTGGGTAGCCATGGCTCTTTTTTTTTTTTAAGATTTTATTTACTTATTCATGAGAGATAGAGAGAGAGAGGCAGAGGCAGAGGGAGAAGCAGGCTCCCCGCGGAGCAGGGAGCCCGATGCGGGACTCGATCCCAGGACCCTGGGATCATGACCTGAGCCGAAGGCAGACGCTTAACCAACTGAGCCACCCAGGCGTCCCAACCATGGCTCTTGATACATAAGTGCCAGATTTGCTTTCTAGAAGGGTTGCATCATAATGTGCACACATGCTACACTTATGACCCTGTTAGCTTTTCACAACCTGTCCTTCATTGGTTTCTGTAGTGTACGTGTTGCTGCTTTAATAAAAATGTAGAATTCTTTATTTAAATGGATGTTTTTTTTCTGAATTGAATATTATTTTATTTGTTGCATTTTCTTTTTTCTGAGCTTTCTAATTCTGTCCTATTTCTAAAAAAATTTTTTCTCAGATTATTAGATGTAGCACATATTTTTTCTGAATGTGTTTTCTATTTGATTTTAACTATATATGTGCTTCTAAAGGTGTTAAAATTCATTTCAAATTATAAAAACAAATATTTGAGCACTATGTCAATATTTTCCTTAATGATTTCAATTATCATTGAAAAATTTAAAATTAGGAATTTGAATGATATAAAAATTATGACACTTATGTGTTTGTATGTAACTCTAATTTAGAGATAATTTGTTGTTTTCTTTTCACTTTTAAAATATTTAAGTATATTCTGTTTGATATACTACATATTATTTTCCTAACCATACATGTTTCAATGGCTTATCACAAATTTAAGCATTACATATAGTCTATAATCTTTCTGGAAATCTATTAGGAGATATATGTATATATGCATATATAGAGAGAGAAGGAGAGATAAATATATAATATAATAAATATATGATATATAAATACATAATATATATTATGTATAATATGTTGCATATCATATATTTTTTCTTTTGCACTCTTAATTACTGTTGCTTAATGATTTATTAACTTAAAATTTATTTATGTAAAGCAATCTGTGCATATTGTGGACTAATTAAAAAATAAAGGCAAGAAAAAGACATTAAGTATCATCCTTAGTCTAACAATTGACAGTCAATCATTAGTCACACTTTGTGTATATCTTCTAGAATGTTTCCTATGCTAATATGTACTCATACCATGTATAATGATTTTTATCCTGTTGTTCATTGGTTTGTTCTGCTTGATAATCTACCATGACCTTATTTTCATGTTATTATTTTTCTATTACCAAACCTTTAATTGCTAAATAGATTTCCATAAAAAGATTTGGCATGATTATTTAACCACTTCCATGTTGTAAGAAATATAAGTTATTTTCAATTTTTTATCAACTGTGATCAGATGACTATTCTTGTAAATTAATATTTTCACACATGCTTAATCACTTCCTTAGGATAAATTCCTAGTTTCTGAATTGTTGGATCAAATGTTATGATTATTATAATAATCCTTGATACATATCATAATATGGCCTCCCAGAAAGATTTTACCCTTTCGCCATCTCACCAGCAATGTATGCGGGGCAAGATACATGTTTGTTTACATATTTGCCAATATTAGATATTAAGATACTAGCCCATCCTTTAGAGGAAATCAGTGTCTTCTCGTTAATTAACATATTTATTATGTATGAACTTTTTATAGGTGTATTGGTTTTTGTGTTTTTCACTTTTGGTTTTGGGGTTGGTTATGACAACTGATCCAAGGATATTCTTTTTTTTTAAATTTATGATAGTTCTGAAGTTAGCTTAATTTTCTTTTAGATGCAAGTACAGTAAGGAATAAAATCCATAAGGAATAAAACAAACCTGTACCTGGTTGGTAAAATAATGGAATTAAACATCTATTTCTCTATTGCCTGCATATGGTAAAAAAGTGACAAAGTTAGGTTTATCTTTAGCTTTGTACTATTGAAGCTTAGTGATTCTTGTTTTTATTTCAGCCTCCATTATGTGTGTGTATGTGTGTGTGTGTGGTTGTCTTTTTCAGTTGTGTTCTCTATGTAATTGATCCTGATATCATTTACTAAATGTTATATTAGTTCATTGGAGACAGTCTAAAATTGTTTTTCATTTGAGCTCAGACTAAAAAAAAAAAAATCCATTCATTTCTTTGTTGCTGACTTTGCTTATTTGATCTTCACTCTAGCTTTCTGAGCCAATAAAAACATGTTTCTTCAAAAAAAGAACTTTTTATTAGTCAGCTTAAATTTATTGTGTAGTGACAAACAACCCCAAAGTCTCAGTAGCTTTCACATAGTAAAGGTTTATTTCTCACCAATGCTGATAAATACTGTGGATTAGCTGCAGCTCTATTCTATGTTACCTTTACTAAGGGTTCAGGCTGTCAGAACAACCTTTAAGACATCACCAGTCTCCTTCCAGATGGAAAAAAGTGCATGGCAAGTCATGCAGTGGATTTTAAAGCTTCTTCCTGGAGGTGAAACACATTATTCAATTCACAGTTCATCAGGCAAAGAAGTTATATGGCCAGACCTGATGTTAAAGGAGCCAGAAAATATAATTCTCCTCCCAGAAAGATAGAGTAAATATTTTGAACAAAAATACTATCACCTTATCTGTTCAAGTTGTTTGCTAATATTTGGCTCTAGAATTAGAAAGCCATGCCAGTGTAAAGTCCCTTGTGCATTAATTAGCTTAAGAAATTTGATCCCAGTGCAGCCCTGAGTGATTTAAAGCAAGAGCCTGCAAACTTTTCTGTAAAGAGCCAGATAGTAAACATTTTTATTTTTGTGGACCATGCAGTCTGTTGCAACACTTGGAACTTCTCAAGTCTTCTGATATAGCCAGGCAGGAGGAGCCATAGTTATTGTGGAAGCAAATGTGTATGTCTGTGATTTAATAAAACTTTATTCAAAAGTAGGCCATTGACTGGGTTCATCTTGATGGTCATTATTTGCCAATCCCTCAGATAAACCAGTTCTTATCTGGCTAGAGTAGAAATTCAGAACATCGTGCTAGAATCTGGAGTTTTATCTGTTCTTGCTGAAGGGAATTCTAATAGAAACTGTGAAATTTTGTTTGTGGTAGGTTTTGCTCTAGTCTAAGGCAGGCCGTATTTATTTTAATAGCTGTTGATTCTATGAAAAATATTCCAAAATACAGAGACATAATTTGAAACATTTTCAATATACTTGCTTTCTTAAAACAGCCTTAAAAAGGAAAGCTCTATAAAATTTGTTTGGCTAATGTGGACATGCAAAGAATTGAGAAAATATTGTAAGGGACATGAATTAAGAAAAGAATGAGAAATTCTAATTTAATTGTTATAACAGAAGTAAAGAGAATAGTTTCTTCGAGAGGGTACTCATATTATCATCTTCTTGGAAAAGACACATTACTATTTAGCATCTAAATAGATACAATATAGATCTAATCACAATCTAGCCACACAGTGTGTGTGTGTATACATATGTATAATATATGTATTTCATAATATATATGTATATTATGAAACTATAGTCACAAAAATAATGAGGATATAAAATCTAGCTAAGGATGGTGATGTCTATGTCTTTTAAACCTTCAGAGGAGTTATTATAGGCAATCATAGAAATAGAACTGTCTAATATAGTTGACAAATTAAAATATTATCATTCTATTGGTTTGAGACTTGCTGAAAATATTTAACAAAATTATATTGCTCAAATTTGTTTTTAGAATAGGTACAAAGATTTTAAATTTCTTTCCCCCAAAATGCAGGCTTAAATACAAAGAAATGTTAATTGATTCATTGAACTTTTGAAGCAACTATTTAACATTTTCAATAAAAAGAAGCATACCTCTCATCCCAGGTGGTAGCTTTACTAAAGGCATACATTATAATTATGCTTCTGTGTTCATTTTCTCCTAATAACAGAGACTGGGGAAGCCTGCTTTCTACATCTGGATTTCAAACCATCATTCAGACAAAGCTTCATTAAACCCTACCAAACACTAAAGGTCACCGCGGTTTCATATGTTTGTGTTATAGCAACCAAATGTTGCAAAAACTCTATCAGCAGCCAGCAAAATTCCGAAATACCAGAAAATGGCAAGAGTAAGATGAGGACATAGGTGATAAGTTCATCTGTTCAACAAATAGAAACACAGATGAATAGAATATAGTCCTTTTCCTCAAGGAAATCATTCTGCAGAGAAGACTAAAACTAAATTGACAATTAGAATATTTCATGTAAATGAAAAATTGATTTCCATTAAATAGCTGGACTGAGCTGACCCAGAAAATCTTTTTCCTATTTCAAATATATAGAAGGGCCATTTAAAATATAACAACTGCAAATGTAAATATTTGGCTGAATTCAAGATACAAACAAGGAAAAAAATATCCAGATACAGAGGGAATTCAAAATTGGAGCAGTGAATGTAACCTGAAGCCCAGGGCACACAGGCCTTACTGGCTGGGGCCTGGGACTCTGCTAGCCACTGTAAGAGCAAGAGACCATGTTGGGCATTAGAAATGACCTACTGGGGGCATCTGGGTGGCTCAGCCATTAAGCGTCCACCTTCTGCTTGGGTCATGATCCCAAGGGGATCCTGGGATCGGCCCCACATTGGGCTCCCTGCTCAGCGGGAGGCATGCTTCTCCCTCTCACAATCCCCCTGCTTGTGTTCCCTCTCTCACTGTCTCTCTGTCAAATAAGTAAATAAAATCTTAAAAAAGAAAAATGAGCTACTGGATAAAACCAGGATTCATAAGGTCTGATCCATTCATAAAATAGAAAACTATTCAAATTCTTTTTTTATTGTTATGTTAATCACCATACATTACATCATTAGTTTCTGATGTAGTGTTGCATGATTCATTGTTTGTGCATAATACCCAGTGCTCCATGCAGAATGTGCCCTTTAATACCCATCACCAGGCTAACCCATCTTCCCACCCCCCTCCCCTCTAGAACCCTCAGTTTGCTTTTCAGAGTCCATCGTCTCTCATGGTTCGTCTCCTCCTGATTTCACCCCCTTTATTCTTCCCCTCCTACTATCTTCTTTTTTTTTTTCTCAACATATATTGCATTATTTGTTTCAGAGGTACAGATCTGTGATTCAATAGTCTTGCACAATTCACAGCACTCACCATAGC
This sequence comes from Neomonachus schauinslandi, assembly GCF_002201575.2. NCBI lineage: Eukaryota > Metazoa > Chordata > Mammalia > Carnivora > Phocidae > Neomonachus > Neomonachus schauinslandi. The sequence goes on along the minus strand of NC_058412.1, from coordinate 17,308,864 downwards.
ACATACCCTCCCCAATGTCTATCACCCAGCCACCCCATACCTTCCACCCCACCCCCCACTCCAGCAACTGTCAGTTTATTTCCTGAGATTAAGAATTCCTCATATCAGTGTGGTCATATGATACATTTCTTTATCTGATTGACTTATTTCGCTTAGCATAACACCCTCCAGTTCCATCCACGTCGTTGCAAATGGCAAGATCTCATTCCTTTTGATGGCTGCATAATATTCCATTGTATATATATACCATATTTTCTTTATATATTCATCTGTTGATGGACATCTTGGCTCTTTCCACAGTTTGGCTATTGTGGACATTGCTGCTATAAACATCAGGGTGCATGTACCCCTTTGGGTCCCTACATTTGTATCTTTGGGGTAAATACCCAGTAGTGCAATTGCTGGATCATATGGTAGCTCTATTTTCAACATTTTGAGGAACCTCCATACTGTTTTCCAGAGTGGTTGCACCAGCTTGCATTCCCACCGACAATGTAGGAGGGTTCCCCTTTCTCCGCATCCCCGCCACATCTGTCATTTCCTGAATTATTTTTAGCCATTCTGACTGGTGTGAGGTGGTATCTCATTGAGGTTTTGACTTGGATTTCCCTAGTACCAAGTGATGTTGACACTTTTTCATGTGTCTGTTGGCCATTTGGATGTCTTCTTTGGAAAAATGTCTGTTCACGTCTTCTGCACATTTCTTGATTGGATTCTCTGTTCTTTGGGTGTTGAGTTTGATAAGTTCTTTATAGATTTTGGATACTAGCCCTTTATCTGATGTGTCATTTGCAAATATCTTCTCCCATTCTGTCGGTTGTCTTTTGGTTTTGTTGACTGTTTCTTTTGCTGTGCAAAAGCTTTTTATCTTGATGAAGTCCCAATAGTTCATTTTTGCCCTTGCTTCCCTTGCCTTTGGTGATGTTTCTAGGAAGAAGTTGCTGCAGCTGAGGTCAAAGAGGTTGCTGCCTGTGTTCTCTTTTAGGATTTTGATGGACTCCTGTCTCACATTGAGGTCTTTCAACCATTTGGAGTCTATTTTTGTATGTGGTGTAAGGAAATGGTCCAGTTCCATTCTTCTGCATGTGGCTGTCCAGTTTTCCCAACACCATTTGTTGAAGAGACTGTCCTTTTTCCATTGGACATTCTTTCCTGCTTTGTCGAAGATGAGTTGACCATAGAGTTGAGGGTCCATTTCTGGGCTCTCTATTCTGTTCCATTGATCTATGTGTCTGTTTTTGTGCCAGTACCAGACTGTCTTGATGATGACAGCTTTGTAATAGAGCTGGAAGTCCGGAATTGTGATGCTGCCAGCTTTCCTTTTCTTTTTCAACATTCCTCTGGCTAATCGGGGTCTTTTCTAGTTCCATACAAATTTTAGGATTATTTGTTCCATTTCTTTGAAAACAATGGATGGTATTTTGATGGGGATTGCAATGAATGTGTAGAGTGCTCTAGGTGGCATTGACATCTTCACAATGTTTGTTCTTCCAATCCATGAGCATGGAACATTTTTCCATTTCTTTGTGTCTTCCTCAATTTCTTTCATGAGTATTCTATAGTTTTCTGAGTACAGATCCTTTGCCTCTTTGGTTAGATTTATTCCTAGGTATCTTATGGTTTTGGGTGCAACTGTAAATGGGATCGACTCCTTAATTTCTCTTTCTTCTGGCTTGTTGTTGGTGTATAGGAATGCCACTGACTTCTGTGCATTGATTTTATATCCTGCCACTTGACTGAATTCCTGTATGAGTTCTAGCAGTTTTGGGGTGGAGTCTTTTGGGTTTTCCACATAAAGTATCATATCATCTGCAAAGAGTGAGAGCTTGACTTCTTCTTTGCCAATTTGGATGCCTTTGATTTCTTTTTGTTGTCTGATTGCTGTGGCTGGGACTTCTAATACTTTGTTGAATAGCAGTGGTGAGAGTGGACATCCCTGCCGCGTTCCTGACCTTAGGGGGAAGCTCTCAGTTTTTCCCCATTGAGAATGATATTTGCTGTAGGTTTTTCATAGATGGCTTTTATGATATTCAGGTATATACCCTCTATCCCTGTAGTCTGAAGAGTTTTGATCAAGAAAGGATGCTGTACTTTGTCAAATGCTTTTTCTGCATCTATTGAGAGGATCATATGATTCTTGTTCTTTCTTTTGTTAATGTATTGTATCACGTTGATTGATTTGCAGATGTTGAACCAACCTTTCAGCCCAGGGATAAATCCCACTTGGTCGTGGAATAATCCTTTTAATGTACTGTTGGATCCTATTGGCTAGTATTTTGGTGAGAATTTTTGCATCCATGTTCATCAAGGATATTGGTCTCTAATTCTTTTTGATGGGGTCTTTGGTTTTGGGATCAAGGTAATGGTGGCCTCATAAAATGAGTTTGGAAGTTTTCCTTCCATTTCTATGTTTTGGAACAGTTTCAGAAGAATAGGTATTAATGCTTCTTTAAATGTTTGGTAGAATTCCCCTGGGAAGCCATCTGGCCCTGGGCTTTTGTTTGTTGGGAGATTTTTGATGACTTCTTCAATTTCCTTAGTGGTTATAGGTCTGTTCAGGTTTTCTATTTCTTCCTGGTTCAGTTTTGGTAGTTGATACATCTCTAGGAATGCAGCCATTTCTTCAGGTTATCTAATTTGCTGGCATAGAGTTGCTCATAATATGTTTTTATAATTGTTTGTATTTCTTTGGTGTTGGTTGTGATCTCTCCTCTTTCATTCATGATTTTGTTGTTTTGGGTCATTTCTCTTTCTTTTTGATAAGTCTGGCAAGGGGTTTATCAATCTTGTTAATTCTTTCAAAGAACCAGCTCCTAGTTTCGTTGATGTGTTCTACTGTTCTTTTGGTTTCTATTTCATTGATTTCTGCTCGGATCTTTATTATTTCTCTTCTGCTGGCTTTAGGCTCTATTTGCTGTTCTTTCTCCAGCTTCTTTAGCTGTAGGGTTAGGTTGTGTGCTTGAGACCTTTCTTGTTTCTTGAGAAAGGCTTGTATTGCTATATACTTTCCTCTTCGGACTGCCTTTGCTGCATCCCATAGATTTTGAACAGTTGTGTTTTCATTTTCATTGGTTTCCATGATTTTTTTAAATTCTTCTTTAATTTCCTGGTTGACCCATTCATTCTTTAGTAGGATGCTCTTTAGCCTCCATGTATTTGAGTTCTTTCTGACTTTCTTCTTGTGATTGAGTTCTAGTTTCAAAGCACTGTGGTCTGAAAGTATGCAGGGAATGATCCCAATCTTTTGGTACCAGTTGAGACCTGATTTGTGACCTGGGATGTGATCTATTCTGGAGAATGTTCCATGGGCACTAGAGAAGACTGTGTATTCCGTTGCTTTGGGATGGAATGTTCTGAATATTTCTGTGAAGTCCATTTGGTCCAGTGTGTCATTTAAAGTCTTTATTTCCTTGTTGATCTTTTGCTTAGATGATCTGTCCATTTCAGTGAGGGGGGTGTTAAGGTCCCCCACTACTATTGTATTGTTGTCAATGTGTTTCTTTGCTTTTGTTATTAAGTGCCTTATATAATTGGCTGCTCCCATGTTAGGGGCATAGATATTTACAATTGTTAGATCTTCTTGTTGGATAGACCCTTTAAGTAGGATATAGTGTCCTTCCTCATCTTTATTACAGTCTTTGGTTTAAAATCTAATTTGTCTGATATAAGGATTGACACCCCAGCTTTCTTTTGGTGTCCATTAGCATGGTAAATGGTTTTCCACCCCCTCACTTTCAATCTGGGGTGTCTTTGGGTCTAAAATGAACCTCTTGCAGACAGCAAATCGATGGGTCTTGTTTTTTAATCCAATCTGTTAGCCTGTGTCTTTTGATTGGGGCATTTAGCCTATTTACATTCAGGGTAACTACTGAAAGATAGGAATTTAGTGCCATTGTATTGCCTGTAAGGTGACTGTTACTGTATATTGTCTGTGTTCCTTTCTGGTCTATGTTGCTTTTAGGATCTCTCTTTGCTTAGAGGACCCCTTTCAATATTTTTTGTAGGGCTGGTTTTGTGTTTGCAAATTCCTTTAGTTTTTGTTTGTCCTGGAAGCTTTTTATTTCTCCTTTTATTTTCAATGACAGCCTAGCTGGATATAGTATTCCTGGCTGCATATTTTTCCTGTTTAGTGCTCTGAATATATCATGCCAGTCCCTCCTGGCATGATATATTTCTGGCCTGCCAGGTCTCTGTGGATAGATCTGTTGCCAATCTAATGTTTCTACCATTGTAGCTGTCTTGTCCTGAGCTGCTTTCAGGATTTTCTCTTTATCTCTGAGACTCATAAGTTTTACTATTAGATGTCGGGGTGTTGACCTATTTTTATTGATTTTGAGAGGGGTTCTCTGTGCCTCCTGGATTTTGATACCTGTTTCCTTCCCCAAATTAGGGAAGTTCTCTGCTATAATTTGCTCCAATATACCTTTGACCCTCTCTCTCTTTCTTCTTCTTCTGGCATCCCAATTATTCTAATGTTTGTGTTATGGTATTGCTTATCTCTCAAATTCTGCCCTTGTGATCCAGTAGTTGTTTATCTCTCTTTTTTCTCAGCTTCTTTATTTTCCATCATTTGGTCTTGTATATCACTAATTCTCTCTTCTGCCTCATTTATCCTAGCAGTTAGTGCCCACATTTTTGATTGCACCTCATTAATAGCCTTTTTGATTTCGACTTGGTTAGACTGTATTTCTTTTATTTCTCCAGAAAGTGTTTCTCTAGTAACTTCCATGCTTTTTTCAAGCCCAGCTAGTATCTTTAAAGTCATGATTCTGAACTCTAGGTCCGACATTGTACTAATGTCCGTACTAATGTCCTGGCAGTTGGTACTACCTCTTTTTCTTTTTGTTGAGGTGATTTTTTTCTGTCTTGTCATTTTTGTCCAGAGGAGAATAGATTAATGAGAGAACAAAATGCTAACAGGGTAACAACATCCCCAGAAAATATACTCTAAACAAATCAGAAAAGACCTGAAGCTGGGGGGGAAAGAAAGGGAAAGAAAAAAGAAAAAAAGAAAAAGAAAAAGAAAAAGATAAAAACAAACAAAAAAGAACAAAACAAGAAAAAACAGAATATGATCAAATATGATCAGGCTGGTGCATAGATCAGTGCCACACACTAGATTTGGGGTGTATTTTGGTCTGTTAGAAGAAAGTGCCTCCCAAAATTTTAAAGAAAGAAAAACTTATATATGTACAAAAATAAGGGTTGATATGATGAAGAGATGGAATATGACTGTAAAGATGAAAATTATAAAAAATTTTATAAAATAATTAATAAGTTGTTTGAAAAAAGAAAGAAGAGGATTTAAAAAAAAAGAAAAAAAAGGGAGACAATGTGATCAGGCAGGAGAGTAGAACAAAGCCATACACTAGAGATTTAGGGTATATTTTGATCTGTTAGAAGAAACTGTATCTCAAAATTTTAAAGAGAGAACAACTCATATATATATGCCAAAAGTAAGGGTAACTACTATGAAGGGTTAGAATATGACTCTAAAAATGAAAAATAAAAATGTTTCTTAGAAAAGGGATTGATAAGATGTTGGTTGAAAATGGGAAAAATAAAAATTAAAAAAATAAAAAAGACAGTTAAAAAAAATTAACTTTGAAAGACTAGAGAATCATGGGGAAAAAGCCATGGATTCTATGTGCAGTATTCCCCTAGCTCTGGAGTTCTGCCATTCTCATTGATCGGTAAACTTGGTCTTGGCTGGCTGTTCTTGCTGATCTTCTGGGGGAGGGGCCTGTTGCGGTGGTTCCCAAATGTCTTTGCCGGAGGCAGAATTTCCCCACCCTTGCCGGTCTGGGCTAAGTAATCTGCTGGGGTTTGCTCTCAGGAGCTTTTGTTCCCTGCAAGCTTTCTGTACAGCTTTGGAGGACGAGAGTGAAAATGGCGGCCTCCCAATCTCCGCCCCTGAGGAGCCGGGAACTCGGGGCCCCACTCCTCAGTGCACCTCCAGAGAAAAGCAGTCAGTCACTCCCGTCTCCTGGTCTCCGGCTGCACTCTGTGCTCACCTGGCCTGTGACTGAGCATTTCTATCTCTGGCACCCGACTCGGTGTGGAGTCTCCAAACCCAGCCGATCCCTGTGGTGCACTCCTGCACCACTCCTCCTGGGGGAGGAAGGGGAGTCTCCCCGGATCTGCCGCTTGTTGGGTCCCTGCTGGAGGAGCAGTGGCCCAACTGTGCCGCGGGTCACGGTTTATGGCAACCCCGAGCTGCAAGCCCATGCCTTGCTCCGTCTCTGCAGCCGGCTTCCCCGCTCCGATCCCTGGGAGCTCTGCCACACTCAGGCACCCCCGGTCTTTCTGTGACCCCGAGGGTCCTTAGACCACACTGTCCCAGAGAGGGTTCCACCCCTGCTTAGCCACTGGAGCGACGTCCCTCAGCAGAGCCAACTTCTAAAAGTTCCGATTTTGTGCTCCGCTGCTCTATCACTTGCCAGAAGTGGCCAACGGAAGCCCCCTCCCCCGCTGTCTATCCTCCAGAATATTGCCTCGGATTCACTTCTCTGCACGTCCTACCTTCCAGAAAGTGGTCGCTTTTGTGCTCAGAGAGTTGTTGCTATTCTTTTCTTCAATCTCCTGTTGAGTTTGTAGGTGTTCAGAATGGTTTGATCCCTATCCAGCTGAATTCCTGAGACCAGACGAAATCCAGGTCTCCTACTCCTCTGCCATCTTGCCCCACCCCCTGAAAACTATTCAAATTCTCAACGACCCAGGAAAATAGCACAAAAACTTTCAGCCTGCGTGAGGGCATGGACAGAACAAAAAAAAGACCTGAAAAGAATTATAATCTCAGGCCTTTTAACCTTCTATGAAAGACTGAACTCATACTCCACAATCTACACCTCCAGCTAGTCAAGGAAAAAGGCAAATTAGAGGTGCATATATCTGAAGAGATATTCTTACAATCTAGGAAAAATAGAACTTCTACTGAATGTAGCTTCTTGTGAAGATGAATTTATTCTAAAAATTACAAACAACACATGAGATAAAATTTGGAGGGAATCACACACGAAATAGAAGAGAACTGCAGTTAATAAACTAATTTAAAGAACTTAAGTAGATTTTGAAATTTTCAGGCAAAGGAAAGTAATAAATAGTGTAAGAACTGTAAATTATGATAAAGGAAAAGACAATGTTGAAAAATAAATAGTCTAAAAAACAAAATACAGAGTCATTAAAATAAAAAAATGTCTTTGGACCATGTGATAGTAGATTGGATATAGTTGAAGAATGACTATATTAATTGGAAGGCAGAGTGTAGGAAATCGTCTGGGATAATATGGACTGATAAGTACATACAAAAGAGGTTTTAGAAGATATAGAGGACAAAATAAAGTCTAGATGTTCCAGATGAAAGAGTATAGACAATAGGGAGATGGGTAGTGTAGTACTGAGAAATTTCGTCTATTGATGAATGTCTGAATTTTCAGATTTGCTAAACTTTCTAAGTCTTAAATTGGGTGAATATAAACATCCACATTTGGTTGAATTATAGTGAAATTGCACAACACTAAACTTAAAAAAAAATTAGGTTTCCCGAAAGAATTCAATTTTTTTTTATAAAAAGTTACCAAATGAACCTACAATGAATATTTCACAAACTATGTCAAATCCCAAACACTGTGAAACAGATCCTCATAGTAGAGAGGAAAAATAACTGATTACCTAGAGTTTCAAACCAAGCTAAACTTTATTTAAGAATGAGGGTGAAACAAGGGAATGTCCTTCTGGCACATTGATAATAACTACTAAGGAAATGTTTCAGCAAGAAGGTTATTGAAGCCAAAAGGAAAGAGTAAGATGAAAGAAACAGCAAATGTGGATCAATCTAAACAAGCATTGAGTGTAAATAAGAGGAATGACTCAGTTGGAAAGTGAAGAAACAAGTAGATCTGAAATACTGAACAATAATAGTAAAGGTGAGACTTAGGGAAGATTGTTCTGAAAGAATTCTAATGTTCTTATAAACGAATTCTGAATATTTCTGTTAAATGTTAAGTGTTGCTACTAAGACAAAAGAAAGAGTATGTACATCTTCCCAACAGGTAGAGGAAACACAAAATAAACAAAACATGTACTGGGTGAAATAAGTCAGCCTGAGAAAAACAAATACCACCTGATTTCACTTACATGTGGAATCTAACAAAACAAAAAAATAAAAAACAAAGAACCAAACAAACAAAAAGCAGAATCAGACCTAAATACAGAGAACAAACTGATGGTTGCCAGATGGGAGGAAATTGGGCGGATGGGCAAAATGGTAGAAGGGAGTGGAAGGTACAGACCTCCAGTTATAGAATGAATAAGTCAGGGGAATAAAAAGCACAGTGTAGGAAATCTAGTCAACAATATTGTAATAGCATTGTATGATGACAGATGGTGGGGCTACACTTGTGGTGAGCATAATGTATAAACTTGTGGAATCCCTATGTTGTATACCTGAAACTAATATAACAGTGTGTCAACTATACTCAAATTAAAAACAGAGCAACAAAACAACAGCAACAAAAAAACACTTGCCAATCCAATAAAGGGCAGAAAATAAGAAAAACATAATGAACAGTTAAAGGAAGACCTACAATAAGATGATATAAATAATGTACCTAATGTACAATAGAATGTAATTATTAAGCTCATCTGTTTCATCAGAATCTAAGGAATTGGAAAAATAAAATGAATTCAGCCATGTGCTTGTCAAGAGTATGCATACAGTAAAACTAACTTTGAAAGATTATAAAATGATGAAAATAAGAATATGTACTATTAGATGAGTTCACATGTGTTCATTACATTATTGTTTGAAAAAAAATTTCTGTGAAGTGTGATGGGGAATTGATAAATATTTATATGTGTTTTATGTTTTTATTTCTTTATATTTTCCCATTATGTTTTCCTAACCAATTATTTCTGGTACACATGGATATAATTACTTTTAGGTATTTATTTTGCAATTATTTATATTCTTAAACCTTGCTAATCATCTAATTTATAAATAATTGTATATTAGTTTCTTTTCTCCAAGTGATGGGAAAAAAGATAATTTTATCATATTACAATGGCTAGACTTCCAGAGAAATACTAAATCACATGGCGACAGCTGGTATATGCATTTTGCTCCTGAGCTCAATGGGAATTCTTCTAATACTTCACTATTAGCTATGCCATTATTTGTTAATATGATATAAATATTTTTATCATGGTAAGGTAGGTTCTTTATTTATTATTTTGTATAGATTTTTGTTAGGTGAAGAATTTTATTAAAATTCATCATATCTAATGAGATGGCCTGATAGGTTTTCTTTTTTGCTGTACTGATAAGAATGTTATTAATAGTTTCTTGTTATCAACCATTCTTGCATTTTTAGGATAAATCCTAAATGGTTATAAAGTGTATTGTTTTGTTATAGTGATTATTTGGGTGGTATTTCATTTGGAATTATTGGATCTATGTTTTTAAGTGAGATAATTCTGCAGTTTTCTTGAAAATTATATTTTATCTTGAAAAAAACATCCTCTAACATCTGTAAGTTCAATTAAAGCAGGAGCCAGGTTTGTTTTATTTCTCTTTCCCTTAACATTTAACATTTATCCTTAGCACAGTGCTGGGCACATAGCAGAAAATCAATAAATGTTTGTTGAATAAGTATGGCAATCAGGCTTTTATCAACAGACTTCTGCTTAAACTAAATTTTTAAAAATCCTTTATTCTCTCCAGGCTTTCCTTTTCTAGGTTCTTCACTCGCAAGGTAATTGTAAAAGATCTCTTGTCTTGAAAAAAAAGGTCACACTAAATTCTTTATGACTTATTAAAAAACCTCTCTAAAGAAAGAGTCCCCTTTTATTTATTTATTTTTTTAAATAATAATTGAGGAGAAGTTAATCTGTTAAATGATTCCTGGTTATGCTTGTTTGCTTTTGGAGATGGAAGGAATGAAACCTCTAATCTTTTGAAGAGTAAAATTTTATTTTGAGATGTTCCCTTGTTTCTAAGAAGCGCTTTGATAGTAAGTCTTAATTCTCTGCAAATGGCAATAACCTCTAAGTCAGTATTATATTGGATCATAGGGAATAAGAAGAGATAAATTGCTCACCTTTTGCAGGCAATTTAATTCTGTGGCTCCCTGACCTGTCTAGCTGGAGTACCGGGGGGCATGGAGGGTGCTCTAAGATAGTCTGATGAACATGTACTTCCAGGTCATACTCTGACTTAACAATAAAATGTTGGTCTGAATTGTTTGTGTGGAGCTACTGGAAAATGTTTATCAGCACCGTGGACAGCGATTACTCTGGTCTAATAAGAGCAGGACCTGGATTGGCTCTCTTCTTGTATTTCATGTGGCATTGTCCCTTTTCTCTCACTACCCCTCCTTATTATAGCAGGACCACTTTCTCTGACTCTTGCAGATGTTTTTGCCATTATGTGAAAATTTTTGAACCAGAAAATAGAAGTTACTGAATCTCTCTAAACTTTAGCTTCTCCAATTATAAACTAAGTGAAATCCCAAACTCAGTAGGTTGCTATAGGAGTATGAGTGTTCAGTCTTATGAAGAATGCCCTATGGCCCCTAGCTTACAGTAGGGTCTAAAAAGAGATAAATGTTTGTTAGTTCCCATCAATGTTTCATGATTATATAATACTTTAAACATGGTCTCCCTTTTATTCTTTAATTATTTGTAATAAGTAATACAAAAATCCCAATATTCTATGTTGGGAAAGTCAGTCTTGTATGTGCAGTCTTTCAGCCCCACTCAGCTGAATAAGAATGAGCTTGGGGCCTGGAACTCTCCCTTACCAAGAGACAAAGAGCCCCCACAACCTGCGCTGGGCTTATCAACTGTGGGGCTATCTTTCCCTGTTTCAGACTCAATATGCGCTCCTTTGTTCTGTTTATGTATGTGTGTGTCATTAAGCACCTGGGAACCCCATTACTATATCTGTCTTCTATGGGTCATTCTGAGGTACAAGAGGGTAGCATGCAAGCCAATGGCCCTGTGATGTCTTCCGGGAGTGACTGCTGGTCATGGGGTCCAACACCCCCTATTAAAGCTGACTTTCCCTGTCTCTTCTCCATATGAGCATAGCATTGTTCCATTCAGTGTTTGACTGCATTATGCTTTCCTTGATGACTCCAATACCAAGATGCAGTGGGCAGAAGTGTGTACTCCTTGTGCTCCTGGTGGTTAGCAACAGATGCCACTTGCTCAACAGTTTATAACAATTCCAGGGAATTGTTAGAAATGTATATAACAATTCCAGAGAATTGTTATAAATGTAGAATAAAATATGACAGTCTCCTTATTAATCCCCACTTTTTCCTCCTCTATCTTACTCAGAACCATCATTAAAGACTTAATGTGCATAACACTAGTCATTTTTAATGATTTTAACTTTTATGTATATACATATATAAGCATATGTATGGTATCATCATCACATATAATTTTTGTGACTTTGTTTTTCTTAATAATATAATCTTAAAGATCTTACTGTTCTTTCCTTATTAAGCTCATAGAATACCATGGTATGTATATATTATAATCATTTTTTCCTTTGAGGAGTGCTTTAATTTTACCCTTTTAATTCTGAACAATATAGCCAAATTTTCTTCCCAAAACAATTACATAAATTCACACTTTTCTCAATGACGTATATAAGTATCCATTTCGTGAATGAGCAAATAGTTTATTTCACTTAGCATAATGCCCTCCAGACTCATCCATGTCACAAATAACAGGATTTCATTCTTTTTTACATTTACATTTTACTTTTATATTTACAGTAACATTCTGTTGTTTATATGTATATCACATTTTCTTTATCCATTCATCTGTCAAAGGACATTTAGGTTGTTTCCATATATTGGCTATTGTGAATAATGTTGCAAGGAATATGGGTGTGCAGATATCTCTTCAAGATACTGATTTCAATTCTTTCAGATACATATACCCAGGAGTGGGATTGTTGGATCATACGGTAGTTCAATTTTTAATTTTAAGGCACTACCACACTGTTTTCCATAATGGCTGTGCCATTTTACATTCCCATTAACAGTGTATAAGAGTTTCCCTTTCTGCACATCCTCACCAACATTTGTCTTTTTGATAATAGTCATTTTAACAGATTTGCATTTTAAAAGGATGCTCTCCTGCAGTGTGCAGAATCTAGAGGTATGAGAATGGAAGCATAAAGATGAAATTTTTGTATTCCTCAAAGAGATGACAAGTTCTCTCAAAAACATATTAAATTATCTTTTCTCACAAAGATGAGGTAAAATTAAGGAGGTAAAATTGTATTAGATCTGAAGCTGATTCTATTGTTACACTTCATTTCCTTTTGTATGTAGGACTATTCTAGTTACCATATGGTTTGAGTTGGGCCAATTTTTACTTCATTATTCTTCTCTTTACACTTCTTTACTATTGTGCATTTTCTTCTTCATCAATTGTAGAATCAGCATGAAAACATACATTTTCAAAATGTATTGAGATTTATTTATAAATGAATGTGGAAGAAATTTACATATTTGCAATATTTGTCTTTCTAACGAGGGCTCTTTATTTAGGTCTTTTTAAAATGTCTATATCACTTTATTTTTTTTGTTTTTATATGGTATTCCAGGTATTCCCGATTGTCTTATTTTTTTAATTAATTTTTATTGTTATATTAATCACCATACATTACATCATTAGTTTCAGATGTAGTGTTCCATGATTCATTGTTTGTGCATAACACCCAGTGCTCCATGCAGAACGTGCCCTCTTTAATACCCATCACTAGGCTAACCCATCCTCCCACCCCCCTCCCCTCTAGAACCCTCAGTTTGTTTTTCAGAGTCCATCGTCTCTCATGGTTTGTCTCCCCCTCCGATTTCCCTCCCTTCATTTTAAACAGAGATCTAGTACATTTCTATTTAATGTGTTCTTAGGAATTTAATGGCTTTTTGGGACATTTGTGAATGGATTTTTAAAATTACACTTTTGGGGTGCCTGGGTGACTCAGTCAGTTAAGCATTCGACTTCAGCTCAGGTCATGATCTCCTGGTTCTGGGATCCAGCTCTGGAACCCTGAGAAGTGTGGTATCAAGCTTCCTGCTCAGCAGGGAGTCTGCTTGTCCCTGTCCTTCTTCCCCTGCCTCCCCCACTCCCCTCCTCATGCTCTCTCTGTCTTTCTCCCAAATAAATAAATAAAATCTTTAAAATAAAAGTTACATTTTTAAAATTTGTACCAGTTTAACTGTGCAAATGTTTTATGCAAATGTTTATCTTGTATTCAGATGCTTAATTCTGTTGTATTATTTTTAATTGTTTATTGGTCAATTCTTCAGAATTTTCTAGGTAAGTACTTGTATTGCTTTTAATGAGTGATGATTTTGAATATTGTTTTCCAATATTTCCATTTCCCATTTATTTTACTTTAACATATTTTTTAGGATCCTCAATAAAATGTTAAAAAATTGTTAAAAAGAGAAATGACATTGAACATCTTAAGATGCCTTATCACTAATATGGTAAGACACGTTTTATAATCAAAAGCATTTTTAAGTCATAATTTAGGGAATACTTAACAATGTTTTCATTTAATCTTCATAACAACCTAATGACACTGTACTCTTAGCATACCCACTTTTTGTGTGAGGAAACTGAGCAACTTGCCTGGGGCATATAATAGAGAATAGAATACAGAACTTAGAAGACTAACTTCAGAATGTATGCACTTGGAAAATCTTTTCAGGTTAAGAAGGTTTCTTCTCTTAGTGTACCGAGGGTTTTATCAAGTACGAATGTTGAGTTTTATCAGCACTCTACTGAGATAATCATATAGTTGTTCACCTTTAATCTTTTAATATACTGAATTACATTAATAGATTTCCTGATGTTAATCCATTCATGCACTGCATTTCTGGGATACACCTAGCTGGTAATGACACACTGGTATATTTGATTTGTTAATATTTTATCTACGATATTTCATCTAAATTTATAAGTGGGATTGGCATTTTTATTTCGTTTTACTAGCCAAGATAAATATTAGGATTAAGATAGGCTTTTAAAATGAAGTAGAAAGATTTCCATGTTTCTTTTTTTTTTTAAGATTTTATTTATTTATTTGAGACAGAGAGAATGAGAGACAGAGAGCATGAGAGGGAGGAGGGTCAGAGGGAGAAGCAGACTCCCTGCCGAGCAGGGAGCCCGACGCGGGACCCGATCCCGGGACTCCAGGATCATTACCTGAGCTGAAGGCAGTCGCTTAACCAACTGAGCCACCCAGGCGCCCAGATTTCCATGTTTCTGATAATAAAATAGTAATATATATTTTTTAAAGATTTTATTTATTTATTTGAGAGAAAGAGAGAGAGAGCACAAACGGGGAGGGGAAAAGGGGAGGGGGAAACAGGCTCTCTGCAGAGCAAGGATCCCCATGTGGGGCTGGATCCCAGGACCCTGTGATCATGATCTGAGCTGAAGGCAGACACTTAACTGACTGAGCCACCCAGGCACCCCAACAAAAGAGTAATATTAATCATCAAAAAAACATAGCTAAAATTTTTGAGAATATGCTAAAGCTTTGTATGTATAACCTCATTGAATTCTTGCAATAAGCCCTATGCAACAATAATATAATTATCCACTTATTAAGAGATAACAACAGCTAGGATGTTGAGTAACTTGAGAAGGGCCACACAATTAGAAAATGACACAGTCATGATTATGACAACTGAGTTCTTATGTCTGCAATGTCTTTATTTCTACATCATGTTTTCAAATGGTAGTTTAGCTGATTAAAGAATTTAAACTTGACAGTTTCTCCCTCGGCACTTTGAGGATATTATTCCTCTAGGTAGCAGCATCTACTGTGCTGATGCTAAGTCAGACTCCTGTCAATCTGACTCTTGGCCTTTGGAGATCTATTTTCTCTCTCTTGAAGCTACTAAGTACTTCTGCATATCAGTGACTTTTTCTTACAGTTTATACAATAGGCCCATGTGTGTGGATTGGGGTGGGTACTTGGGTGTTTTAATCAAAGGATTTAGTATTCAATTTTTTCATTTATTCTTTTATTGAATATTTATTGGACACCTCTGATGTTCCAGATACTGTTCGAGCTGTGGGGTATAGGTTAGCGAATAAATAAGAAAGAAAACACTGCCCTTACTGAGCTTATTGTCTAATCTGGGAAGTTAGACAAAGGGTAAAATAAATAAGTAAATTATATACTATGTTGTACAGTGATAGTTCTTTGGAGGCAAATCAAGCAAGAAGGGTGATGTGGAAATTCAGGTTTGGGAGTAGAAATTTTAATAGACATGGTCTTTGCTGGGAAGGTGGTATTTGATAGAGTAAGCAATGTATATGTGATATAAGGAAGAGGATTCTAATCAGAGATAATAGAAATGCAAAAGCTTTGTGGTAGGAGTGTACCTGGCATGCTGGAATGACAGAAGAGGTCACCATGGTTGCAGAGAAACAAACAAGTGGGACAGAGGTAAGAGATGCAATCAGAGAGTTATTATAGGTCTAACGGTGTAGAACTTTTTAGGCCATTTAAAGAGGGCTTGATTTAATCTGTGTGAGGTTGTCAACCACCAGTGCTTTTAGCAGAAGAGTTTCTCAACTGGATTTATGTTTTCACAGGATCATCCTGACTATTGTAAATAAATTATAAAAGGCAAGGGCAGAAACAGGAAAACCAGTCATCAAGTTATTGGGTTTTAAAGATTATAAGAGCATAGAACAAGCGGTAGCAGTGGAAGTTATAAGAAGTAGTATGATTCTGTACATATTTTGAAGGGAGAGCCAAGTGAATTTGCAGATGGATTAGATGTGGGTTAAAAGAAGAAAGGAGAAATCAAGGAAAATTTTGATCTTAGTCACTGGAATGATTGAGATGCCATAAGGGGTCTAGAAAAGACTTTGGGAGAAGCAGGATTGAGGGGAAATAATAAGAGACCAGTTTGGTATCTCTTATATTTGAGATGGTTATTAAAACTCCATAGAGAGTAGGCAGTTGGAAATTTGAGTCTACGGTTCAAGAGAGAAGTCTGAACTGAGATGCAATTCTTAGACTGTCCAACTTATCCATGGTATTTAAAGCCAAGCAGCTGAAAAATCTCCAAAGGATAGACTGGATATAAACAGAGAAGAGAGTAGAAGGAAGGAATTTTTAAAAACTCCAAAAAACAAAGATTGAGACCTGTGGCATCCAACACAAATAGTGGGAAGATGATCAGTTTCCTTCAGCAAAGGAGACTGAAAAGTGTGAGTCAATAAGGTAGGAGGAAAATCAGAAGTGTGTGGTATCAGAGAAATTAACTGAAAACATTTCAGAAGCATAATTCAAATGCTACTAATAATGTCAAAACTTATAGTGGAGTTTTAGGGAAGATCTAGTTTGAATTGTTTTAGGAGAGAATTGGAAGGACAGGATGGGAGACAGTAAAATAGACATATAGACAGTGGTTTCAAGGACTTTTGCTGTAAAATAAAGAAGAAATATACACTACCAGCTGAGGTAGAATTGAAGACAGCAGTGGGTATTTTTTTTAAGACAGGAGAAATGAAAAGAGCAATTCCATATGTTGATGGAAATAATCCAGTAAAGAGAGGGAGGCTGATGATACAAAGAAGATAGGAAAAGTTGCTGGTGTGATGTCCTTGATGACCTCTTGAGGGACTAAGAGCTCATACACAAGAGGAAGGCTTGATCTCAGGTGGGCATTGGGAGTTCATCTGTAGTTGCAGGAAAGAAGGCAGTATATATGGCTGCAGATGATGGTAAGTGCATAAGTGGCAACTTGTGAAAATTCTCTTCTAATTGCTTCAGGTTTTCAATGATGTAGGGAATAAGGTCTTTAAGGAAAATTAAGGATGGTGGGGGGGGGGCAAAAGAGACAAAAGAGAAAATGACTGAAGTAGCCATCTAGGAGATTGGGAGAGTCAAAGCTCTAAAGAAATGTATTATGATTAGTATTCATATATAAAGAGCTCTTATAGATGAACAAGAAATAGATGAACATGCCAATAAAAATAGAAGGAATGTATATCTATAATTCACACACACATACATATAAATACATATGACTAATAATCAGAGGAAGTAATCATTACCCTCAATCTTGGTTTAAGAAAGGAAAACTAACACACTGGTTGGTGTCACTGGAGAGACATTCTTTCTAGAGAGCAGTTTGTTTTTTGTTTTTTAATTGCAAGTTGTTATTTAAATTCTCGTTAACATATATGGTAAAATTGGTTTCAGGAGTAGGATTTAATGATTCATCACTTACTTAGAACACCCAGTGCTCATCACAAGTGCCCTCCTTAATACCCATCCCCCATTTAACCCATTCCCCCACCTCACCCCCCAACCCCTGCCCCTCCAGCAACCCTCAGGTTGTTCTCTATAGTTAAGAGAGCAATTTGTAAAAGACATTATTAGTTTCAACAATATGCCTATCCTTTCGCTTGCTTTAAGGAATTTTCCCTCCAAGGAAATAATTGATTATGCTTGAAAACTTTTAATTGTATGTTGTTTATCTCTACTATTTCTGAACATCGGGGGAAAACGTAAATGTTGAAAGAAGGAAAGTGGATAAGTAAATTGCTGTGAAAGGCAATTAAATTATATTCAACTAGTAAAATGTTATTAATTGTAGATGGATATTTAATTAAAAAGTTTATGAGAAACAAATGAATTCACGATGCTAATTATGGTAGTCTTTTGAAAATGTAATGCATATATTTATATTGTGAAAAAATGAGATTGGCTATATATGATTTTGGTATTGATTTGGATCTATTCATTAATTTAACACTATGGAAGTTTTTCTTGACTTTTTGTTAGTAGTGATAATCTGTAAATCAGTGATTCCACTGCCATCTTTCTGGGAAGCACAATTCACTGATTGTTTCTGCTAAATCTGTGGCCTGATTTGATTTTCATTTTAAAAAGGTTATTCAAGTACCACAAGTTGTATGGTTTGGACAGAGAGAAATTGGACACACAGAGAATACTTAGAACTTTCTTTGGGAATCCCTGAGGGAGGTAATGAGGATCAGGGATGTAGGCAGTGGGAACAGAGAATAGGGAAAAGAGTGGAGGTTCTAGATGGAGTGTATGAAAGAAAACCCCTGATATTCACATGGAAAACCACATACCAAGATGAACATTCAGGAAAATCTACAAAGGCAGGCATAAGAATGAAGCAGAACCAATTTCTTCTCTACTGAAAAAGCCCATCCTGCTTGTACCTCAGCTTTACTATTACAATTTAAAATTATAGGATTATTTTTGTCTTCAGTTACTCCATCTGTGTTTAATTATACACCACTGTGATGATAGGAAAATAGCAGCTATTTTGAGGACACTGTACCTTTTCAGGCTCTGTATCCCCTCTCCGTGTGACACTGAAGTTAAAAAGAGGAAGTGAAACAGAAGAGGCGCAGGTGGTTGTATTTATGGGCTTCAGGGAGATATGATTACCTCACTAGGCTGATTGCTACCTGAAGGAAGTCAGATTACAATTAAGACTGTCAGGTAAACCACACAATTAAAGTTCATTGCAAATGCTGTCGACAAACTGGTATTAGCTGGGAAATGCACTCTGGCAAACAGATGTACTCTGGAAAATAGAAAGGGAATGTTTCCTTCTAGAAAAAATCTACTTTATCAAATCTGACAACTTTCACTTGAGCCCTGGATCCTGCGCTAAAAGGGGCTTCTCATTTGATTTAAGCAATTGGTACATAACATGCAGGTTGGAAATGAGTTGACTCATTAACTTATTTTGCTTAGTAGAAAAGGTAAAGGTGAGAGAAAACATGCTTACCTCACCACATTTTGCTCTTTGCTTTCCAAATTTGCTTAAGATCTAGAAATATTGCATTCTACTATGTTTATTAAGAGATGAGGTTGTGGTTCTAGAATTGGAATGTTCTTATCACAAAATGTTGGGAAAAATCATAGCTATCTTTTTAAAATTGGCTTTTAGTCATTCTAATAGTGTGGCTATACCTGGCCCATGTGTTATAAATCTCCTTAAGTATCTACTTGCATTTATATGACACTAATAAGAAAAAGTTCCCATAGACAAAAAGCAATTCTGCTATTTGATTTTACTCCATAAGTAACTATATATATCATTTCCTCTTAATAAAGTGGAGTATTCCCTCAGCTCACACACATCACAGACATTACTGCTAATGGAAGTTATGCATGGGGACTGAGTAGAAACTATAGCTCCTAGTCCCAACCTTCCACTTTTTTTCCTAGAATAATGATATTTTTCATCTGGTCAGTAATGGAGGCAGTTGATCTGGGGAATGGCGATCACAGAGAAATTCTAATCTAGGGGAAAGGGTCTGCTTTTCTCCATAGTACTGGGAGCAAATTGTGTAGATCAAACCTCTTTCTCTGAGAAGCTGCATCTGACCACCACAAGAATCCCCAGAAAACATCCAGATTAGAAAAATAGAAAGTAAAGACATACATAGTATTTTGGTTTAAGATGAGAAGAGTTTTATGATACAACCACTGTCTTCTCTTTCTCATGGCACATCTCTCCCTTGGGAAAATTAACCCCTCCAAGTTCCTCTCAATTACTTTATCTGTTAAATAGATTGAGGATTAAATGAGATATCACGTATAGAGCTTGTGGTAAGCTCTCGGAGAATGGTGGTTTTCACTCTCCTTTCCTCAGAATCTTTGCTGTCCTGATTGCACAACCATTGGTCCCATGCCATGTTGCATGTCCCAGCTCACTTCTCCTAGAAGACCCCTTCACTAATAACATAAGCTGTAGAGTCTATCAAACAGCCAGTACGTTGAGTTTAGTCCAGCTCTGACCATTACTGGCAGTAACCCAGTGTGTTCTGTGGAATTCAGAAAGTGCATTGACTTTCTACTACATTCCTTGCAGTACATGTTTTTATTTGAAGTATCTATTACATACAATAAGGCCTGAAAAATGCATAAAGTTTAAGTGAACAGCTTGATATATTTTGATCTCTTTCTACATAAGTGTCCATTCCTGTAACCACCATCACCTCATTTTCTCCAACAGCACCTCAGCTTCTACTTCCTTTGATATATGAAAACATTACATTCCTACCTGCTCTCTTTTCAGGTGCTTTGGAATTATTGTTGTCCTTCTTGACCAAGATGTGCCAGGCTTTTAGACTTCTGCTCCCTGACAGGGAAGCCTGGCTATGGAAATGCAAACAAACAAACAAACAAAAACAAAAACAAAAAAACCTCTTCCTAATCACCAAGCATTTGTATAGCAGTAGTGAAGACATTGTGAAACACTCCAAAACATGAGGGATGATACCTGATTGTAATGCATTCATGGTAGTCAAGGCAAGGGAAAATACAATGACACTAACATCAAATTAGTGCCTATTCTGAACCAAGGGTTATGCTGGGTGGTTTACAGCAGTGTAGCCTTTAATCTTGCAAGCGTTTTCTGTGGAAAGCCACACTTAATACCCTCCTAAGTCTCCATCATTTTCTTACTCTTTTCTTCTAAACACCTTTGCAGTGACTACCTTGCCACTGAGCTCTTTGTAAGTATTGCCTTGTCCCTAGCCCTTATTTCTCTGTCTCTCCTTTCCTCTCTTTCTTGTTCTCAGTCTCTCTCCTTCTTTCTCTCTCTCTCTCTTTCTTTCTCCCAGTCTCTCCTCTTCTCTCTCCCTCTCTCTGGCCCTTCTTTTAGCCTTACATTCTTCCTTTGACATTCATGAGCATCCTTTCTTGCTTTCTTGTCTTCATCTCTACTCTCTGCTCTACTCCTGTATCTCAGATTGATGAAAATCCATCTGTGATGGGTTCCTGAAAACATTATTCCTCAACCTTGGGTGTCTGTCCAGCTCATAAACTGTCTCTTTCAGTCATCTCCCACTGGTACAGAAAGACTCAAGTTCCAAAAGTGATAGTTCTCTTGTGGAAAGGAGCATATGCTGCTTTAAAATTTGGCCACTGGTTTTTGCTAAGTCATTTTCCACCCTTTTTAGATGCCTGATTTCTCCACTTGATTCCAGTCTCTCTCTCTGTCTGTCTCTCTCTTTTTTTAAACAGTTGTAGGCATCCTTCATCATTCTGCTTCAATATTCACATTAATCTTTTCTATTATGTTAATTACCATAATTCTTTAACATCCTGTTCAAAGCAATTTAAAACAATGAAATAACATCTTACTTGAATGGAATTACTAATGTTTCTCAGGAGCTTTTCCATTTCATTATCACCCTACACTGTGATCTAGGCAAGGTTGGCATTATTATTTTTGTGTTTCTGGATATTGAGGAAAGGGACACAATAGAACTAAGTAACATGCTCTAGGTCACTTATCCCAGCCTGCAACTATCTCTATACTGGTTTTGCATCTTCTCTCTCCTCTACTGCAATATAAACTTCAGAAGACACAGGACCACATATGTGTAGTTCACTTTTTTATTCTCAATGCTTATCCCATGCCAAGCCCTGAGAAAACAATAGTGGCCTGTGGATTTGAACCTGGAGCTCTAGTCCAAAACCATGCCATATGGGGTAGCTGGTGCGCTGATACTGCTCATCTTCGAGGCTTCAGTTTCTATTTCCCTTAGTCTGAATTTATCCCTTGTGACCTGTAAGCCCTTTGTCTATGTCTCAGCTTTTCCATGTTATAGCTGTCTCCAGTAATACTCCTAGGGTTGTTGATATTTCACCTGTTTTGCTGCTAGGTCACTTAGACATTCCATCTCTTAAATATCCAGGCTTTCTTCATAAGCCTGGGGAAACCCAATACTCTATGGCCTGAATATAGTCCATGAAGCAAAGCTTCCTTTCACCTTATGCTCAATAGCTAAGGTTACTGGGGTTAGGAGACTTAGGAGCCTATCCCTAGAGTCCTTTCTGATTCCTTTATTTCTGGTTCTCCTTGCTGTATCTCTGCTCCTAGTCTCTGAAGCCCCATGGATCTTAATTCTCCAGGGCTCTCATTCCTTTAACCCACATTCAATACACATAAAAACAATAATGGAAACAATGGCCCCAAGAAATAACAATTCTTGTTTCTTTTATTGTCTTTTCAGATTATAATGTGACTATGCAAATAAATTGCCCTGAATCAGTTCTTTTCTGAAAAGGGCTTTTAAATGAATCCTATTGCTGTCTTTCTTTCTTTTTTCCTCCAGCCTCACTTGGGATTAATCAAATTAATTGTCACCAAATTAAATTCATCCATAATGTCAGTAAAGTTTTATTATATTCCAAAATTTCCAACGTCTGCAATTATCAGGCACCTAAGAAACAAATCAGCACTTTGAAGAGCCCCATTTTTGCAGGGTGTTCAGCTAATAGTCCTGTTAACAAATAGGCCAAGGACCTTTGGCTTTAGGCTAAAAATCAGGCTTCCCACCGGAGTAGACTTGGCAGAACATTGCATACAACTTCAGTTAAACTCTGATTTGCAATATGATGGTAAAATGACATTCAGTTAGACTGAATTTTTTGAAGAACAATCATTTTGAAAGAGCGAAGCACCTATGCTGACTTTTCAGAGCTGGAAGTCCCTCTGCCCCTCCCCTATAGGCATACATGCTCTGGACTCCCGGACATGGTTGTCAATAGTGGTTTTATTAGCATTGTTGTGTCATGGAGTTGCCAGCCCAACCAAGTAAAGACTTAGTGCTGAGAAAACTAGGAATTCAAAATCTTAAGGGTATGTTTTACTTAAAAAAAATAGGGGGAGAAGGAGAAAATTATGGAATCCAAGTTTAGTTCAGTTTGAGGTTAGCTCTAGGTTTGGGGTCTCTGATAAGTCTATTCACGTGCTGAATATCTCAGCCCTGGTTGTACCAGTGCTTTGGATTCAGGCAGATGTCCGTGTGAATCTTGGTTCTTCTGATTGCTGGCTGTGTGAACTTGTTTGTGTTTCTCATTCTTTATGAACCTTTGTTTCCTTGTCCATGAAATAGGGATAGGAACACCTCCCTTGTGGTCCTGCTCTGAGGATTAATTGGAATGATATATATGTGGCACTTTACACACTGCTTGCACAGAGCAAAACATAATGAAGGCATTAGTTATTTTTTGTTCTTGTTGGTACTACTATTATTTATTTATTGCCTATTCATTCAACACATATTTGTTGTTCCAGGCACCTTGTAAGATGCTATGAATATAGATACAAATAATGACCAACGAGTGCCCTTAGTGAGCTCATGCTCTGGCAGGAAACACAGATAAGGAAATCCTGCAATTGTAGTTCAATAAGTTAAGTGCCACAATGGAGGGGAAGATAGAAACTTTAACTGCCTTGTCCACATCGCGTTGTGCTTGCTGCAGGGAGGAAGCTTTTCCCTCCATGTAGCACCATGCCAGGAACACAGAGTGGTTCCTCTCACCTGCACCTGCTGGCCCAAGATGTAGTTGAATTGCAACAGTGGGGGGCTGGCAATGCAGCCTCCACACATTTTCTGCTGGGCACAGGGTTAGGTTTTCCTCTCAGAATCCAGATTTTGTTTGTGCTTACTTCTTAACCCGTTGTGAAGGAGCACTATTTCCCCGAGAAACTTTTATCAATACTCTGGTGGTGTTCATGTCAGGAAAAAGGAGAAATTGGAAACCCAAAAGGTCTTATAACAATGTGTGTACAGTTATTTTATCCCTGTAGTTATCCGACCCTTTTAAGAAACTGAGACTCAGAGGAGAAAGTTATTTGCCTTAGATAAGACAGCTAGTTTGGGCAGAGCCAAGACTAGGACCTGGGTCTCCTGAGTCCTGGTACACAGCTCCTTCTATCTGCTAAATCTGTCAGAACAGCACCGTAGGGCGGGAATCACGAACATCAGTGTCATAGCAACAGTGTCATACCTGTTTTGTATCAGGTACAGTTCAAAGATTTTGTATAGTACTAATTTAGTTGGGCCTTATAACAAACTAAGACCTAGATCCTTTTATTCCTATTTTATAAATAGAGTAATAGAGCTATTAAGTAGTTGTCTAAGAGCACCTCTAGTAGTTGGCAGTGGAAGGCTTTGAGCAGCCTGTCTGACTCTCTGAATGCCTCTCTGCACTGTCCTCCCTTGGTACTATTTTCTAAATGACCACTCTCAGCCCAAACTTGTGCTAGGCATGCCAGGGTCAAGAGCAGCATTTGATTCCTGATCACAGCGTTTAATCATCACCTTCCAGTGGGAAGGTATTGCTGACAAAATCAGAGCAGAGTCCCATAAGATTTTGGACTATAAGAGCTGGTCTTCAAAAACATCAGCCCTTCTGTTAAAAATAAGAAAATAGGCTAGAAGCCTTGACTGGTGAGCTGGCTAGACCCTGATTGCTTTCATTCTTTTAAGCATTTACTCAGTTTATAGTTGAATGTGTCTTATGAAGCAGGCACTGTCCAATGCCCTGGGAGAGAGATTGAGAGGATCAGACATACCGTGGCACAGTGAGTAAAAAAAGGTCCTCTGAGAACTATAGGGTCTTATCTTTCTAAGATGCAGGGAATCCTGATATCTGCATTTGCCCCCACTTATTTTTTTTCTTCCTGAAATGCACAACTTCCTCTTCTGGCAAACTCCAATTTGTCCTTCAAAGCCAAGAGAAAATATTACCTAGTCATTTTGGCTTCCCCTACATTTATGGGGAAATTATTCACCTTTTTCTCTGTGTTCCCATAGCACGTTCTGTGTACAAATCTTACAGCGCCTGTTGCACTGTATTATAATGATGCATTTATAACCCCTCCCTATATCCTGGCTGAAACCTCATGTCATTACCATCGTATCTCCAATACCCAGAATGGAGCTTGAATCATAATGGAGTTTTAGTGAATGTTTGGATTCTGCATATTAGTCTTACCATTTCTTTGTTTCTTATTATTCTCATTATTCCTTTTTTTGTCTCCTGGGTCCTGACTGTAGATATCTTGATGTCAGGGTCAATGTCTGCTCCTTGTTTTTCCTTACTAAAGTGCTAAGTGCAATGCTGGGAAGATGGCACACCTGCTCTGTCCCCAAGAGATGGGTAGGAGATGACATGTGTCTTTTCAAGTTTAACTTCTCAGACTCTTGGGTCTTTAGAAGGTGATAGTACTAGTATGTTCCCAGCTTGGTTCAAAGCTTGTATCAACAAAGACCCCAATGGGGGTCCCATACTACAGAGAGGATTCTGACATCCAGTCTTAGAAACAATGTGCCTATGTTCATTTGCACATTCCCAAATAGTTCTGTGTCCTTGGAGGTCTCTTGATACCTTCTCTGGTTGCACTATTTTTAGGTGAGCCATTCTTGAAATACCCAGGGTTTGGTAAGGATACAATGTCCACTCATTCTTTTCTATTCTATTCCATCCCATTCTATTCTATAAAAACAATTTCTTGAGTATACCTGCTAAGTGCCTGACACTATCATAAGTGCTTGCAATGCATCAGTGAACAAAAGCGATCCGAACTTGCCAACTACATAGAGTTTACATAGTGAGGAGATACACACTAAATAATACATGGAATAAATAAATATATTTTATCAGATGTTAGAAAAAGGAGCAGGGTAAAGAGAAAGGAAAGAGTTCAGGGAGAACTAGCAAGGTGAGGCAATAGCAATTTTAATTCAAATGGTTAGGGTAGGTCTCCTTGTGAGGGTAACATTTGAGCAAAGACTTGAAGGAGGTAAGGGGTATAGTTCCTGGACATTTTGGGGGAAAGAGTATTCAAAACAGAAGAAATTGCTAGTGAAAAGGTGATCTATTTATCTATCTATCATCTATCTTCTAACAGTTTAACAGATTTTTGTAATTGTGTGCCTGCCCCTGTCTCTCCCTCTGAGATTTCTCCAACATTTTGAAATGTAAGTCAAATTAACAGGTTTTAAATGGTAGAGTCTGTCACGATTGATAGTAAAACCCCACAAGGATGGACACTACAGCCACGAATGAGGCTTAGTCCATTTGATGATTATAGGTTTGAACACATCAGAAGTCAGAAATTGTTACAGTTATTAACACATTCCAACCTCAGGGAAAGAGGTTTCCATGAAGAGATCTGTTCAGGCTCGTCTCCCTCCATTCTCCATCTGCCTTGGGCAAAAGCCCTTTGGACCCCAGATATTTAAGGGAACAGGGAGGTCAAAGGGCAGGTGCCTCTACTGGTGGGTCCCTGAGCCTGATTTATTCCCTTCACCGCCCATGAGGGAGTCTGATCTCAGTCTGGAATCAGTTTCACAGTAAGAGGCAATACTGCTAAGGCTTCCCAAGAAGATTCAGACACCCTCGTATTGTACATTTTTGCGTCTGTATCTACTCTGCTTACCATGTCTCTGAAGAGGGGCTGGAGTTAGAGCAATGAACAAGTACATAGCAAGTTGTCCATAGCAAGTTGACAAGATATTAGGGAAATAAGAATCAGTCATATAAAAGTAGTCAACAACTGAGATTCCAGATGAAAGTTCTATAAGTCACTGATGTAAGAACTCAGAAAGGAAAGAAATCCCCATGGACCTAAGGACAAAGGAGGGCTTCCTGGGGAAGGTGAAGATCTGAATAACATGTGGAGGATATAAGGCTGGTGAGGGAAGACCCTTCCAGGCTAGATTAAATGACCGGCAGGGTAAGAACCTAGAGGCTAGATCAAGTGATCAGCAGGGTAAGAACCTAGGGTAAGAATTAGAGGTTGGCAAGGGAAGAAGCTATGAGATCATTTTAAAAGCCTCCAAAGTGCCTAACAGGTCTCCTGGTCCCATTCTGCATCTCCTGTACAGCTGATTGTTGTAATAACAATCATTACCAACAAAAACCGAGGTGCAACCTGGTGAGAGAGATTAGAATTTGTCTTCAGAGGACCTAGTTAAGTCCTGGCACCATTAATTCAATACCAGCTAATAGTCAGGACTTGGGATTAGTTTCCTTGCTTATAAAATTAGGATTACTCACAGAATTTTCAGTCAGTTAAAACATTGTCATGGATTCCTTATAAAGTATAAATGAGGTACATATGCCTGCTCCTAATCATTAGCATCATCTTGATTATGCCACATGGGTTGTTGCCTTCCAGAAGCTTCTAATTTAACCTTGAGACAGCTGATAATTTGATAAAGCAAATAAGCAACAACAACAAAAATGTAGGTGAGGTCAAGTATCAAGCTAGAATGAAACAAGATTGAATTGACAACAGTTTATTTGGAAAGCATGGGAGGACCTTTTGCCTATGCTATAGTTTCTAAGCAGTTTTTGTGTTCTCCACAAGTATACCTCAAGCTATCCTCATGGCTTTGGTTGGAAGTCTGCTGCAGGAAAATGGGTGTCTGTGGCCCACCTCTGCATGTCCTATAGAAAGCAGGGAATAGAGTTCCCATATAATTAATCATCTAAACGGGCATTTTTGAGAGTGAAAGAGAATACTAGTAACCAGGATTATCCTAGGAAAACTGGGTTATTTGGTCACCCGGAGTACAGTTCCTTTGCTTTGATGGGTACAGTAATCTCAGAAGCTCTGAGATGCATCCCCAAATTACAGAGGATTGTGGGTACAGAATTGTTGCCATGGGTCATAACTACCAATATTCTGGCTCTGATGAAGCCATCGCTGGGGAGAGACAAGGAAGGCACATGGTATATTCCAAGGTTCTATAATCAAATATCTCTCTTCTTATTCTTTGTGAACAGGTAAAGATCCAAGAATTTCTAAGATAATCCTCTGGATGATTTATATTTTCAGTTTCTACTACACTTGGTTGCCAATTCCTGTATGTGCTTTGTACTATGTAAAGACTTTCTGCTTCATTGGCATCTAAACTTCCTTTGGATTTTGTGGATTTCCACTTTTTCAATCTACCTTTCCATCCTGTTCATAGAATCACCTTGTGATGTAAAAAAGGGAGGTGGATTTGTATACATCTTAAAAGCAGAGAAGCTGGTGTTTCAAGTTCACACAAAGGCACAGATTCTTGTTAGCAGTCATGACTTCCAAATGTCATCTCACCCTTGAAGACTCTCTCATCCTTAGCAATTGCTTGTGTTTTGTTTTGTTTTGTTTTGTTTTTGTGGACCTGTTACACATTGAGTATGCCTTCCTTTTGATACTTAATGTTTGTTATTATGAATTCTCCTAGATAATTAACCTCTAGAAAGCAGAGACCATCTGTAAATTAGCTCATACTAACTCATTCTGCCTACTCCAGTGTTCTGTATTTGTTTAATGAGTCTGTGTTGACAAGCATTGTGCCTGGGATTGCTTTAGTCTCATGGCTGTGATAATACTCCAGGCTCTGAGGTCTGTTTGGAGAGAAGGCTCTGCATAGCTGAAGAACATCAAGAACCTGGTGCAGAACAGTAGACGTAGATTTAGACGGAAGAGTTGCCAAATGGTGATGCTGTTGAATCAAAAATTAGCTAAAACTTGTAAGAGTGGATGGACATGTAGCTCCTTCTCTCATAATGCCAAGAAAAACCCCTGGCATGCAGGAAGCTCTTAATCAGATCTGCTCAATGAATGAAGGATACATTCTATAGCAAGAGAAGATAAATGAAATGCTGTGTAGTTTAAAGCTATCTCCACTGTATCCACTTTTGAGGTCAGTTCTCTCCTCACTGGAAGATACTCTGACTAGGCCGAATGATGACCCATCAGGGATGATGGGAGAAGGTGAAACCAGGTGATGAATGAGGCTCCCTCTAGATGTGAACATGTATGATTTAGGTACTATTTTTTATTTTTTAAATTTTTGGCTTTTAAAACTTTATCTTATGAAGACAACTAAAGTAGCTTGACTGAGACATTTACCAGACGGTTTTGCATTTTCAGTAACTTCCCAATTCATGTCATTGCTTATATTATGCTGCCAAACCTGGATTGTAACCACTGGACATGATGGGAGAGACAGATGAGAGGAACATTGTCATTGGAGGCAAGATGGATCTAACATTTTCTCTTCTGAGAAGCCTTTATCCTCCCCAACACTACCTTTTTAGGGTTAGTAGGAGGGGTATAATACTTTGATATTGCCAAAAGTCTGTTTTAGATCACTTCTATGTTAGTGACAAATATAGAAAAACCATCATAAACTAACAAAATTTGATGTACCAGATGGGAGGAAAGAACATGATTTACCCCTTTCTGTTTTACCCTTGTTAAAACTATTGTGACTGATCTCAAAGTCTGAGCGCTGATTTTCTTCAAAGGCCAAAAACTAGCACAATTACTGGAAGGAAGGAGAGAAGAGAGAATCATGATAGGATATCTCACCATTCAAAACATTCTGCTTTGGGGAGCCTAGAACTGAGATGGGGGAGATGAAGCATTAGCAGCTTCTCTCCAAGTTTACTCACTTTAAGATCGTACATTCATATGATTGCTATTATTGTCATCTTATTCTCATACCAACATGATCAGTGTTTTTCTTCCTGCTATACACTAGATAGTCATTGGACTTGAAGCTTCTGCCTCATCATGACCTAAGCCAAAGGCAGATGCTTAACCTACTGAACCACCCAGGGGCCCCAGATTATAACTTCTGTTCAGCTAAGTCACTATTCATTTCTCCAACCTCTGCAAAAATGCAGAACGTTTTACCCCTGGTTGCATTCTTTTTTATTCACTTTGTCTTCCTGAGATAATACATTTTTTAAAATGTGTTTATTGTAACTTTAATGGGCTCACAGAGAGAAAGGAGATAAACAATAGTAAAATAAAAGTTATCATTTAGGCCTTCTAATTTTGAATATAGTCCTCTCAGTGTCGAGGTAAAGATTAACAAGTTAAAGCCTTTATCATGGTGTTGATGCACAGGAAATACTCAAATTATATCATCACCATCATTATTATTATTATTATTATTTTAAGATTTTATTTATTTATTTGAGAGAGAGAGAGAGAGAATGAGAGACAGAGAGCACGAAAGGGAAGCAGACCCCCAGCTGAGCAGGGAGCCCGATGTGGGACTCAATCCCGGGACTCCAGGATCATGGCCTGAGCCGAAGGCAGTTGCTTAACCAACTGAGCCACCCAGGCGCCCCCACCATCATTATTATTATCTTCATTACTGGTATAGCCCTTTATCATGTATTCATTGTTTCTCTGATTTCTGCCCTGTGGCCTCATACCTTTGTGACCTGATTCTACAGGTAGTTCCTCTATTGGATCATAATGCTTAGTTCTAAATCCTGGCTTACCCTTGGAATTTATGTTTTGGCTTTTCCCTTTTAAAACACTGACACCAGGCAAATCTTGTCCCTAATCATTGACAACTCTCTCAGGTTCCTGGAACCCATACCTGGAACCAGTGTTCTGGTTCCCACTTGCTTGGGAGTAAATGTCTTTTCCAAAGAAGCTAACAATCCAATGTAAAGAAAGATAAGAACAAATAAATAGCAATAAATCCTACAATGCAAACTACAAAATTTTCATTACAGTGAAAATCCAGAGAAGGTAGCAATTAACCATATGGACAATTTGTCCCAGAGAAGATGATTTCTTGAATTGCAAGAAAGTGTCTTCCCCTAAGATTATTCTTTGTCTTTCAGCCCACAGTGTAATATTTTTCTAAATTCTCTTATTTCTTTTTTTTGATGTAGTCTCTCTTACTGCCCATGTCTCCCCCATTAACACTATCCTTATGCCAGGGCTGACCTTCATCACATGGCTAAAGCATGATACTGTTTGCCAAATGGAACTGCTTATAATTATTATTTCCTAACCCTACATACTGCTGTCAGGTTAAGCAACCTTCAATACTATTTTGATCATGATACCCAGTGATCAGAGAGGTAGAATTTTGCCTGATACCATTTGTGTGAAAGAGATTTTGGGTGTGTTTCTAATATCTTCCCAACTTGAATGCTCTCATTTGCTCCTAAATGTCCATTCCTGTATTCATTTATCAATTCATTTATTAAGTCAGTTAGTCAGCAGTCAACATATATTTAATAGTTGGCTTCTACTCATGAAACAAGCACTGTAACCAGCATTCAAGCTCCCAAAGTTCATGCAGCTCCTTCCCTCTGTCCTCTTTCCCTTCTCTCCCTACCTCCATCCCTCCCTTTCTCTCTCTCTCTCATGCTTATTTTTCTCTTGTCCTTTCTGTGTCTCTCTGTCTCCTTCTCTACCTCTGTCTGGTGGGTGTGCTTCTTTTCCATCCAACCACCCACATTGCCCAGACACATAGCATCTATACCTAGGTATTCCCTAGTCTCTTCTGGCTGGCACAAAGGCAGTAAGAAGGTGGGTGTGTGAAATATGATGAGCCAAAAGATTCATTCCTTTATTTTCTCCTAACCGCTTCAGCCTTCATAAAATCCAGTCCTATAGGTTATTGATTTTCGCAAAAAGAAGAAAAACGAGTGTGGGTGGAAAATTATGATGTTATGTCCTAAATGAATTTTTCACAGAAAAAGAAGAAGAAGAAAAAAAACAACTATTCTCTGTCTTGGACAGCTGGTCAGAAATGAGGTTTGGGGTATGGAATAGGAAAGGCAGGAGTGCGTCTGTCCCCAGGGGAGAACAAGCATTGATCTCTCGGGTGATTGCCCTGACTACCTCTGAAGCTGAGAATTAGGTTCAATATGTTAGTGCTAACATTTAAGTCCTTTCAAATCTCCAGGGGCAGAATCTGCTTTCTCTCCTTCTACCTCATTTATGGTTAGTTGAAAACTGACTTAACTCTTTAGCTTCCAGGTTTGCTCTTTATACAGAAACCTAGGCCTCAGGAAATCCATGAAAGCTTTGATGGGATGTTTTAATTATTGTTTCACAAGCAATGATGAAAACTGAGATAAATAAAGCCAAGTCTCTACCTCTATAATAATTTACTTTCTAGCTAAGATAGCAGTAACAGACCCATTCCTTTTGCTCATCATCTATAAAGAACACTCAGCAGCATGGTGTTGCAAAAAGCCATGCATCAGAATCACTTAGGGAGCTTTTAAAATGTGCATTTACAGATGCAGCCTCAGACCTGCAATCTGCATCTCCAAGTGTGAGCCCTGGGAATCTGTATTTTAACTTGCTTAGAGTTTACATTAATTAGCTACTAGATGTAAAAGGACAAAGGCAATGCAGGCAGGGGTGGGGCACCAAGCTCCATGGAGAAAACTGCTACAGATAAAAAAATTCAAAGCTGCTTTGCCTAATTTCATGAATATATCACCAAAGAAAGAGCATAATAAGAGAAAATGTTTAACTGCAGACTTCTAGCAGCATAAAGATGTCCCCAAAAAGCATGTCTAATGATCCATTGATCAGTGTTATGAGATCTAGGGTCAGGCAAGGGGTAGGAAGAGGTGGAAAACAGTCCTGTGGAAAAATTACTCAACATCTCTCAGTAGTCGGGGCGGGGGGGGGCGGGGGAAGGCTTGAGGAGAAGTATACCTACCAGCTATTTCTATCACCTAAAAAGGAGCCTGTTCTCTTAAGAGGAAGAAAATCTGGTGAGGAAGTGCACTGAACAGAGATTTTGTAAGCTAAAGGACTTTGATTTGAGCCATACCAAGCTAGTGCCTATAGGAACTTGGGTAATATGTGCCCTTGAGGCAAAAGATAAATTAGATTTGGCCTGAGGATGTTTGGAACAACAAGGTCATGTACAGGCTGATAAATACACCAAATTGCTCCCCTCCAGTCTTCTGCACAGGATGTTCCAGCAAAAGCCAGAGTCACTCAAGAAAGAATAATTTCAAGAGAAATAATTAGAAATAAGCCAAGAGGAAACCTATGAATGGAAACCAGTAAGCCATATTTTAGCCAAATTAATGAATTCCAAGGGAAAAAGAAGAATCACAAGTCACTGACACTGTGATGGGTAGGAAAGGAACATCAGATTTCTGTATAGGCAACAAAAGGGTCAAAGGAAAAAATCTTCGGCCTCCATATCCATAAAATAGAAGGGGAATTCATTCATTTATTTATTTATTTTTAAAGATTTTATTTATTTATTTATTAGAGAACGAGCGAGAGAGAAACAGCATGAGAGAGGAGAGGGTCAGAGGGAGAAGCAGGCTCCCCGCTGAGCCGGGAGCCCGATGTGGGACTCGATCCCAGGACCCTGGGATCATGACCTGAGCCAAAGGCAGTCGCTTAACCAACTGAGCCACCCAGGCGCCCAAGGGGGATTCATTTATTAATTCATGAATTTATTCGACTATTATTAATTGAATATATACTATGTGTCAGTCACTATTGGAGGATTTGGGGATGTAGTGCTTCACAACAGAGACAGGTCCCAGCTCTCAGAGAGCCAATATTTTAATGGAGGGAAGAAGCAATACAAAAAATAAACAAGAAAGAGTGTTTTGGAGTCAGAATAACCTGATTTCAAATCTCAGTTGTGCTACTTACCATCTGTATTGTACTTAACCTTGTTGTGACTGTTTTCTTCTCCGCAAAATTGATAGGAATGCCAACCTTGAAAGGTTGTGATAAGGATAAGAGAAAATTTGTGCTGCTGAATAGTATCTGGAATATAATAAACATTTTATAAATATGTGTTGAATGAAAAATTGGCAACATGCAGGAGCCAGTTAAAAGGGAGAGAATGAAATTCAAAGCATAGTAGAAGAATGTACTCTTAAGCAAAAAAATTATTGATGCACATACATACCTATATATACACACAAATATGAATTAATATATGTATGTCTATATGGAAGACAGAGAGCCACAAAGGGACAGAGAGAAGCAGAGAAAGAAGATACATGGTTGAAGAGATAGGTGAAGTGATTTGGTGAGTTTGGAACAGAGAGAAGATGAGGAAGTTTTATCTAGTGGTTTCTATTTCCACTAGTACACAGAAGGTGTTGAAGGAAGAGCTAAAATGTTCTAGGAGGGTAATGTTGTTGAATAGGAGAGTAGTTGAGAATGGCATAGTGAGTTGAACAGAGTTTTGCTTTTGCAGGCCCAGAATCCTGATTTCATCATCATATGGGAAGAGTTGTATCAATCAAAGATCTCTACAAGAGGTTGTAGGAGACATAGCTAATATAGGTACCTTTAATGTGTACCGAGAAATCAGGTGGTCACAGAAAAGTCAGAACTCATGGGCATAACCAACTTCTTATTATCTGAAGGCCTATGTGGGAAGCCAGATTGCAATCATGGAACTATCATAATGTCTAACAGAATTTCAGAACATAGTCTCTGGCTAAGGTAACTCGAGGAACACTCTTTGCACTTTTAGGGAAGATTTTGTCAATAGGACTGGAACATTCTCCCCCCAGACTCACCTAAATGGATACTAGGAGCATTGGTTTCTCTGACTGTCCTTCTGCTAAGCTTTCATGGGACCAACACTCCTTCTGGCTGACTTAGTCTTTCCTAGATATGTTAATATATTCAATTAGT
Source organism: Neomonachus schauinslandi (assembly GCF_002201575.2). Lineage (NCBI taxonomy): Eukaryota > Metazoa > Chordata > Mammalia > Carnivora > Phocidae > Neomonachus > Neomonachus schauinslandi. The sequence goes on along the minus strand of NC_058412.1, from coordinate 17,274,554 downwards.
CTTATAATAGAATTTAATTGGCCTGGAAACTTTTCTTTTTCTTTAAAGTAGATTTGCATAACTTTATTTTATTAATTATATATTGATTTGTTATTTAACTTACAATCAAGTACTACAGGAAGACTTTTACTATTTTTCCAAAGTACTGGGATGACAGAGCATCCACTTTTTTTGAGCCCCAGGAAGAAGACAGATTTTAAGAAGCTACTCCAGGGAGAATTTCTGGGCTGCATGATTAATAATTAGAAAAAAGAGAAAGTGGGCACAGAAGCTTCCAGAAAGTTTGTAATGTCTTAGCATTTGGAAATCCTAAGGTGAAGTAAGCCAGGGGAAAGCCAATGGCAAGTTAAGGCTGTATCCATTCAGAAAGACTCACTCTCCTGCTTACTGCACTTAGGATTTAGTCTACTACCTATAAAGGTTCCTCCCACCACCTGCCAATCTGTAATGTGGCATCCTTTATAATTTGCTCCTTAGTAATAATTCTAAGGTTTTCCTGATAGCATGGTTAAGGGCTTTTTTCCATCCAAGGTTTAAGAGTAGGATTTTTGTTTCCCCAGATGCACCATTTCTCAGTCATTTTTATTTCCCTGTATATGAATCTTCATTCTTCCTTTAATTTTCAGGTCATAATGAAATGAATAATCTGTGGTTATCACTAGTGATGCACAAGAATGCCATTGGGAATAATCAGTGCTAAGCACCCTAATGGAGAAGTGAACTCACTCTACAGAATTCTAGGTACCAGTAATTGTTCAATCACACCAATCCCCATAGATACGCCCACAAAAGAGAAGAAAATTCAAGGGTGCCTCCCCATTACAACTTCAGGAGGTCGTCTATGGATCCTGACTTCCTTAGAGCTATGCTCCAATTTAAGAATTACCTTAAGATTTCAGAAAAGCTACTTTTCTATTTGCAATTGTATGCCCCAAATGTGGCTAATAATTGTGTGTATAATTAAAGGAGAAGCTCTGACTCACAACTAGATCCTTCCCAAACCTTAACTCTTGGTAACACATGCTGTTTGCTTAATGATGGCTCACATCATGGGATTTCTGTAAGAAATGACACACAAGACTATTGCTTCCTTCCTTCCTTCCTTCCTTCCTTCCTTCCTTCCTCCTTTCCTCCTTCCCTCCTTTCCTCCTCCTGCCTTCCTGCCTTCCCTTTTCTTCTCGTGTAAGCCCTTCCTTCCTTCTCTTCTTCCTCTATGAAGTGCTTCCCTATGTATCCATCATGGTTCATGGAAAAAGTGAGTATAAGGAAGACTGATTGGTATTTTAGGATGATGAACTCCCCCACATTATCACTAGAGAGCTGCTAATCAAGCAAAACCAAACCTTTTTAGGATTTACTGCATTAAGGGAGAACACCATCTTGACAGAATCTCAGCAATGCCCAAACTGAAGAAACCAGAATTCGAGTATTTATAGGGTTTTGGGGTCTGAGTTTAAGTGGTTTAAGGCAGATCTTAGATGGGAAAGTGGGAATTGATTGGGATTGGGTACAATTTGTAATATAATTGGTTAGAATGGCAGACACAGCAATGTGAAAGTCTTGAAGAGAGTCTTGATAAGCAAACTGTGGTTAATAAGTAAGCTATTTCTTAGGTGTCTCTTATAAACTGATCTGTGGGAAGTTCCTGAAGCAAACTGTGAAATAGGTTATTAGGTTATAGCTTATCTTTTCTGGGCAAAGCTTTCTTGGAACAAATGACTAAATTATTTTTAGATCAGAGACCTATGGTCTTATCTAAGACATACTAACACAAATGGTCTCAATTCTCATGAAACTTGTTGAGAAGAAAAGGCATCACAGACAACACATGATGGATCTTTGAGGGTTGGATATAACTCACCTGTTCAGAAGGAAACATCTTTCAGAAATGGTAGCAATAAATCCTCATTCAACTTTAGCTAGGACTTAGAGAATGGATAGGATGTGTCTAGTGGAGAGGCTGGAGTATTTCAGCTGGGGTTAATGATATCAGGAAAGGTATGGAGGTGACAATTATGTTCATGCATTCATTGAATTCTCATGTGATTTATCTGTATGAAGCAGAGGTTAAATTTGGGGAGCAATGCTAAGTAAGGTCAAGTCATGATAAATCATATTATGAAGGGCCCAGAATTCTAGAAAAGTTGGTTTGAATTGGTTAAGTTTCACATGGAGAAATCTGTGTCATGGGCTTGTAGTTTTTTTGTGGTCTTTTTGGCCATTTGAGATCCTGGTGGTAACTTTAAAGAGAAGGCCAATCTGCTGACAGTTTTTGAAGATTTTAGTATCCACATGAGACCAATGAATTTGGTAAGAAATAGACAATATAATACACCAAACTTCCTTCAAACATGTATTTTTTTAATGATTTAAGTAAAATCCACATAATACAAAATCATCGTTTTAATGATTTTAAGATATATAATTCAGTGGAATTTATTTTAATTACAATTTGTAAAACTATCATTTCTAATTTCAAAATATCTCATCACCTCGGGCACGTGGGTGGCTCAGTCATTAAGCATTTGCCTTCAGCTCAGGTCATGATCCCGGGGTCCTGGGATCGAGCCCCACATCGGGCTCCCTGCTCCGCGGGGAGCCTGCTTCTCCCTCTTCCTCGCTCCCCCTGCTTGTGTTCCTGCTCTCGCTATCTCTCTCTCTGTCAAATAAGTAAATAAAATCTTTAAAAAAAAAAATTTCATCACCTCAAAAGGAAACTTCCCTTCCCAATATCCCCTTCCGTCAGCTCTTGGCAATCACTAATCTGCTTTCTCTCTCTATGGATTTGCCTATTCTGAAAATTTCATATAAATGGTATCATACAGTATGTGACATTTTGCGTTTGTTTTTTTCCTTTAGCATGTTTTCAAGTTTCATCTATGTTGTTGTATGTGTCAGTACTGCATTCTCTTTTAGAGATGAATAATATTCCACTGTATGGATATACCACTTTTGTTTATCCATTTATCAGCTGATGGATATTTGGGTTGTCGCCACCTTTTGCTATCTTGAATAGTGCTGATATGAAAACTTGTGAAAATGTGTACTTTTCCCCAAGAATTCTACAGCTTATGAAAACTGCATGCCTTTATAATTTTAGGATATTCCTAACCTAATATCATAGCCATCTACATCAATTAACAAAGACACTGGATGAACATGTTATCAGGATATACACAGGAAAAATTAAGATGCACTTGCCAATTTAACCTTGGTCCTGTAGATCCTCTCTTTTTTTTCCCTTTGAGAGTTCTTAGAATCTTTTTATTATTAATATCTACTCTTAAACACTGAATAATCTAGACATATTAATGTTTGGTACTTTCTTACCCACAGAAAATTATCAAAATTACAGAAGCCTTACATGTCAAGGGAAATGATGAAAAAACATTCACAGTATAATCAACAGATTATCAAAAGGTGACCCTGCTAACTAGTTAACTAATGGTAGGTTAGAATTTATATTTACATTACAGAGTAGTGCAAAGTTGAGATTTGCCTCACCTGGGAAGTTCTGACCCTGGAACAGTGATGGTGAATGGGAACGTGCAGGAGAAAATGATCTAAATCTATTCTGAGAGAACTATGGGAGCTGATGGAAGTTTTGGAGCAAGAGGGCAATATGATAGGAATAATATTTTGGAAGATGACTAATGTGGCAGCAGGATGGTGGATTCATGAGTCAATTCTTACAAAGTGTTTAAAAGACTAGCTGGCATGGGACCCCTGGGTGGCTCCACTGGTTGAGCATCGGACTCTTGATTTTGGCTTAGGTCATGATCTCAGGGTGTGAGATCAAGCCCCCACTGGCTCCCCACTTAGCAGGGAGTCTGCCTGAGATTCTCTCTCTGTCTGCCCCTCCCCCTGCTTGTGCACTCTCTCTCTTTCTAAAGTAAATAAATAAATCTTCAAAAAAAAAAATAAAAGACTACCTGGCAGATAGCATGACTAATAGAAATAGCAATAACAACAATAATGATACTGATAATTTGGAGAAGGAGAACAGATAAGAGGCAGAGAGAATAGTCAGGAGGTCCTGGCAATAACACAAAGGCACTGATGCTTGCCCAAGGGTGTAGGTAACAAGGAAGAGTCAACCAAGTGCCAAAGCAAAATAAATTAGAAAGTCAGCTAAAACACCATGCAAACTTTTCTTTGCTCACCACAGTCTTTATTAGCCTTAGGCCTGGTTATTCAACATGTGATGGAGCAGCAGCAATGGTTTCATCTGGGAGCTTGTTAGAAATGCAGAATCTCGGGCGCCTGGGTGGCTCAGTTGGCTAAGCGACTGCCTTCGGCTCAGGTCATGATCCTGGAGTCCTGGGATCGAGTCCCGCATCGGGCTCCCTGCTCGGCAGGGAGTCTGCTTCTCCCTCTGACCCTCCCCCTCTCATGCTCTCTCTCTCTCATTCTCTCTCTCAAATAAATAAATAAAATCTTTAAAAAAAAAAAGAAAAGAAATGCAGAATCTCAGGCTCCACCTCAGATGTTTGGAATCTGAATCTGCATTTTAATAACTTAGCTCAATGATTCTGTGTCTCTGAGTAACGAAGGACCTATTTTCAAATGCAAATGTGTCCTGGGTGTAAAATGTATTTTCCTTTATAGGAAGTTCATTGGCTTTATTTGTTTGGGCTCTTGGATGCATATGGCCACAACCATTGACATTTCCCAACTTCAGAAAAGATAACATTTACTCCCTCTTTTTTCTATTAATATGAGTATTTATTTATTTATTTATTAAGATTTTATTTATTTATTTATTTGAGAGAGAGAGAGAGAGCAAGAACAGGGGGAGAGGGAGAGGCAGAGGGAGAAGCAGGCTCCCTGCTCAGCAGGAAGCTGGATCCAGGGGATGCAGTGCTTGATCCCAGAACCCTGGGATCATGGCCTGAGCTGAAGGCATACACTTAACCAACTGAACCACCCAGGTGCTATAATATGAGTATTTAAAAGACAAATTATAACTCTACTTAATATCCTTCAAACTCTAAACTTCTGGTACTTATTTACTCATTTGTTCTATTAGTTTAATCATTCAGGACAGTTTCTGTACAGATCTGTTGCCAATTTTTTTTTATTCTCAAGACTTCTTGAGAATTTGATAAAATCTATGGAATTCCTTCACAGAAAAATGCACATAAATACATGCAAGCATTTTTCCCACACAACTTACTTTTGCATTGTAAATATTTCCTTCACATGTATTGACTGTAAAAAAATCTTCATAAATATTATACCTCTTGTTTTTCATGCAAAAATAAATACCTTCTTCCTGGAAAAGGGCAAATAAGCCCAAACCATACAAAATAAACAGAATATAAAACATTTTATTACTGAGAAGTAAATTCCAGTGAGATGCCAACTTTGACATTCAACTGATTCTAACTTTTTGTTTTGAATCCAACATGTGCTGAAAGCTCCTGACTTACAAAGGTAAGGATAAGCAGAGTATCAGAGTTCCTATGGCTCACATTGCAAATGAAAGCAGGCTCTCTTCAAGGAACAAGAGAATTCTTTAAAACCTTTCAGATTGAATCTATGTCCCAGTATTTTCTTTTCTTTGTCCTCAAGTCAATTGGGCAATCTTACGTAAAGCCTGCATCACTGATGTTATCTAAGTGAGCATGAGACAGGTTATGAATTTATTACCTCTCTGAATCTACCTAACTTTTGAAATTATTGAACAGAACCAACCACCAAAAGAGATTCTGTAGTTTCTTTGAAGGTATAACTGACTTCCAATTACTGAAAAGCACACACACACACAAAGACTTCTCTCTTCTTGGCTATAGTCAATGGAAGTGCTTCTTCAAATATATGAAGTTTTATAAAAGCACAATCTTTCCTTCCAGAGTTGAAACTTACTTTAACCAAGAAAGGTTACAGTTTTGTTTTGGATTTTACTTTCCATACCCCTACACCAGCGGAGTCATAACAATGATTTCTAGGTTACATATTGAAATTTTTGCTTTATTGATAAGGTCAAATACATGCAGCAAGTGAGTCAGCGAATAAAGAAATTCTCCCCAAGAATCTCCCCTTCAGAGATTTTTTTTCTCTCTCTCACCAAAGGAGAGGGAGGAAGAAAGAAAGAAAGAAAGAAAGAAAGAAAGAAAGAAAGAAAGAAAGAAAGAAAGAAAGAAAGAAAGAAA
>NC_058412.1:16846445-16910406 GCF_002201575.2 Neomonachus schauinslandi | reverse complement strand
TTTCTTTCTTTCTTTCTTTCTTTCTTTCTTTCTTTCTTTCTTTCTTTGACAGAGAGACACAGCGAGAGAGGGAACACAAGCAGGGGGAGCGGGAGAGGGAGAAGCAGGCTTCCCGCTGAGCAGAGAGCCCGATGCGGAGCTCGATCCCAGGGCCCTGGGATCATGACCTGAGCCGAAGGCAGACGCTTAACGACTGAGCCACCCAGGCGCCCCGGTTCAGTTTTATTCTTTTGCATGTTGCTGTCCAGTTTCCCAACACCATTTGTTGAAGAGACTGTCTTTTCCCATTGGATATTCTTTCCTGCTTTGTCAAAGATTAATTGACCATATAATTGTGGGCTCATATCTGGGTTTTCTATTCTGTTCCATTGATCTGTGTCTATTTTTGTGCCAGTACCATACTGTTTTGATGACTAAAGCTTTGTAATGTAACTTGAAGCCTGGAATTGTGAGGCCTCCAGCTTTTCTTTCTTTCCCAAGGGTGCTTTGACTATTCTGGGTCTTTTGTGGTCCCATACAAATTTTATAATTTTCTGTTCTAGTTCTGTGAAAAATGCTGTTGGTATTTTGATAGGGATTGCATTAGATATGTAGATTGCTTTGGGTAGCATAGACATTTTAACAATATTTTTTTCTTCCAATCAATGGGCATGGAATGTCTTTCCATTTCTTTGTGTCATCTTCAATTTCTTTCATCAATGTTTTATAGTTTGTAGAGTACAAGACTCTAATAATTTTTGGTGCAATTGTATGTGAGATTGATTCCTTGATTTCTCTTTCTGTTGCTTCATTATTGGTGAATAGAAATGCAAGAGATTTCTGTATGTTGATTTTGTATCCCACAACTTTACTGAATTCATTTATCAGTTTGAACAGATTTTTGGTGGACACTTACAGTTTTTCTATACATAGTATCATGTCATCTGCAAATAGTGGAAGTTTTCCTTCTTCCTTACTGATCTGGATGTCTTTTATTTCTTTTTGTCATCTGATTGCTATGGCTAGGACTTCTAGTACTGTGTTGAGTGAAAGTGGTGAGAGTGGACATCCTTGACCTTGACCATTCCTGACCTTAGGGGAAATGCTCTCAGTTTTTCCCTATTAAGGATGATGTTAACTGTGGGGTTTTTATATATGGCCTTTATTATGTTGAGGTATATTCCCTCTAACCCTACTTTGTTGAGGATTTTATCATGAATGGATGCTGCATTTTGTCAAATGCTTTTTCTGTATCTATTGAATGATTATATGGTTGTTATCTTTTCTCTTATTGATGTGATGTATCATGTTGATTGTTTTCTGAAAATTGAACCACATTTGCAACCCAGGAATAAATCCCACTTGGTCATGGTGAAAGAGGTTTTTAATGCATTGTTGGATTTAATTTGCTAGTATTTTGCAGAGGATTTTTGCATCTTTGTTCATCAGAGATATTAGCCTGTAGTTCTCTTTCTTTGTGGTATCTTTTTTTAAAGATTATTTATTTATTAGATAGAGCAAGAGAGCACAAGTGGGGGGGAGGGGCAGAGGGAGAGGGAGAAACAGGCCCCCCCCCTCTAAGCAGGGAGCCCAACACGGGGCTCAATCCCAGGGTCCCGGGATGATGACCTGAGCTAAAAGCAGGCACTTAACTGACTGAGCCACCCAGGCACCCCTCTTTGTGGAATCTTTATCTGGCTTCGTTGTCAGGGTAATGCTGGCCTCATAGAATGACTTCAGAAGTTTTCCTTCCTTTTCTAATTTTTGGAATAGTTTGAGAATAGGCATTAACTCTTCTTTAAATGTTTGATAGAATTCACCAGTGAAACCATAAGATCCTGGACTTTTTCTTGTTGGGAGTTTTTTGTTTATTTGTTTTGCTTTGTTTTTATTACTGATTCAATTTCTTTGCTGGTTATTGGCAAATTCAAATTTTTCAATTTCTTCCTGTTTCAGTTTTGTTAGATTATAGGTTTCTAGGAATTATCCATTTCTTCTAGGTTGTCCAATTTGTTGGCATATAATTTTTCATAATATTCTCTTACAATTGTATTTCTGTGCTGTTTGTTATTTCTCCTCTTTCATTTGTGATTTTATTTACTTATGTCCTTTTTCTGTTTTTCTTGATAAGTCTGACTATTGGTTTATCAATTTCATTGATTTTTTTTTAATAATCAACTCCTGGTTTCATTGATCTGTTCTATTGTTTGTTTTTCTAGTGTTTGTTTTTGTTTTGTGTGTCTATATATTTTGTTTTGTGTCTATATATTTTATTTCTGTTCTAATCTTTTTTATTACCTTCCTTCTGATTGCTTTAGTCTCCATTTGTTGTTGTTTTTCTGGGCTTCTTTAGGCATAAGTCTAGGTTGTTTATCTGAGATTGTTCTTGCTTCTTGAGGTAGGCCTGTATTGCTATAACCTTCCCTTTTAGAACAGCTTTTGCTGCATCTCAAAGGTTTTGAACCATTGTGCTTTCACTTTCATTTCTTTCCATGTGCTTTTTAATTTTTTCTTTGATTTCCTGGTTGACCTAGTCATTGTTTAGTAGCATATTATTTAAGCTCTATAAATATATAGAGCTTAAATAATAGTCTTTCTAGATTTTTTTCTTGTGGTTGACTTCCAGTTTTCTAGTTTTATAGTACTGTGATCAGAAAAGATGCATGCTTTGTAAAAAAAAAAAAAAAAAAGATGCATGGTGTGATTTTGATCTTGAATTTGTTGAGATTTGTGGCATAATATGTGATCTATGCTGGAGAATGTTCCATGTGCACTTGAAAAGAATGTGCATTCTGCTGTTTTAGATTAGAATGTTCTGAATATATATGTTAAATCCAACTGGTCCAGTGTGTCATTTTTCCTTCTTTATTTTCTGTTTAGAGGATCTGTCCATTGATATAAGTGGGGTGTCAAAGTCCCCTACTATTATTTTTATTATCAATTAGCTTTTATTTAATTGTTTTAGATATTTTGGTGCTATCATGTTGGGTGCATAAATATTTACAAGTGTTATTATCTTCTTGTTGGATTGTCCCCTTTATAAGTACATAATACCCTTTTATAAATCTCTTTTTATAGTCCATTTTAAAGTCTAGTTTGTCTGATATAAGTATTCTACTCTGACTTTCTTTTGACATCGATTTGTGTGATAAATGTTTCTCCACCCCGTCACTTTTGATATCCAGGTGCCTTCAGGTCCAAAATGAGTCTGCTTGTAGGCAGCATATACATAGGTCTCATTTGTTTGTTTGTTTGTTTGTTTGTTTTATCCATTCCATATGTCTTTTGATTGGAGCATTAAGTCCATTTACATTCAAAGTAATTATTGATAGATATGTATTTATGGCCATTTTATTACTTGTTTTATGGTTGTTTCTGAAGATTTCTCTGATCCTTTCTTGTTGTCCTGTAATGCTCTGCCACGTAGTGTCCTGTTCTCCAGGGCCTGGCACTTTCAGCAGTGTTTCCAAAGTGTGCTATGTGTGCTCTGCTCTTTTGTCCTAGGAGGGGTCACTTCTGTACTGTGGTATTTTTAAAAAATTGTTTAAGAATTATTTACAAAGTGGAAATAATATGTTGCAATAATGTCTTAGTTTGCTATTTGCTTCATAAATTTATTTTTGTTTTTGGCCTATACATTGTATATGGTACATATAATAATCACTGTATGATGCCATCAATGAATTTGTTCATTTATCTTTAAAATTAGTTTTAATTAAACAATCAAAATTGATCTTCCTCACTGTAAAATATTGAAAAAAAAAAAGCAGTTTATCTTGATCTTTATATCATCCCATTGCCACCCCCTAAAATCTTTTTATTAACCTTTGTGTATCATTGCAGACATGATCTATGTATTTAATTATCTACATATACATGTAATAGTACACATTCCCTTATTTTACATTAATAAAACTGCAATTATGTTTTAGGAACTACATGTCTTGAATATCTTTTGGTTGATTTATACTTTGAAAATCTATCTTCTATACACACACATGCGTAGGTGACTCTAGCCAATTTTTTTGAAGGATATCTTTATTTTCTACATCAATTCTTTGATATAGATAATATATAGTATATATATATATATAAATGGATTGCATTCAAATCTAACTAACTTTATCATTTTCCTATGTGTTTAACTATTCTCCTGAAATCATATTCTGAATAATTAATTAGTTCCCCATTGGTGTATGTTGCTTTATCATCATTAGACTCTAATAAATTCTATAGTGGAGTTTAAGGCTAACTAGTCTATTCAATTAGCATATATTCTTACACCAATTCAACCATCTTTTGGTTGTTGTAATTTTATAATTACATATCCATTAAAACTTGGGTAATTTTTTGCCACTTATTGTGACTTTCTGTTTCAACATTATCTATGTTTCCTATTTATTTATTTATTTATTTATTATTTATTTTTATTATGTTACGTTAATCACCATACCATACCATACATCATTAGTTTTTAATGTAGTGTTCCATGATTCATTGTTTGCATATAACACCCTATGTTTCCTTTTAATCAAACTTTCAAATAACTTTTTCATGCCTCCCCTGCTTTTGCCAGAAAGAATGAAACAACCTAATTTAAATCTTTATAAGGAGACGAACCATGAAAGACTATGTACTCTGAGAAACAAACTGAAGGTTCTAGAGGGGACGGGTGTGGGGGGATGGGTTAGCCTGGTGATGCGTATTAACAAGGGCACGTACTGAATGGAGCACTGGGTGTTATACGCACACAATGAATCATGGAACACTACATCAAAAATTAATGATGTAATGTATGGTGATTAACATAAACAAAATCTCCCATAGTGTGGTAAGGAGACATGTTTAATCTGTAATTCTTTTCTTTTTGTAATTTTTAATTCATGTGTAATATATTCAAGAGAGCAACCATAGCATCAAGTACTTTTAAGATTTTTCTAGGGCGTGCCTGGGTGGCTCAGTCAGTTAGGCATCCGACTCTTGATTTCAGCTTGGGTTGTGGTCTTGGGGTCATGGGATCGAGCCCTGCATTGGGCTCTGTGCTCAGCATGGAGTCTGCTTGTCCCTCTCTCTCTGCTCCTCTCCCCCCCCACAAATAAATAAATAAAATCTTTAAAAAATAATAAAAAAATAATAAAATTAAAAAAGAAAGATTTTTCGGGCGCCTGGGTGGCTCAGTTGATTAAGCGACTGCCTTCGGCTCAGGTCATGATCCAGGAGTCCCGGGATTGAGTCCCACATCGGGCTCCCTGCTCAGCAGGGAGTCTGCTTCTCCCTCTGACCCTCCTCTCTCTCGTGCTGTCTCTTGTTCTCTCTCGCAAATAAATAAAATCTTTAAAAAAAAAAAGAAAGAAAGATTTTTCTAGAAACAGCTCTTGTTTTTCATTGTTAGCAAGGGGAAACAGGATAATACGCACCAAGCAATGCATGCCTTGCTTTTCAGATCACAATCTACTCAGTGTACCATCAATCCAATTGGAAATTATATAATCTCTATTTCCTCACCCTCCCTCTGCCTCTTCTCTCTTTTTCTTTTTCTCATCTTTCTTCCCTCCTCGTGTGTGTAGGAGATGGTGGCAGGAAGAACCATAATAATATTCGATAGATGATAAACACGAATGGCTATTGAATACTTATGTGTACTCTTGGGCTAACTATGCCATGTGTACTGCCTTAAGAATCACAATTCTTTGAAATAGGTACTGTTACTATCCCCATTTTGCAGATGATAAAATTAATACTTAGCCTAAGTAAAATGCCTAAGCTAGTAAGTGGTGGAGCTAAGGTTTAATTCAGGTTCTGCTGACCTCAGATACTACCCACCACATTATTCTGCACAATGATTTTTTTTTTTTTTTTGGTCCAGGAAATAGTCACCATGACATGGAGGTGGGGTAGAAGTGAGGGTGAGTAGCTGCTTAGTTTTCTACTTAAATAATTTCCTCTGACCTTGAGCAAGGATAAGACAATGCATGGGTCGAAAACTTTTGTTACTACTTCCTGGCTGGATGAATGTTTTAGTTCAAGTGGCAGACCATTTTCCCAAACCAAATTTATAGTTTCATAATCTGTGATTATCATTGCCATATTTTGGCCTGAGTTCTCTTTTGTCCCCAAATCCCAGGGGTTTTTAAGGTTTTTCTAAATTAGAGGATTCTGTTTTGTTTTTTTTTAAATGGGATCTTAGAAGAGACTCTTAAGTCATTGATAGCATGAATGTTAAGATTTTAACTAGAAATTTAGAAGTGTTTTTTTATTAATCTTTTTGAGTACTAACAAAAATATTAGTGGTCCATCAAATAAATACATGTATTATATTTATGTATTAAATTAACAAGATTAACTTTAAAAATTAAACAGGTTATTTTAATTAAGCAACAAATGGTTTTTACAAAGGGCCTAGAACAATGTTGGAGTACTTCTCATAAATCTAGCTGGGAAATTCTGGTTTCTGAGACTTTTACATTGTCATAGGGCAGCCTTTATATCCTCCTTTGGCTCGAGAGTTATAAATACACATGGGCAACTGAATAAAGATTTTCAACTTCTCATCCTCTGACTGACATTTTTATTTGAAAATGTCTCTTATTTTAAACAAGATACTCAACTTGCAAAAAATAATTCTTCAAGTTTGTATCCATACAATAGACTTACATTTTTCCAGAGAATAAAATCCTTCACAGAATAGCCGTAAAGAAAGCATCTGTGTTGTAGTGGGATAGATAAACTGAGTCCCAATTCTGGAAAGCTGATTTTTCATTCCATGGCACAAGGTTAAAGTCAGTGCATAACTCTGCACCTGAGCTACCTACAAGAATAGATATAACACCAGAAACTCAAATGGAACTTATGCCCTGTCTACACACACCCCCCCCCCACCAAAATCATGTTTAATTCCATTTAGTCTCCAGGATACCCAATACCCATTACTCTTTGTCGTGGTTAATGAAACCTTGGTTTTGTTCGGAATAGCAACATGTTCAGCTCAGACTATAGACTAAAATTAGTCTAAAGTAGTCTTAACGGGCCATATGGAACATTTCTGACCAATGAGCTCTATGGAGAACTCACTGGGATTCATTTCTGGGAGAACATTCCTTTCCTAATCCTGACAGAAGAGGACAGACACTATGAGTATAGTTCTGTGTCCTCTCTCCCCACCTTTTTCATGAGGTCTGGTGCTTGCACACCCATCTTATATCTCTGAGGCAAAAAATAAATTAATCAATAAAAAGATAAGAGGATAAGAGCTATCACTGAGGTTGATGGAATGGAAGGATAGGAGGAACCTTGGTTCTACCCTGAGCAGCTTATGCAAATGCTAGCACCTCACATTCGAATCTCTTTTTATGTAGGAGTAACAAAGCCTTGTGTTAAAGGCCTGTAAATCAGATTCGCTTTACTTGTGGCAAAATAAATTCTGAACTGGTACCATTCCAAGGATCTCTTCTCTACCTTACTTTTGAATTTTGGGAATGACCTTTACATGTAAGAGTGGAGGATTAAGAAAGAAAATTTAAAGACAGTTATAGTTATTTTCTAGGCCATGGAAACTTTATGAGGAAAGTTTACCCTTCCTCACTCTCACGATCAATAATCTTTAGAATATATAGTTGATTCTCATTATTCACTGTAGTTATAGCCTATAAAGTTCCCGAGGAACACTGAAGTAGTAAATACTGAACCAGTGCCCCTGCAGGAAATTGACAGATGTAGGTATAGATATCTCATATATTATAATCCTAAATATTAAACACTTGATTCTGGTAGATTGTTTTCTTTATTTTACAAAAGAATAAATGAAATTTAGAAATTTTAAGGGACTTGCCTGAGACTGCTTCATTAACAAGAACCAGTGCTGGATTCAAACGCCACTCAGGTGGACCCACAGCTTGCGCCACAATGCACTGCCCCCGACTTCTCCATCCTCTGGTCATCTCTAAAGCTGAAGCAAGGAGGCATAGTGCTGCCTTGGTTGATCTCAGCTGAGAACATAGGGGAGGGGAACAAAGGGACTCACATTTTCACTATTCTATGCAGGTCTGCAAATGACTGCAAACCATGAGTGCTGATCTGGGGGTTATAAATACCAGTTTGTTTGTTTGTTTTAAAGTTTTGTTGTAGGCTTTGCTGCTGGATATAAAGTAAAAGGCATGCGACAGTCGCAAGCAGAGCGGTCGGTACATACAGAGCCTAGGCTATAAAAGCCATTTCCAAATACAAGATTTTTTTTTTTAAAGATTTTATTTATTTATTTGAGAGAGAGAGAATGAGAGACAGAGAGCATGAGAGGGAGGAGGGTCAGAGGGAGAAGCGGGCTCCCTGCCGAGCAGGGAGCCCGATGTGGGACTCGATCCCGGGACTCCAGGATCATGACCTGAGCCGAAGGCAGTTGCTTAACCAACTGAGCCACCCAGGCGCCCTACAAGCTCATTTTTAAAAATATATTGTGTCAGAGGTTGCCCACATCAATACCTTGTCTATAAAATGGTAACATTTCCCTTGTAAAGCAAACCAAACCCATCCATTACCTAGTAACTACTCTACCAGTCTGTTCTCTACCACCCAGTTAGTCACAGCTCACTTCTGTCCCTTCACAGATGTACAGGAACTGGGAGGTCAGTAACCTAGAAGGTCCCTCCTACACAGTCACCATGCAGTCAGCCTGGATCCAGTGCTGGCCACCGTGGCCCACAGGCACACTTCCCCATCAATAGTACTACACATATCCCTTAAACAAACAGGAACATGCTGACAAGACCCCAAAGAATCTGCACACCCTCTCAGTCTGCTCGCTGATGGGCATTCCGTTTTAGCAAGTGGGTGAGCTGCAAATACAGAATCCCTAAATAATGAGAATCCATGTAACTGTATTTTTGCTCTTTTCTCATTACAATTTCCTTTTCTCACTAAGAGGTAAAATCTTGTTATACCCATTTGAATACCTCTGCTGACAGCTATTGCTATCAAAGTGTAAGCTGACTTCCCACCTTTGCTTCTCTTCATGAATGATTTCTTGTATTTCCTTTAGCCTCTGGGCATGGGCACGTGAACACAGGTGCTCATACACATAGAGCCATATAATAGCCATGCATACATTGTGTTCTCCAGTTCATACAAGTGCCATTCAATTATTCCCTGGCCCAATCCACAAAGTGGCAAGCATATGGGAGTCAGTATCTCCTAAACAATGGAGTAAAAATGAAACATCATAGACTGAGGTGAAGGAGTGAATAGGGAATTACTGTAGGGGCGCCTGGGTGGCTCAGTCATTAAGCGTCTGCCTTCCGCTCAGGTCGTGATCCCAGGGTCCTGGGATCGAGCCCCGCATTGGGCTCCCTGCTCGGCGGGGGGAAGCCTGCTTCTCCCTCTCCCACTCCCCCTGCCTGTGTTCCTGCTCTTGCTATCTGCTATCTCTCTCTCTGTCAAATAAATAAATAAAATCTTAAAAAAAAAAAAAGAAAATACATAGTATAGAATTGGAGATTCAAATAGAACACAGACCTATTTGTTAAGCAAGAGAAATGTAACCTTATTTAAATTATGCTCATCTTTACTGAAGACATAGTTCTTTTAAGACATTTGATTCCAGGGCGCCTGGGTGGCTCAGTCGTTAAAGCGTCTGCCTTCGGCTCAGGTCGTGATCCCAGGGTCCTGGGATCGAGCCCCGCATCGGGCTCCCTGCTCTGCGGGGAGCCTGCTTCTCCCTCTTCCACTCCCCCAGCTTGTGTTCCCTCTCTCGCTGTGTCTCTCTCTGTCAAATAAATAAAATCTTTAAAAAAAAAAAAAGAATAGGGAATTACTGTAAATGGGTGTAAGGATTCTTTCTGGGGAGATGGAAATGTTCTAAAATTAGTTTGTAGTAATCATTGCACCACTTTATAAATATATTAAACATTATTGATTTGTACACTTTAAGTGGGAGGATTGTATGCTATGTAAATTATACCTCAGTGAATCTGTTAATAAAAACAAAGTGATGCGTCAGCTACACATGCACAGGCCTGCAGAACAATGGGGAACATATTGTCACTGCTCAGGAATTTACACTCGCTAGGGATTTTCTATGTACAGTTGCGACGTTCTTGGGAGCCTTTATTATTCACCTGTCACAAGAAAGCTGCAAAACTCCATGTGCTTGCATGGGTTGAAAATGTCTATTAACTTGTCAGTAAATGAAAAGGGTGAAGGGTTTTCATCTCTGCAGATGAATTGGAACAGGTGCAACGTGTCTCCAAGATCGCTAATTAAAACTACTCAGGACTTGTATTTATTTTACATGAAAAAGAGTTTTACACGTGTTTGAAAACTGTATGGAAATATAGCTTTTAAAAATTTGACTATAGAGTCAAGCTTTATTTCTGCTTTATATCACTTAATGAATGGAACCCTAGCTAGGGCATTTCTCATTTTTGGATTAATATACAGGTTTTATATTCCACATACCAATGTAGCAAATCTAAGTTGTATTTATTAGCAAGAGGATTTTAGTTAGTGTGGGCATAAATATATGCTTTCAATTTGTACCATTTGTATTTGAGTCCATGGAATGACACTAATATATTTTTATACATAACTTTGGAGAGTCTGAGGCTCTTGTCCTTCCAAATTGTGCATATTTCTTTGTAGCTCAAGGAAAGAGACATACAGTGCATGGGGAAAGAAAAGAACAATTAGATGGATCTATATTATAAATTTTTGAAAAAAGTCTGAATCTAAGTATAAGAAAACCTGTATTTGAAGAACTTATGAAATTTTAAACAAGTCACTAAGCCTATCTGTTCTTTGAAACTTAATCTCTTAAGGCCTAGCTCAAATGTCACTTCCTTCAAAAAGCTTCAGCAGATCTCTTTAGCTGTAATCAATATTTTCTTCTATCCTCCCATAGAACTGTGCACCTTGAGTATATTATATAGCATAGAGGAGGAGGTGTGGAGAAAGTAGCAAGTTGAGAGACTGTAGTTTTGTGATGAAGGTTTGGATTCTGCAACCAGAGTCAGAGTATCTGGGATGAAAGCCTAGTCTTATCCCTTACTAGCTATTAACCTTGGAGAGGATTCTTTAAATTTCTTGTCTACCAAATTAGAGTTATAATGGTACTTGCCTTACCTAGTTTTGTTGGGAGGGTTAAATGGGAGAAGCCAAGTAAAATGCTTTGAATTGTGCCTGGTAGAATGTAATTGCTCCAGAAACAATGGTTGTTGATATTATTTATCAGGAAGGCAGTTTAACATAGTTAAAAAAAAATGAAAAAGAAAAATTGGATTGAGTCCTGACTCAACAAGTTGCTAGCCTTGTGATCTGGAAAATCAGTTAACTATTTGTTAATTTCCTCATCGATAAGGTGATAGATAGATAGATGATAAGGCTCCAACACAATGGAGTGTGTGAACGTGTTTACAAGTGATACAGCACTGTTCAAGTATTAGACATTATTTGGAGGAAATTAGGTCTTAAAAAATCTGTAGTCGTCAATTAGACCTGGAGTTAAATTCAGGAATTGTCCTTCACTAACTTTGTTTCTTAGTACATTACTCATCTCTGTGCAACAGTTTCTTAATATCAGTGAAGATTGGATTGTTATTGAAAGCATTAAATTAAACAATATTTTAGGTACTGGACCCACTGTGGTGTATGTAGCAGGAATCAAATTGCACAATGTCATTTCTTAGCACAATTTGTTTTGTTATTTGTACATATGTCTCTCTGGTCTCCTGGACTATACAGTGCTCTGTTTTGCACATTTAAAGCCCCTTGAACAAACCCACACAACATAGGAAGATTTCAGCCAAGTCTTGAGTTGCTGGACAAAAATAGCTTAGCTTCCAGGCCTCAGAAAACCAATAGATTCGGGATAGGTTTCCCTTGTCATACCTAAGGTTTTTAACAGAAAATGAAATGCATCAACAAATACAAAAGTACTCTGACCAATTCCAAGGTCTTTAGTATAAAGATATTTTATTGTACAACAGCTGTTCCAATGTCAGGACCCTCCACACCTGCCTGTTATCTGGTTTGCCCTGCATTTTTCTTTAGCCTAGCCACTAGTTGGAGTAAACAGAATCTCCTGGCATTGTGTGGGTCATGGCAGGAATAAGCAGTCAGCCTCCTTATTTATGTTGAAGAAAGCAGGCCATCTTGAAGAATTATATTGTTACTTTAGTGTAACCACCAGTCCACTAGCTTTTAGGGGGTATTGAGCTTATCAGTGCTTCTCCTTTTTCTTGCTCCTTAGCCCCAGTGGTAGAGAAGCAGTGGAAGGTACAAGGTCCAGCCTTGCCTGAAATGGATCTGACCTGGCTAGATAGATTCTGTCTGGTGCCTGCCTGCATTTAGCAGGCTTAAGAAACAGTGTGGCATGTGGAAAGGAATATCATAGGGGTGGTAATTTGGTTTTGGAAAGAGGAATAAGGATAAATATGCAAATCATTTGTCAATCAGAAAAATATTTAGTTTTTCATGATACTAGGCAGTAACTGAGAAGTCTAGACCGGCAATGGAAGATTCCTGGGCCCAACACAAAGTAACCACGGGTGACTTCCGCTAGGTAGCTCTGCAAAACCAAGCATCATATTTGTCTGTCTTTCTGGCATCTGTCCCATGGTTACTCTTTCTTCTAAACCCTTTACCATGCCAGATATGCCAGTTACCTACAGCTTCCAACATTCAGCTAAAATGTAAAACAAATAGGCTCAGTAAACAGTAGCAAAATAATTTGGTGGCAGTGGCTCTCTGTGCCACTGGCTGGCGTTCACAGAATGAACGATGAAGTAAGAGTCAGAAAGAAAGAAGAAAAAAAAAGAAAAGGACAAGAAAAACTGTCCCACTTAGTAATATGTAAGAATCATGGGATGAATTCAGATTCAACTGGTTAACCCACATCTTTCCAGAAGAGACCTGGACCATTTTCAAGTTCTGTTTAGGTGCCCACAGGAAGCAGGGTTATAAATATCCCCTGATGCACCATTGGAGTAGCTGGCCAGTCCCAGGGACTTTCAAACATTAAACATTAATTTCCCCACCTTCTGGCTCTTCCTATTTTGTGTCCTCTCCTTGTTCTCCCTCTCAAGGCAGAATGAAACTGGGTTCTGAGTTGCACTGTGGAAAGACAAAAGAGTTTCTGCAGCTTGCAGCTTATTCCAACCAGGGAAGCAGCACAGACTTCAGGTGCTTGGGGAAGCCATCTGTAGTTCTTGAGGCGACAGAACTGTGCTGAGAATGAATGCTTTCTGGCTGCTCTGCCTCCAGCTGGAAAGACCACTGAGGAAGCCCATCTTGCAGTACTGCCTGCAGAATTGTCTTTATCCATCCCATCTGCTGTTTCCCAGTAATGGAGAGCTGCCTGAAATGTCCCAGAAACTGAAGGAAAGGCTGCCAGGGTTCCCTCCAGAGAGGCCTGGGGAACTGTGTTTCCCAGGTGAATCACGGAATGCTGGAACATACCTGTCGTTCGCAGGCTGCCTGAGCCTGAGTCTGGGGCAGGGGCTCACATACAGGCATGAGCATCTCAGGTGAAAAGGGAGGGATTGTCTCAAGTGTACCAGGAGATGAGAAGCAGAAAAAAACATGAGGCTGCTTTTGAAGTATGCAAACCATAGACCAAATGCTACTCCATGAAATCACAAAACAAGCCACAGCAACTTTTAGCTACAAATGTGGATGTAATCTGACTGAGATGAAATAGAAATCTCAAAGGTATACACAAAGGAAAGCCTAATAATGTCCTGGGGAATGTGAAAAAGAAATGAAGAGGAGCTAAGGAGAGAGAAAGGAAAGTGAGCAAGGAAGGGAGGGAGATGTACTTATCCTGTGCAACACAATCTCTGGGGAACGGGGACCTTCATCTCCCTGCCCACTGCTTCATGAGAGAAGCAAAGCACAGTGTGCTCTTTGTGTGGTTTTTCATCATTTTTTTCAGTATGTTCTGATTGAACCAAAGCCTCCATGTGGCACACTAACAATACCCTTTACCCTCCTTTTATCCAGCCTGTTCTCTAGATGTGTCATTATTTCTCAGGCCTCACGTGTTGGGTCCCTTTCATCGTTTCTCAGAAATGATTACCTTCAGACCTGTTATGTGAAAAGCTATGACATAGCACATAATACCCAAGACTTTTCAAACAGACCACCTTGAAAAATCCTTGTTAGTACGACACAGGGACCTTCTGGATTAATGTTTGCTGTATATTATTACCACAAGATGCGTAGGAAGGTACCTCCAGGCACATTTACCTGTAAGACCTTGGGGAAAAGGAAGGGAAAAATCTGAGAGGGGAAACCAGTTTATGCTTTTGTAGAGAATAAATATTTTTCTTTTTGGCAAATTTATATATAACCTACTTCTAATAACGACTTGGATGTCTTATAAAAAAAAAAAACAAACCTTGTTCAGCAATAGGCACAGATAATTAGAATAACAAAGATGGAGAATGATATTAATATAACAAAAAGATGAACTATTATAGTAACAAAACATTGCATTTAGCTTCCTGGAAGCCAAAGCAAAAAAAAATTCTATATATATATAAAATATTTAATTAATAGTTGAGGAACAAAATCATAATGGTTAAATAAGTGGGACAAATATCTTTCTGGAAATAAATTCTAAAATATGTTTCAATATATTTAGATACCTTTAGTTAGATAAATTAGCATGGGAGGTGAATAAAGTCATGGAAATATTTGTGTGTGTGGCTTCGAAAACCATCTTACCACTTCAAATTTATTCCTCATATATTTGTGCATATATGCAAAGGCTCTTAAAACACAGTGGTATCAAAAAAAAAAAAAAACAGAGTGGTATCAAGCTGGAAAAATTCTATTTCAGAATTTCCATGGGAGATCTTTTAAATGTGCTCATTCTTCCCATCTCCCAGAAAATTCTGATTTGAAGGATATAACAGTAAGGGATCTGTTCTTAGGAATGTTACTGAAATAAATCTTTCCCATCCATATCCCTCCCTGGTAGAGAATTTGCTGGAGCAGCAGGGAGAAGTGCAAAGAAGGTAGCAGTCACTGAGGACAGCCTTATTGCTCTTTAAACAAAACGGGTATGACTTGTAGGATATATCTATCTTATTTTAGCTTTCTCAGGATACTTTCAAATATAACTCATATCCCAGGTTTGTCCTGTCCCATAGGAATCTTTTAGTTTCTACCTCATTACCCTGATCACTAAAAACTTTATTTTTTTCTGAGCTGTACATCACTAGTTTGACTCAAAATGTTCTTCTAAAGAAAGAGCATAAGAGGTTTCTTCTTTCTTTAAATGGTCCTTTGACACAAGTCCTCTTCATTGTCAATTCTTGAGTGAGGGATTTGTCAGTGCTTCAACCATGCCATCACTATGGGCTTTCAGTACAGGTCTACAAATCTAATCTAGCAAAGGATGTGACTATAGCACTGAGGCTAAAATTTAATAATGATTGTCATTTGTTGATGTCTACGAATGGCCACGAATGTATCATTTCACCAACAAACCCTATGAGACCAGTATTACTATCTCCCTTGTTTTACAGATGAGTAAACTAAGTGATTTTCCCATGTATCAAGCACCAAATAGATGACTGAGGACATTCTGGACAGAGCCATAGATCTCAGCAATTATTAGACTGAACTTGGGCTACCTCATGTACCCTTAGTAGTCATGGTCTTATTTACTCACCAGATAGAACCTATTTTGGCAAGTACCTTAAAGCCGGGTCAAGGGCCTTGCCAAATCTGTGCCCACATTCTAAGAATATCCCCACTGATCATCAGTGAAAGGCAGGGTCCTGTTCATTGAGTTAATTTCTCAACTTGAGAGTATCTGTAGTTAACCTGTAGCTTTGCCGCTGGAGAAACATAGACCCAGGAGTCATACTGTCCATGTTCAAATCCTGCCCTGACACTTGTTAGCTTTATGACTCTGTATCTCTATGCCTCAGTTTTCTGTCTGATAAAAAGACAGTAACTATGGTGCCTCTTAGGTTTCTTGTGGGGATTGAATGTGTTTTTACATGTACAGTATT
Organism: Neomonachus schauinslandi; assembly: GCF_002201575.2. Classification (NCBI taxonomy): domain Eukaryota; kingdom Metazoa; phylum Chordata; class Mammalia; order Carnivora; family Phocidae; genus Neomonachus; species Neomonachus schauinslandi. Next base: position 16,894,417 of record NC_058412.1, on the reverse strand, counting down.
TATAAAGTACTCAACACAGAGTATGCTTTCCATGAGCACTGTTTTTAGTATTTTTATCTATTGAAATTAATCTATTTGCATCTTATTTGGACATCACACTAGTCATGTCCTTTTTCTGAAGAATATTTTTTTTAAGATTTTTTTATTTATTCATTCGAGACACAGAGATACAGAGAGAGAAGGAGAGAGAGAGCATGAGCAGGGGGAGAAGCAGACTCCCTGCTGAGCAGGGAGCGGGGCTCGATCCCAGGACCTTAGGATCATGACCTGAGCCAAAGGCAGACGCTTAACCATCTGAGCCACCCAGGCACCCCTGAAGAACATGCTTTTTAAGGTGGACCTGTGAGTCCAGTGACACTTGAGGCAGCATCAAAGACAGCCTCCCTTCCAGGGCTCACAAAATCAAACCTTCACCAAGCTACAAAGGAAAACTCTATCTCTACATTTCTCCTCCAAGCATTGCTGTGCCTTCTGGCTCATAAGTCAGAGCATCTGAATGAGGGAAACTTTCTCCCTGGCTCAGTCTCTCTCCTTTTCTCTCACTCTCTCAAACAAACACACAGAATTTCTTACAAGATCTTTCTATATCGCAGTCTCCTTTTTTATGTTTCCAAATTTTAAATTTAAAAGACTTACCTATGCTGGGAATTGTTCAGTGGTGTTGATTAATGAGACTTATGCAAAAAAGGACAGTCTTACTGATGCACATATCTATTTGGCAAGGCAGAAGTGATTTATAAAAAGACAGGCTGGTGACACTCGTATAAAGGCAGCTTTCGTGTGGCAAGTGTAAAGGCAAAAAGAAAACCTGCTACCAATTGAATGACAAAATCTTTTGCTATTTTAAGAGGAGAGTAAATGCCACCTGAGCTTCAACTCGAAGTCCACCTGTGGGGAAATGCCATCTCAGTTGGGGCGCCCAGGGTGAGCTTGTATTAACTGTTCTTGATCCCTGAAACTCAGCTTCAGGTTAGGTTGGCTGTTTTTTGTCTAATCAATATTTATGGGTCTGCCAGTCATGAACTTCTCTCAACTTCATTGAAGCTCTATACATTTTGTAGATTTTTTTTTTTTTATCTAGATGACCCACTGGGCAAAGAGTATGTAATATCAAGCTTCTTTTATTTATCCTAGAATATATTTCACATTTTGTACGACATGTTCTAAGAAAACTAGACTTGAGAAATTGGACTTCACTCTTGGGCTTTCAGAACTATTTTCCAGTGCACTAGCCTCAATCATTATTGGTCTTGTTCCTGAGACTCAGTGTAGTTCAGCATAAACAAGAGTCCAGCTTTGTCTCCAGACCTTTCCCTGGCAATGCACAACCTATCAGACAGAATGGCTGTGGTGAATTGTCAAACCCTTTCAATGACTGCAGAACATCGTACACATTGCATGGAATGACTGCGCAAATGCTTCCACCTGTCACGTCAGTTAAAAGTTCACTCTTGCATTCTTCCCACCTGTATGGGTCAAGATAGGCTTGGTGCCATAGACTGAATGTTTAAGTCCCCCCATCATATGGTGGTTAACCACAGTTGCAGCAATTTACATCAACAAAGGTGATTTCCTGCTCAGGCTGCATGTTTGTAATGGGTCAGGTGAAGCTCTGTTCCATATCATCTTCACTCTTAGGGCCATGTTAATGGAGTAACTTCTATCTTGAATCTTGCCTGTCTTGTGGTAGACGGAAAAGGAATCATACTAAAAACTACGAAAATGGCTTACTCAGAAGTGACACACATTGCTGCTCAAATTTCTTTAGCTGAAGCAAGGCAGATAGTCAATATGTTCTAGTCCATCAATAATCCTCCCTTAAGGAGGGAGGACCATTGGGAGGGAAAATGGAATCTTTTCTATGACAGAGAACTAACATGATCCCTCAGGTTATGATGAGAACACAAAGAAGCAGGAGTAAAGTTGCCACTGAAACATCCTAAAACTGGTCCTTTGGGTAAGATGTGTCTGTGTAGTGGACTGATTGGGGAAAACTACTTTGTGATGAAAATAAACACTGGAAATTTCTAGAAAAGAGGAGAGCAGCAGTACCTATTTACCACATGTTCATTATGTGTACAGGTTAAGAATTTTAGCAGAGCAGGAAAGAGATAATGAAGGGTTTAAACTGTTAGACCCTTGGAGACTCTTCCCAGAATAGTTTTTGTAGAGGACAACAGGCATCAACAAAATCAGAGAGCCTGAGCTCTGCTTGAAATCAACTCTCCCCCAGGCTGAGGATCAGCAAAGTCAAGGATGGCCTGCCTTTTGAGAAGGAAACTGCCCTGTATGGTGAGCAAGGGATAAGACTGTGCATGGCACTGATTGGGGGAAATGTTTTTCAGTGAACAGAAGCACCAGACATTTCCGTGTAGAATGGAAATTCCCTTTCCTCCCAAAAAGGAAAGCAGCAGCTGAGAGTGGGTGAATGTGAATTGCAGAGAAAGAAGAACAGAGCACACTAAGAAATGGAAAAAATAAAGGAAATTGAGAAGCTTAAGTTGAGGAGGGGGAAGGAAATTGCAGGTGGGATGAAGGCAGCAGACAGAACAAAGCCTGGATAAGAACTGGAAGATGATGAAGAATGAGGTGAAGGAGAGATTTTACTAAAAAAGGTTGGCAGTGCTAAAAAGGGGATTATGAGAAGTAAGTAGTGAGAATAGCAGCCTTACTTTCTCAAGTCAACAAAATCTTCAGATTCTTCTATGGCAGGCTCTGTACAGGTCCTGAGAATGGAAAGTTGAATAATGCACAGACCCTTACCTCCAGAAGCTTATATTGTAATATGGATGATGGTCAATAAATAGAAAAAGTCAATATTGTGTGATTAAGTACAAACAGAATTAAATTCAAGATGGTAATAGAACACAGGAGAATGGCATCTAGGCAAAGAGAGACAAAAGTAATGGAGGAAAATCAAGAGAGACTTCCTGGGATGGTAATACTTGACTATCATATTGAAGGATAAATAAGACGACTATATGAGGAAAAGTTAGAAAATTTGCACCTCTTTGCATGGCAAAGAGCAGATGCAAGTGCATAGAGATATCAGAGCCATTGAATGGAAGGCCATATTCAGGGAACTCAGCACAAGATGTGTTGTGTGGCTGAAGCTGTGAGTGGAGAACACTCAAATGTGAATCACAGGCTGGGGTCCTTGTGTCAGCTCTGCCACTAATAAGCTGAAAATTGAGCGAAGATTCAACTTCTCTGGGCCTCAGTTTATTTCTGGGAAAAAATGATGGTGTTGAAGGAAGTGGTGTCTAAGACCCCCTTGATACCAGACATTATAAAAGGTCAAAGTCAAGAATTTTCAGTGGAGGGCTAGACATCTGCAGCACTTATTAATTAGCTGTTAGAGCAAAGGCATTAAGAGGAGAGATATTAAGTCCTGAAGAAGGAAGCTCAAAGGTTGTTCAGGTCATTTATTGTTTTAACTCCAACTTCCCACATTCAGTATCCCTTCTGCTCCCTTCCTGATAGAATTATGTTTGAAAGCTCATTACCACTGGGGGCAGCCTTTTTAAATGACAGGACATTTTGATGTCTGGAAATGCTCCTTAGACTGTGCTGAAAGATCATAGATGAGGCATGACAGCCCCTGGGGCATCTCCAAACTCCCCTGCAGGTGCTTGAGAGATGTCATTGATTGCAGAGAACAGGTGCACTGGACATTTCCACCCAGAAGAAAGAAGGTGCAGCAAGAGTGAGCAAACATGGATTGCAGAGAGGAGAGGAAGAATGTTAGGAAGTGGAAAAAGAAAGGAAGTTGAGAATCTGAGGTTGAAGAAAGAAGGGAGGACACCGATTAAGGTAAGGGTAGCAGAGAGAATAAAGCTAGAGAAAGGGTGGATGAAAAGGAACCAAGGTGAAGGAGAATGTATTTTTCACCCATAAAGTTCAGTAATGCTTTTAGAATTGCAAATATGCATTTAAATTTAATAATACAATTATGGTATATTAAATGTCAAATGACTGTTACAGAAAAGCACTTAAAATTAATACATATGCATGAGATAAATCCTGTCTAGTTGTCAAGGTCTGAATTCAAAGTTACATAAGCCAGGCTTTTGCACTGAATTTTCTTACAGCTTAAGGTTGCAAAGATCTATGAATTTCCATTGGTATTTAATAAAGAAGCCTGAGCAAAGCTTAGAACCAAAAGATGGGTGTCCAGTGAACAGCCAAGCCCAAATGCTATTAAAATCAAAGTAAAATTGAAGGCAATGATGATCTTCATCACTTGTCATCACCATCACGATTGACAAACTCACCATCACGATTGACAAATGGTTATTGAGGTCCCTAAGTATAGCTCTTTATTACCAAGGAGTCACTCTTTCCTTAAAAAAAATACCATGTTAACTATATAAATAATATATAATAATATAAACAATAATTATAATATATTATATATTTATATATTACTAATCATATATTATTAATTATATATTAATATATAATTTATAAATATATATTCAGGAAAGTTGTCACCAACAATATCCCTCCACCAATTCTACTTTTCAGAAGTAACTAATTTGAGAGCTTCTGAACCTTTTTCTTTTTTTTTAAAAAAAGATTTTATTTATATATTTGAGTGAGAGAGGGAGAAGCAGGCTTCCTGCGGAGCAGGGAGCCTGATGTGGGGCTCGATCCCAGGACCCTGGGATCATGACCTGAGCCAAAGGCAGACACTTAACGACTGAGCCACCCAGGTGCCCCTGAACCTTTTTCTTCACAGAAATCTTTTTCAAAGAATTTGTGGAATACTTTTAGAGGACCCATAATTTTGTTAAGAAGCTAACAATGGACAGTGGAAGACACAACAAGCATACTTCACACACATGTATTCTGTGCACAATGGGGTTCTGTGAGAGGGTCATCACATCCCCATGATTGGAGACTCTTGGAAAATATCCCTCCTGGGCTTATTCTTTTTTTGGAGTAACTCAGTTCCTCACAGTTGTGGGGCTATGTCCCTATTTCCTTCCCAGTTGCCAACAGGGGGCTGCTTTCAATCCCTGAATGACACCTATATTCCTTGATACATGATCCCCTTTATCTCCTTATCTAAGGTAAACTGTGCTGTGTACACAAGGAGAGTGAGTAGAAAATCTTGGAGGCCACCTTAGAATTCTGCCTACCACAAAACTTCTTTTGACTTTGGAACCAATACAAAATAAAATACAGGAAATGATGAAGCTGATTACAGAATGTGATCTTTGGACTGTGACAGAATGGGCTTACAGATATTCCCTTACCAAATTAACCACTTTACTTTCCCCATCCCTGACAACATGTACAATTTCAGGCCTCCCCAGGACAGGAAGATACTGACTTAATGAACATACCTCATGGCAGAAGAATAATCCAGAATGCACTTTCTGTGTAGCCAGGCAAATCTGAGAAAAACAAAAGTGAGAGTTGGGACTGAATCATTCTGCTCCCTGAAATAGTTCATGTATTCCTCCATGTTCTCTCTTTCATCATAATTGAGCAGAGCAAGAGGGAAGAATCAGAAAATGGAAGAAGTATGAATTGCCAAGTCCAATCTGACCCACAATGGGCTTTTTGTGAGTAAAGATTGAACTTTTTTTTTTTTGCATTCAGCCACTAAGATTTGGGGTAGTTTGTTATAGTAGCCAACAGTGAGTTCTCTGACAAACAGCCAAAAGATTCTTTATAAACTTAGCATACTTTACCAGTCTTATCTCCCGTCATACAGCCCATATGTTTTCATTAATGTTGTTACCTTAATCATCACCTGAAAAATATTCAGCCAGTGAGTGACACCTGGAATGTTGTTTCTCCCCATTCTCCTTATTATCTCTTTCTGTATGTATCATTCAGAATCAAAATGCAGTATAATTGTAATAGCGTTGTATGGTGATAGATGGTATCTACGTTGGGGTGGGCATAGCATAATGAATAGAGTTGCCAAATCACTATGTTATATACCTGAACCTAATGTAAAATTCTGCATCAACTATACTTCAATTAAAAAAAAATGCAATACCTGGGGCCCCTGGGTGGCTCAGTTGTTAAATGTCTGACTCTTAATTTTGGCTCAGGTCATGATCTCAGAGTTGTGGGATTGAGCCCTGTGTCAGGCTCTGTACACTGGGTGTGGATCCTGCTTGAGATTCTCTCTCCCTCTCCCTCTCCCCACACTCTCCCTCAAAAAAAAAAAAAAAATGCAATACCTTTAAAAAAAAATCCCACTTTTTAAAAATTACCTGGCCAAAAAAATTGTTTCCAAGTATTAAAATATACCATAAATCAGTGTTAAAATATATGAAAAAAATGGACAAATAAAAAGAATATAATCTTTAACATCTGAATATATATCAAAATTTAGTATATGGCAATAATAGACATTTCAAATCAGTGAGTAAAAATAATACAGTTAACACATTACGTTGAAAATAGCCATTTGGGTAAGGAATGAGATATGGATCATTTTCATCATTATAACTAAGTATTTAAATACAAGATTAAACATAAAATTACCAGGAGTGAATAGGTACCTGGCTTATTTAAATCTTAGCATAGAGAAGACCTTCCTAAGCATAATTCCAACACAGAATAGAGAAATGATAATTCACAAAGACTTCATGAATCATTAGAAAAAATTAAAAATCTAATAGCAAAATAGGCAAGATACAAGAAAAGCAAAGCACAGATTAAAATGGTCCCAAAACATGTGAAAATATTTTCTTCATTTCATCTGAATTTAAACTTCCTGAAGGCAGGATTCTTTTCAAGTCTGTTTATCAAGATACCCTAACAACTTAGTTTAGTCCCTGGTAAGCATTAATTTGATAAGTAAATGAATATATGAATCAATCAATAATTAAATAAATATAAGTCTGTGGCTATTTTTGTTTTTACTCATTAGGTTGACTTTACTAAAAGATCTGTTGATATACAATGCCAACTTAAACTTTCTGAATAAGAATTTCCAAAACCCTTTTACAAATAGGAGTCATATAGGAAACAATTAACAGAATAAATAATCTAACAACATAAATATTTGTTTTATAAACTTGGGTAAATATGAAAAAAAATCATACTTTTAAACACATCTGTGTATGGTATATGGAAGCAACAAAAACTAGATGAACTAAAATTCCAGAATGAGAACTACCTCAAAATAAACTATTACCAATTGCCTTTCATTTTGTTCCTTGGGGGATTTATCAAATCTGGGCATGTATTGAGCCAAAGAAGGGACAATACTACAGGAAAGAGTAATTAGCAAAGCTTTTAGTGGTGATACAGGAATAGAAAACTATATTGGGTATTACTTTTGACCTAACTGTCCTTTGGTTTTGTAATTTCAATTATACATGTATTGCAAAAGCAGTATCTAAAGCCATATCTTTTGATTATTTTCCAAAAATACTGAAAGACATCAACCCACAGATTCAATAAGCTCTGAGAAACCCAAGTAGAATAAATGTAAAGAAAACCACATGTTGGAACACTATAGTAAAGTTTCTAGAAACCAAAGGCAAACTCATATATGTTCAGCAGAAGACAAGCATCCAAATGTTCAGATCTACAGTATCTGAAATAGACAACATTGAAAACTACCTAACTGGGGCTCCTGGGTGGCTCAGTTGGTTAAGCAACTACCTTTGGCTCAGGTCATGATCCTGGAGTCCCGGGATCAAGTCCCACATCGGGCTCCCTGCTCAGCGGGGAGTCTGCTTCTCCCTCTGACCCTCCCCCATCTCATGCTCTCTCTCTCTCTCTCATTCTCTCTCTCAAATAAATAAATAAATAAAATCTTAAAAAAAAAAAAAGAAAGAAAACTACCTAACTGACCTTGAGCAGCATAATGGAATACTATAAAGCAATGAGAGTGAACTATACATAATAATAAATATTGATACGACCTATAAACAGTGTTCAACAAAAGTATCCAGTCACAAAGGAATATATATGATCCCATTTATAAATACTATAAAGTTGTCAAAACTAATTAGACACAGGTTTTATTTTCAGAGAAGTAGTGACTAAATGGATATCTGGGTTGCTGGTAATGTTCTTAATCTCATACTGTTGATACAGATTGTTTAGCTCAGAAAATTCACTGCACATGTATGAAATACACATTTCTGTATGTGTATTATACTTCCATAAAATGCTTTAAAAATAATTCTGAGAATTGGAAAAGTCCAATTTTTGACCATAGGAATAGATAGCAGAATTAGAATAGAGGTAAAGTTCATTGGAGTTGAGAATTTCAAGAATATAAGCAGCCAAATGTTGGATACACTGTTTAAATGGACATTGGCTCCTCCACATAAGGGCAGAACTTGAGAAAGCCTGTAAGCCAGCTGTTAAAATGAATAGAGTGGAATGAAGAGGTTGGAATGCAGTATTCCTGAAAATATTCATAGGGTAGCTTTGGGCAAAGAGTAAGAGCTTTGAACAGGACAGTGAAAAGTAAAGATTTGGAATTAGAAATATGGAATAAAAAGAGAGCCTATCTCCCCAAAACATGACAAGTGGGTTGTGATAAATAAAGATCCCTCACTTTGGAAGAAGGGAGGTCAAACAAAAGACTCAAAATAGAGCTATATTTTTGTTAGAGTATGAACCAGAGGTGACATGTAGAAATACACTTAGGAATATAGGAAATACTTTGTATCATAGGAAATGGGCTCCAGAGACTATGCTAGAAAGATTTGAGAGGGAAAGGAGTAAAAGGTAGTATGTAGGGTTAGAGGTGAGAGACAAGGATACAGAAAGAATGAATAAACAGAGGAGCCAAAATATTAGATGTTACCAAGGATAACAAGCTTCTGAGGATATCTCAAGCCATGTGAATCTAACCTTGATTATTCAGTTTGTGGCATATACTTTTCAAAGTACTTGGAGATAGTGACATATGCTGATAGTGGTATGTGTGGGGAATGAGATGGCAAAGTGGTGCCTTCTCTTCATACTATAGCTCCAACCTTATATTAAACTTAAAAGAGGGGTACCTGGGTGGCTCAGTCAGTTAAGTGTCTGACTCTTGATCTCCGCCCAGGTCTTGATCTCAGGGTCATGAATTCAAGCTCTGCCACAACTGGGCTCCACACTGTGTGTGGAGTCTACTAAAAACAAACAAAACACAACAAAACAAAAATGACCTTAAAAGACCTCGATAACTTTGATCTGGTATGATAGATGTATTGGAGATAACTTACTCCAAGCATGCATAATATAAGAACCCTTCTATAACATCCTTGAAAAGAAATCCTCTACTCTCTCCTTTAATACTCCAAGCAATGGAGAATTGACTGCTTCATGCAATTTTTCTCTTCAAATAATTCCAATTATTAGAAAGTTCTTCCTGGGGCATCTGGGTGGCTAAATCCATTCAGTGTCCGACTCTTGGTTTTGGCTCAGGTCATGATCTCAGGGTTATGGAATCAAGTCCCATGTCAGGCTCCATGATCAGCATGGAGCCTGCTTGTCCCTCTCCCTCTGCTCCTCCCCCTGCTCTCTCTCTCTCTCATAAATAAAAAAAGAAATAAAATCTTAAAAAAAAAAAGTTCTTCCTAATCTTGAGTCCACATCTGCCTCCATGTCATTCCCATATATTAGTTTTGGTTCTGCCTGCTGGAGCCAAACAGAGCAAGCCTGCTTCCTGTTTCACATGACAGCACATCAAATATTTATTGACAGTTTGCATGTCACCAGTGTTTTCTCCAGGCCAAACTCCCTTAGGTCCTAACTGTCTCAGAATCAATGGACTATGGCAACACAGATGATGTATCGTTCATTTCCAAACTACTAACACCTGTTTCAGATACTAAATGGTAGCAAAATAAAGAAAACCCTGGTCAGCATTTACACCTGGGGTTCCACTGGCATACTGTATATGGAAAATTAAATGATTCATCTTCAAAGTTATACAATTGTACAGTGGCCTCCAATACCCCCAGTGGATGCATGAAACTGTGGATAGTATTGAATCCTATGTATAGTATGTTTTTTCCTGTATATGCATACCTATGATAAAGTTTAATTTATAAATTAGGCATAGTAAGAGATTAACAACAACAGCTAATTATAAAATAGAACAATTGTAAAAATATGCTGTAATAAAAGTTATGCAAACATGGTTTCCTTCTCTCTCAAAATATTTTATGGTATGTACTCACCCTTCTTATGATGATGATGATGTGAGATGATAAAATTCCTATATGATGATATAAAGTAAGGTGAAGGACATAGGCACTATAATAAAGCATTAGGCTACTACTGACTTTCTGATAGTACAGAGCAAGGATCATCTAATTCCAGACTGCAGTTGACTAAAAGTAACTGAAACTATGTAAAACATAGTGTGGATAAGTGGGGACTACTCTATTGATAAATGCCTGCTCCACTTCTATTATTCAAATAGAAAATATACTATACACTACAGGTGCATACTGGTTTTAAAGAATCACAATTACAGTTTCATGGTTGATAAGTACCAGTTATAAAACACTGATTTTATGAGAATTGTAGGTCAAATGAACTGAACCATGAAATAGCAAATGTGTCTTAAGATAATATTCTGTCACAAAGTTAAGTTATATTTGTACTCCAAAATTTTACTTTTGAAAACTTGGGAATAAGGAATTGCTTTAGGATGTTCAAACAATACCAAGTTTATCCAATTAATTTCTACTTGTTTCAGAAGTGTCCTTTAGACTCGAAGCAAGAAAAGCATGGGAAATTTATTTTTTCTCTCTACTGAGATGGAATATCTACATGGGTTGAACAGTATGGCAATTATTGACTTTGGCTCTTTTTGCTTGCATTTCTAGCATGATTCACCACATAATGCAACTTTTCCCTAACCAACAAACTAAAAGTACCTTCTCTGAGCAAAATGCTTAGATGTTAGAGTGAATTGTGCAGGTGTGTATTCCACCATGCCTTCTTTAAATAGCTTCCAATATGGTTGAGGAGATAAGACTGAAACTCCAGTGTGATTAGCATAGAGTGATCAATTGTAGCAACAGTGAAGGCAATGGATGATGTATATTATATATATATAATAACAGAGCTGCATGTGAATCCAGGCTTTACCATATATTAGCAGCATGGTCCTTGACCAATCACTAAAACATTATAAGCCAATATCAGGAGGATAATAGTGACTTTTATATTACGGTATTACATAGCCTTTTCTCTAATCTTCCTAGTCCCAAAATGACATGGAATATCACTGATTTCTCCCTCATTATTGAAAGTGGTTTTTGTCTAGGTGTCCATAACACCATATTCTTCTAGTTCTTCTACTCCACTGGCTGCCCCATCACCCATCTATTTTGCAATTTTTTCCCTCTCTTCCAGAATTCTCAAAGTTGAACTGCTTCAAGAGTTGGTCCTATAACATCTTATCTTCTCTGGTTATTTTTTTTTCTATATGTAATCTCATAAAGTACCACAGAATTAAATATCATCCATATGTCAGTGATATCCAAAATCATATCTCCAGACTTCATCTCCTAAGTTGCAAACTCTAGATCTAATTACCTTCTTAACATTTTTAAGGAGTGCTGTATGTGTAATACGTATCTTAAGCTAAATATGTCCAACACAGAAAACTGGATTTCCCCAACTTTGAATCTGTTCTTTCCTTACTCTTCCACTCTTAATAAATATAATCCTGTCCACAGAGTTCCTAAAGCCAAAGATGAGGCATAACTCTTGAATAATGTTCTTCTTCCTTTGGAGGATATCTATGAGAAAATCCAAACTATCAGAAAGTCATGTTGACTCAATTTCTAAAACATTCCCCATATGAGTTAATTCCTTCCACTTCCACTATGACTATAATTGTCCAAGCCCTGGCCTATCTTCTCTCACCTTGAGTAGATTTTCTAACTAGCCCCCTTCCCCCACTCTTGTCCCACATACAACAGAGATGCTAATCTTTAAAAATATTATAGCTAGGATAAGTCTACTCACCTGCCTAAAACAACAACAATAACAACAACAACAAAAATACAAACACAAACATTGTAGAGGTCTTGGTCCAAGATGTCAATGTAGAAAGACCCTGAAATCACCTCCTCCATTGAACACACCAAATTACAACTATTAATAGAATAATTCCTCCTGAAGAACTGAGGACTGAATGAATAGCTACTGAATAACCAAAGATAGAACAGCAAGAGAGACAGAGATACAATAACAAAGTGAACTCCTACCCCACCCCCCAACACTGCCAGCAGCAATGGGGAAAGATACTACTGAGGGACCAGGAACAAATTCTTTTGTCCTTGGGCATATAAAAAAAAGCTATGGTTTAAAAGAACAACTACCATAAAAAAAGAGACAGCACTAGAACTCTGTGAATCATTGAAGGAACTGTGAGAATGCTGTCCAGGCCAGAGGGACTGGAAAACAACACAGTTTACATTCCCACTCCACCTTAAAAGTCTAGGCTGGAGCAGGGTCTGGACACCATAATGGGTGGGTTGACTCATTACTGTAAGCTTGCGGCCTCAGTGAGCCCAGAGTCCATAAGCCCACACCAGCCCACATTGCACTGGGACACAGAAAAATAGCCAAGGTTTAAAAGGGCCAAGAAGCTGCTGAAACACTCTCTCCCCATCCACCTTAAGAGACCAGGCTAGATCCCTACATTTGTATCTTTGGGGTAAATACCCAGTAGTGCAATTGCTGGGTCATAGGGTAGCTCTATTTTCAACTTTTTGAGGAACCTCCATACTGTTTTCCAGAGTGGCTACACCAGCTTGCATTCCCACCAACAGTGTAGGAGGATTCCCCTTTCTCTGCAACCCCGCCAACATCTGTCGTTTCCTGACTTGTTAATTTTAGCCATTCTGACTGGTGTGAGGTGGTATCTCATTGAGGTTTTGATTTGGATTTCCCTGATGCTGAGTGATGTTGAGCACTTTCTCATGTGTCTGTTGGCCATTTGGATGTCTTCTTTGGAAAAATGTCTGTTCATGTCTTCTGCCCATTTCTTGACTGGATCATTTTTGGGCTGGGTGATAGACAATGGGGAGGGTATGTGCTATGGTGAGCACTGTGAATTGTGTAAGACTGTTGAATCACAGACCTGTACCTCTGAAACAAATAATATATTATATGTTAAAAAAAAAAAAAAGAAGAAGATAGCAGGAAGGGAAAAATGAAGGGGGGGAAATCGGAGGGGGAGAGGAACCATGAGAGACTATGGAGTCTGAGAAACAAACAGAGTTCTAGAGGGGAGGGGGCTGGGGAGATGGGTTAGCCTGGTGATGGGTATTAAAGCGGGCATGTATTGAATGGAGCACTGGGTGTTATACACAAACAGTGAATCATGGAACACTACATCAAAAACTAATGATGTAATGTATGGTGATTAACATAACATAAAAAAAAAAAAAAAAGGACCAGGCTGGAATGGGGTCTGGTTCATAGTGAGTTTGCAACCTTAGGGAGCCAAGGGTCCTCAAGCCCACACCAACCTCTGTAGTGCTAGTGCACAGAAAAAAAGCAGTGGGTCAGGCGCCTGGGTGGCTCAGTTGGTTAAGCAACTGCCTTCGGCTCAGGTCATGATCCTGGAGTCCCTGGATCGAGTCCCACATCGGGCTCCCTGCTCGGCAGGGAGTGTGCTTCTCCCTCTGACCCTCCCCCCTCTCATGTGCTCTCTCTCATTCTCTCTCTCTCAAATAAATAAATAAAACCTTTAAAAAAAATCATTAAAAAAAATAAAAATAAATAAAAAAATAAAAAAGCAGTGGGTTTTTAATGAATTTTGTTATTGTTTTTTTAATTAAAATTTTATTTTTCTAATTGATCTAGTTTTGGTTTAATTTTTGTTCTCTTTGGTATTGTTCTTTTATGTTTTCCTTTATCTTCCCTTTTTAACTTTTTTCTTCTCTTATTTTTTTCTATTATTATTTATTATTTTCTTCTTTATGTAAAAGCAGCATTTTAAGAGAGTAACTAGAATATACAGCCATAGTTCCAGGCAGCCAGCAAAAGTCACCAAGCACACAGTCTACATAGGGGATACTAACACAAGACCACTCCTTCAAGTTTAAGAGAAGTCACCATTCCACCTAATCATAGAAACACACACAGAAATTCAAGCAAAATTGGGAGACAGAATATGTTCCAAAATAAAGAACAAGAAAAAAGAACTCAGAAGAATAACCAAATAATACAGAGATAAGCAATATGCCTGGTAAAGAAATTAAAGTAATGATCATCAATATACTCACCAGGCTGGAAAAAAGAGTGGAAGATCCCAGTGAGACTTTCATAAAGAGGCAGAAAATATTAAAAAGAATCAATCAGAGTTGATGAATTCAATAATTAAAGTTAAAAAAAAATAGTAGAGGGAATCAATAGTAGACTAGAGGATGCAGAATAATATATCAACAATCTAGAAGACAGGGTAATGGAAAGCACACAAGATGAACAGCAAAAAGAAAAAAGGATTAAAAAAATGATAGATTAGTGATCTCTTGTACAACATTAAATGAACAAACACTTGCATTATAAGAGCAAAAGAAAAGTATAGCAAATGTATTTGAAGAAATAAGAACAAAAATCTTCTCTAATCTAGGGAAGAAAAAAAGACATCCAAGTCCATGAAGCATAGAGAGTTCCAAAGAAGATGAACTCAAGGAGGTCCACACCACAGCAAATAATAACTAAAATGTCAAAGGTAAAGATAGAGAATCATTAATCAGCAAGAGAAACAAAAAGTTACCTACAAGGGAAAACCTATAAGGCTGTGAATTGATTTTTCAGCAGAAACTTTGCATGCCAGAAGAAAGTGACATGATCTAGTCAAAGTGCTGAATGGAAAAACCTACAACCAACAAGACTCCACTCAGCAAGAGTATCATTCAGATTTGAAGTGAGATAAGGAGTTTCCCAAACAGACAAAAGATAAAGGACTTTATCACCACTAAATCAGCCTTATGAAAAATGTCAAAGGAAAAGAAATGTCCATAATTAGACATAAGAAAATTATGAATAAAAAGATGTAAAATGTGGCAACATATACATAAAATGTGGAGAAGGGAGTAAAAAGGGAAGAGAAGAGGAAAAAGAAAAAAAAATGTGCTTTTTTTTTCTTTTTTAGAATGTGTTTGAACTTAAATGACCATCAAATTAATATAGACTGCTATTTACTTAGGATGTTATAGATGAACCTTGTGGTAACCACAAACCCAAAACCTATGATAGATACACAGAAAATAAAGGAAATCCAAACATAACACTATAGAAACTCATCAATCACAAAGAGAGCAAGATAAAAAGAAAGGAACAAAAAAGAACAACAAAAACAACCATAAAACAAATTTTAAAATGGTACATACCCATCAATAACTGCTGTAAATCTAAATGGCCCAAGTGCTCTAATCCAAAGACACAGGGTGGCAGAATAAATAAAAATACCAAGAATCATCTATATGCTGCCAACAAGAGACTCACCTCAAATCTAAAGACACATACATACTGAAAGTGAAGGGATAGAAAAACATTGATGCTATAAATGGAAGCAAAAAAAAAAAAATGGCCAGATAGCAATACTTATATCAGACAAAATAGACTTTAAAACAAAGATGGTAACAGGAGACTAACAAGGATATTACATAATAACAAAGTGATCAATCCAACAAGAGGAATTAATAATTATAAATATTTATGCACCCAACACTAGAGCACCTAAACACATGAATCATATATTAATGGACAAATACAATAATAGAAGGGGACTTTAACACCCCACTTACATCCATAGATAAGTCATCCAGGCAGAAAATCAATAAGAAAACATTGTCTTAGAATGATACATTTGACCAAATGGACATTCCACCCCAAAACAACAGAACACACATTATTTTCAAGTGCACATGGAACATTCTGCAGAATAGAAAACATATTAGGCCATAAAGAAACCTTAATAAATTTAAGAAGAGAAAGCATACCACGCATCTTTTCTGATCAGAATGGTATAAAGCTAGGAATAAATCACAAGAAAAAAACTGGAAAAACCACAAACACATGGAGACTAAACAGTATGATACTAAACAACCAATGAGGGAACTAAGCAATCAAAGAACAAATTTAAAAGTACATAGTGACAAATGAAAATGAAAACACAACAGTCCAAAATCTTTGGGACAGAGAGAAAACAGTTCTGAGAAGAAACAAGAAAAAGCTCAAATAAACAATCCAACCTTACACCTAAAGGAATTAGGAAAAGAAGAACAAACAAAGCCCAAAGTGAGAAGAAAAAAGGAAGCAATGGGGCGCCTGGGTGGCTCAGTCGTTAAGCGTCGGCCTTCGGCTCAGGTCATGATCCCGGAGTCCTGGGATCGAGCCCCGCATCGGGCTCCCTGCTCCGCGGGAAGCCTGCTTCTCCTCTCCCACTCCCCCTGCTTGTGTTCCTGCTCTCGCTATGTCTCTCTCTGTCAAAAAAATAAATAAAACCTTTAAAAAAAAAAAAAAAAAAAAAAAAAGAAAAAAGGAAGCAATAAAGTCAGAACAGAAATAAATGACATGTGGGGATTGGGCCCCACATCGGGCTCCCTGCTCGGTGAGGAGTCTGCTTCTCCCTCTCCCTCTGTCCCTCCCCCAGCTTGTGCTCCATGTCTCTCTCTCTCTCTCAAATAAATAATAAATAAAATCTTTTTTAAAAATGTCCATATTACCCAATGCCTTCTACAGATTTAATTCAATCTCTATCAAAATACCAACAGCATTTTTTTAATAAAACTGTAACAAAGAATCTAAAAATTTGTATTGAACCACAAAAGACTCCAAATAGCCAAAGCAATCCTGAGAAAGAAAAACAAAGCTGGAGGTATCACAATACAAGATTCCAAGATATACTACAAAGCTGTAGTAATCAAAACAGTATGGTATTGGCACAAAAACAGAATAGGAAAAAAACCCACAACTATATGGTCAATTAATCTATGACAAAAGAGACAAGAATATACAATTTGGAAAAGACAGTTCAATAAATGAGGAAATTGGACAGCTACATGTAAAAGAATGAAGTTGGTCCACTTTCTTACACCATACACAAAAATAAGCTCAAAATGAAGCAAGGACCTCAAAGTGAGACATGAAACCATAAAATCCTAAAAAAAAACATAGGCAGTGATTTCTCTGATTGGCTGTAGCAACATTATTCTAGATACATCCCCTAAGGAAAGGGAAACAAAAACAAAAATAAACTATTGGGACTACATCAACATAAACAGCTTTTACACTGCAAAGGAAACCATTAACCAAACAAAAAGACAATCTCCTGAATGGGACAAAATACTTGTAAATGATATGTCTGACAAGGGGTTAGTATCCAAAATATATAAAGAACTTACTTAACACCAAAAAACCCCCAAAAACCCAATTAAAAAAATGGGCATGGTGATATAACATAATAAAAATAATGCCAGTTGAGACAGTATGGATGGACCTGGCGGGTATTATGCTAAGTGAAATAAATCAGACTGAGAAAACCAAATACCATATGATTCCATTAATAAACAAAAAGCAGAATCGGAACTACAAATACAGGGAACAAACTGATGGTTGTCCGAGGGCACACAGATGGGGGACAGGGCAAAATAGGTGGACAGAGGGAAATAAGGCCTCCAGTTATGGAATGAGTAAGTCATGGGTATAAAAAGCAGAGCATAAGTAAGATAGCCAATGATATTTTAATAATGTAATGGGACAGATGGTAGCTATACTTGTGGTGGACATAGCATAATACATAAATGTGTCAAATCACTGAGTTGTATACCTGAAACTAATGTAACATTGTGTGCCAAGTATACCCCCCCCAAAAAAACAAGCATATAAAAAGCAGAATCAGGTCTATAAATATAGGGAACTGATGGTTATATGTAATGTAACACTGTGTATCACCTATACTCAAAAGATAATAATCTTTTTAATTAAAAAAGAACACTCTGATCATTCTACATTTTATACTAAATATTGAAACTCTTCACATGACCTATGAGGCCTTACAGTATCTGATCCAGCTATTTCTCAGATATCACCTCCTCTAACTCTCCGTTCTCTCGCTATTTCCAGTCACACTAGCCTCATTGAACATGGTGAAGGCTCAATTAGTCTTGGAAACCTTATAGTAGATGTTTCCTCTACCTACAACTGTGTTCCCCATCTCTTCATGGCTGATTCCTTCTTGTCATCCATATCTCTTCTAAGAAAACTTCCTTGAGTGTAAAGTAAATGTGACAGAAATGAGAATGCTCTCAGACACTCAACCATAGGGAACACAACTGAACCAACTGTTGTATTTTGGTATTCATCACTGTCTTTGCACCAAAGTCATGCCTCCTCCAAATAATGATTGAGTTTGACAGAGACACTAAGGCACACTCATTGCTAAGAGACATGGAACTCCCCTGATAGCCATCTTTAGCTTGAAGACTCACAAATGGCTTTGCCAAACCATAGACTGTACAACAATCTATGACACATTTGCCCAAACTTCCTTTCTCTCTCCTTCACTCAGGGTCATACTTGCATCAAGGTATTCAGTTCCCTCAGCTTTCCTCATCTCCCTCCCTATTTTCCCTGATGTAGGCACTTCCACTAGTAAAAATCTTGCAGATTTTAGCCCTTTTCTTGTACCTGTTTTTCAGAGAACCCCAATTAAAACCCCAATAAGAATATTTGATTCTGAGACATTAATGATTTTTAAAATCTGCCGCATAACTTAAAAATTGTTTTATTGTTACATTATTCAGCCCACCTACAACATTGTCCCCATTTTTTGCATTAGGAGCTGAGGCTCAGAAAGAATAAATGACTTATGCTAAGGATCATAATAAGCAAATGTAAAAATAGAACTTGCCTTCCTAAACACCTTCCACTATATCTACTGTATGCCCTCCTGTGTACCAAGGAGGGTTTCAGAGATGCCTGGAAAGACTGAAAACTCCACCAGATCTGCATCCAGATTATGCTCTAAGGGTTTGTACTTTGGTTGTGACTGCCCTAGGGTTATGCATTTAGTTGGGGAGGACAGAATGCTTAGCATTTTTATTATACATGACATTCTTCTGCAGCAGTAACACATACAGTCTTTACATTATGCAAATGCATTTTCTTCTGGCCTCTCATTATTTTAGTGAATGAAGTCTACCAAAGGTCAATGTCTTGTTCAGCAGTAGGGTGGATGCCGGCTGGCAGTGTGACGGGACAAAAGCTGCAGTCCGTTAGCAGTCACTATCAGTAGTAAGTAAGCTGTGATCCTACCTCTACTGCCCTAGCAGAGCCATTTCGCTCTCCCTTCACACCAGCCTGGAAGAAAGAATTTCCTCTCCTTTTGATATTTGAAACCCGGATCCACCTACTTGTCCAAATGCCCATCAGAATTGCTGCTGGCTGTTTGGAAGGGTCACTTTATCAAAACTTTACTGTAAAGACTTTCCGCTCCTTCACTCAGCTATCATTCCTGCACCAATACTCCTGCTTCTTGCTTCTCAAGAAGATTTAACAAACCTCAGAGAGGCCAGGGAGCGCAGCCACCAATTTGCAAATCCTGAAATATCCAAAGTAACAGGAGTTCTCAGTAGTACCAGTTCTACTCTATGAGATTTGGGTGGCAAGCCATCATCATTTCCTTTGGAAAAGCCCTGCTCTGGGACGCCTGGTTGGCTCAGTTGGTTAAGCATCTGCCTCTGGCTTGGGTCACAATCCCAGTCCTGGGATCAAGTCTAGCTTCTCCCTCTGCCTGCTGCTTCCCCTGCTTGTATGTGTGCACTCCCTCTGACAAATAAATAAATAAAATAAAATAGAAAAGAAAAGCCCTGACCTTCCAACATAACACATGTATAAACTTTGAGCCATTTCTTCCAGTACAAGTTTTCTTCTAAATTTTATATTTAGTTGTATTTTCACTTGATATATAAGGCATAGCAGGAAACTATTTTGGGGGGGAAAAACACGTAAGGAAAGAAAAAGCAGTTTGCTGTCAGAATCACAGGAAAAGTGCCATATATTTAAAGGATGAATACATGGTGGGATTCTAAAATAATGAGACTGATTTTCAAGTGTACTTTATATATACCTCCTTAAGAATCTGATTCATTTCTTATTTTTTTTTAAAGATTTATTTATTTATTTGAGAGAGCGAGAATGAGAGAGAGAAAGAGTACATGAGAGGGGGGAGGGCCAGAGGGAGAAGCAGACTCCCCGCTGAGCAGGGAGCCCGATGCGGGACTCGATCCAGGGACTCCAGGATCATGACCTGAGCCGAAGGCAGCTGCTTAACCAACTGAGCCACCCAGGCGCCCCTCATTTCTTGTTTTTTAAGATATTTTATTTATTTATTTGAGATAGAGCAAGAGAGTGAGAGCACAAGCTGGGAGACAGAGGGAGAGGGAGAAGCAGGCTCCCCACTGAGCAGGGAGCCCAATGCGGGGCTAGATCCCAGGACCCGGGGATCATCACCTGAGCCAAAGGCAGCCGCTCAACCAACTGAGTCACTCAAGCATCCCTGACTCATTTTTTTAAAAATTTGTGTCAACACTACTAATTTTATTATGTTTATCAAAGTTAGAGGATACACTGTAATTTTATACAAAATCTGGTTAATATGAAATGCCACTATTCTAAAATTTAAAAAAAAATAAAGTTTTCTGATAGAAACTTTATATGAGAATCCATTCACTCATACAGTATTATCTTTTTGCAGAAACAACTAAAATGCAAAGAGCATAATTAAGTTTCCCAAGGTCATACATCTGGTTAATGACTGAAAAGGGATTAGAATCCAGATTTGCTAGTACATAATTACTCTCATGCTCTGTACTCATCTTGCAAATATCTGAACACCATGGTATAGTCTGACTGGTTCATAACAATATAGTCCATATATGTACACCAAGGTAAGATGACTTTATCTTGGAAGTGTTGTGGTTTTGTTTTACTAGAAGTGTTCAAAGAGCAGCTGGGAACCAGCCATCAGAAAGTTTAGGGAGATTTCTAACCCTGGTTTGGAGAAGGTAGGACTTGATTGACCTTTGAAGAATGGAGTGAGACCAACCAAGAGAAGATAAGGGATTTAAAGTATAGTCCCAGAAAAGAGTGGGAACATTTGGGGGTAGTAACTATATTACTATGTACATAAGAGAGGCTGCAACACAGGCTGGAGAAGTCAGGGAGACCAAATGTGGGGCTCTTGAAGGCTTACTGGAGAGGAGATGCTAGTTAAGTGTATTGGACTCAAGTGGGAGCTGGCCTAGATAATGGCCAAGGCACAAAGTGGTTGGCAATGAGAGAGAGAGATCTTGGAATTTTTCAGAATCTGAATTTTTGTCCAGCCCTATGTCTGACACAAACTTGCAAGTTAGAATTTATATGGTCTTGCTGTACTCACAGGTAGGTTCACAGTCCCTGTGACTTCTAAACGAAGCTTGTCACATATGGGAAGGTGGTTTCTCTGAGAACCAAATGCACTTGAGCAGTAACACAAAATGCAGACTCAGGAATCATAGACTTGACCTCCTAGAACTGTTCTGGAATAGATAAAAGTAGCATAGCATGGATTGATGCAAGAAGGAAGCTGAGGACTATGAAAACAATCAGGGCAACTCTTAGCAAGGAAAAGAAACAGTGAGAGGTTTACAGAGAGGGGACTTGAGAAGTCCAACACTACAGATAAGTAAAAAGAGTATATTAAAAAAATCATTTCCTCTTCCTTCTCCCCCTGGCTCTACTTCCCACTTTCATGTAAAAGGCTCAGGTACTATCATTCCTTACAAATACCTTTAAAGCAGATGAGAACCCAACTGAAACATGTGTCTCAGAAGTAGATACAACTTCACAGAAGTTCAAGGGCCCACAAATGACAATACAGACGGTTACCAGCATAAAACATGTAGAAAACCATCAAAACTCAGAGAAAAAAAACAAAACCTGTTTTCATATTTAGCAAAAAAAAAAAAGTAGGCCAACAACTTAGGTATTTAAATTGATGCATGAACCCCACAGGGCAGGAGGAAATCCAATGTACTCCAGAACCAAATTACAAGGTAGAAAAGTTCAATTCACATAAATACATGGATTAACTGATCTGAGAACTGGGTTCAGTTGTCACCTTTGGGAAAATAAAATCTGTCATATTAATAACAAGAGTATTAAGATGATCCTCCTATTCAAATGCTAATCACAATAAGGGCTTTTCTACGTGTTATCAAGCAAAATAAAACATTTTTCAAATATAAAGATTCTACAAACTTCATAATACCTCCAGAGCTTTATTAAAAGTGTTCACACATTTAAGTAAAATTAAATTCCAGCCTAATCACCTCAGGCAGATATCTTTCCATGTGAGGTGGCTTGCCCCCAGAGTCACATCTGAACAACCATACACAGGGGATTTCACAGTGATTTATCTCTTGTGGCATTACATATATTGAATTCAGATTATTTATGTTGCAGAACTAGTGGTTTAATGATCTAGAGGCCATGTCCACAATCTTAGCACCTAATCACTTTGACCAGGGTGGAAGAATGCAGATACTAAAAAAAAACAACAACAACAAACAAACAAAAAAACCAAAAAACAAAAAACCCCAGAAAACTTCCTAGAATAAGACTTATTTCTGGAAGGCAAGGCTGCCAAGCCCTTATACCTAAGAAGAATTACAGTTTATATTCAGAACACCGCAGCCTGGATTCTTCAGGTAGTTTGGAAATAAATGACAACCTCATTAGTCACAGAAGCTTACAGTCCTGTGCCCTCTGCACTCAAGCAACAAAGCCAAGGCCTCAATCCCAGATTGAGTTCCTTAAAGATTTCATTCAACTATCTAGTCTAGTGATGTGCATCACGCAGTATTTAGCAAAGTCCTATGGATTTATTCTCACCACTGTATAAAGTATGTTAGGAGAGTGAACACTCAGCTGCAGAAACTACCAATTTCTCACTCTCTGCGATTTAACACAGTAGAAGCATATTCCCACTCATCTCACAGTCCCTTGACTTTTGTTGGGCAGGATCCTGGTTCTTTACAACTTATATCACCATCACATTTGAGGGCCCCTCCACTGAATTATTTACATCCACTCAGCCAACTAGTAAAGAGAGTAAGTATGGAAAATAAGGGACAAGAGAAAATGGATTGATAATCCAGTCTCTGCTATATAAACTGCCTAATTTGTGTTTAAATTCAAAAAGAGGAATTTCATAGGAGAACATGGGAATGGTAGGACAAATTACAAAATTCCCTAGATAGGGGCACCTGGGTGGCTCAGTTGGTTAATCATCTGCCTTCAGCTCAGGTCATGATCCTGGAATCATGGGACCACTGTCTGGGCTCCCTGTTCAGTGGGGAGCCTGCTTCTCTCTCTCCCTCTTCTCCACCCGTGCCCCCCTCCCCCGCTTATGCTCTCTCTCTCTTTCTCTCTCTCAAATAAATAAATAAAATCTTAAAAAAAAATCCCCTAGGTAAATTATAGCTTCAACAAAGAAAATTCAAAATAAAAAGTTTATGCCCCACGCATCAATTCCCTCAGTCAGCCACTGATACACACCTTGTCCACCTGGTCTTTTTCACATCCTCAGGGCTGGATTTGAGCCTCTGCAACCACCCCCATGCCCAAGAGCATGCAGGATACTGGGAGTGTGTTGGGAAGGGAAATAATAAACAGAGGAACACAGTGTGGTGGGAGCAAGAACAGAGACCTATTAAAAGGTGCTACCTCTTCTAGATTCTTCTTTGTGTCTGCTTAGTCTCAGAAATTCTTTGTGACAACAACACATTTGCCTTTGAATTGCCATTTCTTGGTCTCCTGGAAAAGGTGTGAGGACCTTGGAGTATCTGTGTAAGAGCAAATAAAAGAGAGAAAATGCTTAAAATAGACTGAATAAAAATTAAACATTAATATCTAGTGTATAGCAAAAACCATTAAGGTATTCATTCCCTCTAGCCTAATCATTGTTTTCATGAGAACATATCCTAAAGAAATCATTCAACAGAAGCAAATTGTTTGATAAATCAACAGGTCTATTGAAGAGTAAGTTATAATAGTTTAAAAATAAAAGAAGGAAGAGCCCAAATACCCAATACTAAACTTACATTTACTTGATGGGATATGATAGACTCATTAAAATCATACTAAGTTGCCACGTCAAAATGTTTGTGTCACTGTTTTAATACAAGCAGACAATGAAATGTTTCTTTCACATAGAGTATAATACACATAAAAAATGAACGTATTGCTTTATTGTGATGAAATGACAGGTAATTTTTTAATTCAAATATTATCTTTAATATTGCTACATCACCTTCTCGGTAATTAAAACATTTATACCATCTGCATGTGGGAGGCTAAACATACAATTTATTATTCATTCTGAAAAAAATTGTCATTTCACAAAATTACTAGTATTTGTCATCTAGGATTTTTTATTTGAGTTGCATGTCCCCCTTTTCTCCAACTGTATTGCTTTCTTCTTCACAGGACCCTCCCCCAAATCCTTTCTCCTACAGAATCATAACATTCCCTTTGGCCCTCAGAGGGCTGGATTCCTGGGTAAAGGAGAAAGCCCATAGCCATATCCATTCCCAGCAGTCATGATTTGCCATCTCTTCCCTAAAATCCAGAAAATCCCTAAACTCTGGGGCAGAAGAAATTGTGTTTGCTCTGAGTCATACTTGAGGCAGGAGGTAAACAATAGTTTGAAGACACAACAATTAATGTCCTCTAGGGTTGTAGGGTTGAGAATTAAGTAAGATAATATATGTAAATTATCAGATTAGGAGCTGTAGTAAATTGCTTCAGGTCAAATTCTGATGGTTCATCTTATTGTGATATTGGGCAATTTATCTAAAATTCCTATGTCTCAATTATTCCATCATGTGAAAAACAAGAAGAGGAGAGGAGGGGAGCTGCTACCACACAAAGGCAGTATAAGGATTAAATGAGATAATGGATGCACTTGCTTAGAACCATCTTGGCATATTGTGTTTACTCAGATGGGCTAGCTATTTTCTCAGTAATAGTTATGAGGGTGGAAAGAGATTGTGTTTTCATTTAAATATGGGTGAATTATGTAGAACTGACCAGGTGTAAAATTCCTCAACTTTCTGCCCTCCCTTCTGTAAGAGTCACCTGCATCTCAGATGACAGGTATCCTTGTTCTTGTTCCACCTGTGCTCTTGTCCCCATCTCTTCAAATCTTAAATATTAACCCATAATTTTTCTCTCATATTTTCTTTATCTTCAACCAGTCCCATTTTGATTATCTTTCTATCCAAGCTTGTAAATATATTCAAATCTCTAACATTCTCTGGGAAAAAAAAATATTTCCCAGATCATTTTTAAACCTACTCTTTCTTTCTCCTTCAATTTTAAACTCATTTCCCAGTGACAGCCATTTGCTCTGTTCCACTCAGTTTTCAATCTACCCTAAAAGTTTCTGGCCAGACCATTCCATTGAAACTTCTCTAACTAAAGTCATCAATGAACTTCATATCAGGAAAGAATATTTTTCATTACTTATTAGATTTCTCTGGTAAATCTAATATAATTTTATGATGTATTTCTGTTGTTTATGTTTATTTTCTCCAGTCTTTCATTCTGACTATCTACCTCCTTGGCTTCTGTGATTCTAACCACATCTTTCTATCTGCACTCACTACTCTACTACTTTTTCATTTCCAGATTCCTCCTCCATCAAACACCAAGACTCAGCATCCCCCAAATTCTGAGCACTGCTCTTCTCTCTCACAAGAAATGCTCAATAGTCAACCTCAAGTGACTGTTGGTTTTACCTATGATGCTAAAATTGATAACTTCCAAATCTATATTTCTATCCTTGACCAGTACCATGAACATATCAGACTCAGAGTAAAATAGCACCCAGCCTGTACATATTGACAATAAATATTTGTGAAAAAATAATAAAAAAGAATTTTTATTACAGCATCTCAATGTCCCAGACCTGCCCCAAAGGCTAAAATTAACCTAAGGAGAAATTCCTGAGAAGGAGCAAAGCCTTCTCTGTATTACTGGTCTCTGAATGGCTACAACATACAGCCATTTACGCAAATCAGGGATGTGGAAGTCATCAAAATCCTTCAGTCTATCCTCTTTCCATATTATTCTCCTTCAAGATATCAGGAAATATTGATTTCACTCCCTGGTATTTCCCAAATCTATTTTTTTCCTTTCTATTTTACCTCTGCTGCTCTAGTTGATGTCATCAGTTCCCACCTAAAGTATTGCAGTAAGGAGCCATCTAATCAGTCTTGCCTGAAACTTTGCACTGTGTGAAATCCATGCTGCCCTCCAGAAAATTTACCTAAAACACAACAAATGACTGTACCACATATTTCTCTCTGCAGAACTTCAGTGGCCTTTGATTACTTACAGGATAATGTGCCAGATTTTCAGCGTGCCATGCCCCTTCTACAATTTTTGCTCTTTGACTCACCTTGCTATGAACTTGGCCATTTTTAAGACTTATTTTCTGTAGTACAGCATACTAGATAATGAAAAGTCTCAGTCTGAAAATACTCAGGCATTCATAAAAGCAAACACAAACTCTGTACCCTCAGAACTTTCCTTCAACAACAGCCTCAAATTAAAAAGATTTAGATTATGACATCATAGGCAAAACTCACTAAACATACAAGGAAAGAAGGTGTCATGTACAAGAGTAGACAGAAACAACAGATCATAGAATCAGATGTCCAAATACCTTAACTGTGGAATTATGAAAACTGAATATAAAAAAATATGTTAATAAAAGGGAAATTTTAAATGTAAGAAAATATAAAATGCCAGGCTTATTTGAAAAAAAAAAAGCCAAATATGTCTTGTGGAAATAGAAAGTATAGTATTAGAAGTTTTGAAAAATCTGTAATGGAAGATTTAAAGGTAAATAGACATGACTGAGGAAGTAACTGATGAATTGGTCTAGAATGTAGCTTAAAAAGATGGGAAATATGAGAAAGAGGTTATAAGACAAAGTGAGAATATCCATAATGTATCTAAACTGATTCTAGAATGAGAATAGATAAGGAATGAATAGAAGCTATATTTTAGGAGATAATGACTAAAATTTTTCTAGAACTATTAACAGTTATAAATCAATAGCTTCAGGTAAACCACACATCTGTTTTACATATCAGAAACAAGGAGATGACTCTAGAAATAGCTATAGTAAAAATACAGATTACTTACAGAGGAAAAATTATTGGAATGGCAACTGCTTTCTGAGCTGCAACAATGAAAACTGGAACACAGTGTAATAAAATATTCATTGTCTAATAGGCAATAACTTTCAATGTAGAGTTGTGTTCACAGTAAATGTATCTTTCAAGAATGATGTGTAATAAAGACAGTTTTTGACAAGAAAAAAGTGTGAATTTGCTACCAGCAGATCTCACATACCACTGTTGAGAATGTAAATTTATATGACCAGTTTAGAAAACAGTTTGGGATTACCCAGTCCAGTACACTTGGACATGGACATACCCTCACAACCAAGTTTTACTCCTACACATGCTCCATAGGAAAAACTCTCCTATATGTGCACTAAAAAAAATACTAGGATATTCATAGTGGATACAATGTCAATAGCATGATATTAAAATGGGTAACTATCATTATAATTAATACAGTGTAACAAATGGGTAAATCACAAACTGAAACAAGGCATAGAATATATGTAGTATGACCCATTTATATAAATTTTCAAAACACATGGAAAGTTAATAATTATTTAGAGTCAGAAATATATGTTAAAAATAT
Source organism: Neomonachus schauinslandi (assembly GCF_002201575.2). Classification (NCBI taxonomy): domain Eukaryota; kingdom Metazoa; phylum Chordata; class Mammalia; order Carnivora; family Phocidae; genus Neomonachus; species Neomonachus schauinslandi. Next base: position 16,866,631 of record NC_058412.1, on the reverse strand, counting down.
AAAAAAAAAGAATAAAGAAAATCAAGAATCTGATAAATACAAAAATGAAGACAATGTTATCTGAGTGGGGTGGAAAGCAATGGAATGGGAAGAAATATATCATGGGCTTCAAGAGTCGTGATGAGGGGAGCCTGGGTGGCTCAGCCATTAAGCATCTGCCTTTGGCTTGGGTCATGATCTCAGGGTCCTGGGATCGAGTCCCACATTGGGCTCCCTGCTTGGCAGGAAGCCTGCTTCTCCCTATCACACTCTCCCTGCTTGTGTTCCCTCTCTGGCTATCTCTCTCTGTCAAAAAAATAAATAATATCTTAAAAAAAAAAAAAGAGTTATGATCATTTTTAAATGGAGCATGGGATACATGAGTGCTTGCTGTATTGTTATCCTTTATATCTTACCTATATTTTATAAATATTCATATGTATCTACCCAATATTTAATTTGAAAAGTTGAAGTAAAGGAAAGGCATCCACTCCACACTCTTGAGTTTTCTTCCAAATTGCCTGTACACAAGCTTGTCCTTCTTGAAATATGCTCTCTCCTATTTTTGCCTGGCTAATACTTGTACTTACCTTTACTCTCAAAACCTTTTTATCAAACCCATGATGGATCTAAGGACTGCCTTCTTCTACCCTTCCCCCAAATACATATATACACACCTTCCTTTGTTCTCTGTGAGTGCAAACCAGTCTTTATCATGCTTTACATAATATGCTGAAGACACTTTACTTCCCTCTCCCCAACACACTGCAAGTTCCTATAAAGTGGGCATTTTCTCTTATTTTGCATGCCCAGTTCATAGTAGATGGTCAATGAAAATTACATGGTTTATCACTTGGAAGTAGAGTTATGTTCTTATATCCACCAGAGTCATTCTGGAGGAGGTGGAAACTGAACAAGGTCTGAAAGGAGAAAGTAGAGGAGAATGAGGAATTTATTTATTTATTTTTATTATGTTACATTAGTCACCATACAGTGCATCACTAGTTTTTGATGTAGTGTTCCATGATTCATTGTTTGTGTATAATACCCAGTGCTCCATGCAATACATGCCCTCCTTAATACCCATAATCAGGCTAACCCATCCCCCACCCCCTCTGTTCTAAAACCCGCAGTTTGTTTCCCGGAGTCCATAGTCTCTCATGGTTCCTCTCCCCCTCTGATGTCCCCCCTTCATTTTTCCCTTTCTTCTCCTAATGTCCTCCATGCTATTCTTTATGTTCCATAAATAAGTGAAACCATATGACAATTGGCTTTCTCTGCTTGGCTTATTTCACTTAGCATAATCTCTTCCAGTTCCATCCATGTTGATGCAAAAGTTGGGTATTCATCCTTTCTGATGGCTGAGTAATATTCCATTGTATATATGGACCACATCTTCTTTATCTATTCATCTGTTGAAGGGCATCTCAGCTCTTTCCATAGTTTGGCTATTGTGGACATTGCCGCTATGAACATCGGGGTGCATATGGCCCTTCTTTTCACTACATTTGTGTCTTTGGGGTAAATGCCCAGGAGTGCAATCCTGGGTCATAGGGTAGCTCTATTTTTAACTTTTTGAGGAACCTCCACACTGTTTTCCAAAGTGGCTATACCAACTTGCATTCCCACTAACAGTGTAAGAGGGTTCCCCTTCCTCCATAACCTCTCCAACATTTGTTGTTTCTTGCCTTGTCAATTTTTGCCATTCTAACTGGTGTAAGGGGGTATCTCAATGTGGTTTTGATTTGAATTTCCCTGATGACTAATGATGATGAACATTTTTTCATGTGCCAGCCATTTGTATGTCTTCTTTGGAGAAGTGTCTGTTCATGTCTTCTGCCCATTTTTTGACTTGATTATTTGTTTTTTGGGTGTTGAGTTTGAGAAGTTCTTTATAGATCTTGGATATCAGCCCTTTATTTGTAGTGTCATTTGTAAATATCTTCTCCCATTTCCTGGGTTGCCTCTTTGTTTTGTTGATGGTTTCCTTTGCTGTGCAGAAGATTTTTATCTTGATGAAGTCCCAAAAGTTCATTTTTGCTTTTGTTTCCCTTGCCTTTGGAGACCTGTCTTGAAAGAAGTTGCTGTGGCCAATGCTGAAGAGGTTACTGCCTATGTTCTCTTCTAGGATTTTGATTGATTCCTGTCTCACATTGAGGTCTTTCATCCATTTTGAGTTTATCTTTATGTATGATGTAAGAGAATGGTCCAGTTTCATTCTTCTGTATATAGCTGTCCAATTTTCCCAGCACCATTTATTGAAGAGACTGTCTTTTTTTCCATTTGATATTTTTTCCTGCTTTGTCAAAGATTAGTTGACCATAGAGTTGAGGATCCACATCTGGGCTCTCGCTTCTGTTCCATTGATCTGTGTGTCTGTTTTGTGCCAGTACCATGCTGTCTTGGTCACAGCTTTGTAATATAGCTTGAAATCAGGCAACGTGATGCCCCCAGCTTTGTTTTTCTTTTTCAACATTTCCTTGGTGATTCAGGGTCTCTTCTGGTTCCATACAAATTTTAGGATTGTTTGTTGCAGCACTTTGAAAAATGCCATTGGTTTTTGACCGGGATGGCATTGAAAGTATAGATAGCTCTGGACAGCATAGATATTTTAACAATGTTTATTCTTCCGATCCATGAGCTTGGAATGTTTTTCCATCTTTTGGTGTTTTCAATTTCTTTCATAAGTGTTCTGTAGTTTCTAGAGTATAGATCCTTCACCTCTTTGGTTAGGTTTATTCCCAGGTATCTTATGAGAAATTTAAAAGTTGAAATGACTGGGAATTCCATCAGGATTACAAATTATTCTGATGTTGCTTCTACAGCTATGGCCAGTGTTCTTACTGCCCCATTAATATGCATGTACATCTCTGCTTCCAAGTCCTGCTTCAATCCTTCTTTTCCTTGGTGTGTGGAATGCCTCCCTTTGCTCATCTTACATTCACCCAACTCATGTATTAAAAAACTTGATCCTAGGGGGCGCCTGGGTGGCTCTGTCATTACGCGTCTGCCTTTGGTTCAGGTCATGATCCCAGAGCCCTGCGTCGGGCTCCCTGCTCAGCAGGAAGCGTGCTTCTCCCTCTCCCACTCCCCCTGCTTGTGTTCCTGCTCTCACTACCTCTCTCTCTGTCAAATAAATAAATAGAATCTTAAAATAAAAAAAGGAACAAATAATAATTAAAAAAAAAAAACTTGATCCTAGAAAGACAACTTTCCTCATTCATATCCAGTCCTTAGGAATCATTTAATTAAATTAGAAATCATTGATTGAGCTGGTGACTAGCTGGTCACTTTACATTTTCAAGACTCCTGGTACCCTTGGAAAGATAAATAGCCCTATGTGATAAGTAAGCCATTTAGGGCCTGATTTCTGTAAGAATTTTTTTTCAAGGAAAACGTTTGTCACATAAAAAAACACATCAAGAATAACTTTAGTTATGGGTGAGGGATAAACAAAGGTACAAGATTCCTAGAACCAGTTCTCATGGAAACGAAGATAATAATGTTGTTTGTCAGGATCAGCAATAGACATTTCCACAGTAATGTTCTCTAGGGGATATAGTCCCTCAGGGTCAGAGGTTTATTGAGCATCTAATATGCATTCAACTTGAAGAAACTAAGGACATAATGCTTTGTCTTAACCTTTATGATTTAAAAATTATTTCATTGAGAAAACAGTAAAACACCCATATGGCAGTAAATAATATAAAGAAGCTATTCCATTTAATTACAAATATTACTGAACATCTATGACATATCATTCTTCTAGGCATGGGACATAACTAAGAATGAATTATGTTGTGAAATCTATTTTTCCATATATTTTGAATAGCCATCAAGGCTTCTCTATTTTCACAGCCTCTAAGAACCTAGAATGGTGCTTTAAACAGGTTCCATGATCAATCAAGGTATGTTTTAGAGGATCATGGCAGCTATATATATGTAGGAAAAGTTGGTGGATAGTTTATAGTATTAGAATACCTTAGTGCCTTTGGAATTGCATAGGGCAAAGACATGGTGGCATGTATATTTTATGTGTATTTATTTTAAGTGGATTCTGACTATTGCCTCCATGGTGGTACTGTCCCCTCTCTATTCAACTCAGACTGCTTCCATTAGCCTGAACTCAAATATTGCTGAACACGTTATTGGTCTGAATTAGCATGAAGTAGGCTATCAGTTAAAATGGTTCTATGAGCACTCATCCATTGTCCACCATCAACCATGTCTGGATCACTATCTAAAGAATTGCCTGAGGACTAAAGGGACCAAATGTGGAAAAAACAGAAGGGTGGAGAGTAGGATGACTTTCCTCTGGCTTCTTCAGTATGCCTAAGGTTTAGAGGAAAATCACAACAGGGTCCTTGAGCTCTCCATCATCTTTACTACAGGAAATACAGGCTACTATTTCTTTCCTGTCTGAGGCCTTATGTAGCTGATGCATACCCTTACCGTCAGCCATTTCAGTTCCCCAATACAATGGTCGATTCTCTTTTATAATAACTCTTCCCTTTCTTACTACTCCCAAGAGATAAAACTGGTTTATTATATCTTCAAAGATCTTGCTTCTCAGAAACTCAATATTCTTCATTTAAAGCCTGTCTTTTGGCTTCATGCTCTCTTCCATCAGTGATGGAAAAATAAACAAAGGGCCAGACATCTTTGGATATGTACCACAAGGGCCAGGCAAGAGCTAGCAGCTCATAGACATGATCTAATATAATCCTCATTACACTGAATCAGCTGTTATTATTCTCTTTATTTGCATATAAGAGAGATTAAGTGAATTGCCCAAGCAATTCTGAATTAAACCAACCATTCAAACTTTCAACCAAATTGTATCAAACCCAACCTTGTATTGTTTACACTAAACCTACCAAAACCTTTTGTTTCTCAAGGAAATAGAAAATAGTACCAGTCTTGAGTAAGGGAGACTCGACTCTCTTCAAGAAAGTTTACAGAATTTTCTTGTGAGAACTTTGCTAGGGAATATTTTATATTCCCTATGAATATATGAATATAAATATTTTCTAGGAAAAGAAGTTTTGTGTTTGTATGCATACATGTGCTATATCCAAGTTCACTATAAATTATTGACCCTTTTATACTATAAAGAATTTGAAAATATCTATTTTTTTTTGCAGATTTTAAGATTTTTTATTGTTCTCATATCATTAGGAATTAAGAAAAAAGAGAATAGTCTCTGCAGTGTTCATTTCTTTAGTAATCCTCAAAAGAAACATAAAATGTGACCTATACTTCCTTAGCCAAAACTAAATATAAAATCTGCCATGCTGAGCTGAGTAGTCCTTATGCTAACTCTTGGAAAGGAATGGCCTGTTTCCTCTCAATTCCATCTGGATCTTTCTATTCAGCTCAGATTAATTGATTCAGCTAATGAGTCATCCTGTCAGTGTCTAGTTGTTTAGCACTGGAGTTAAAAAACAAAACAAGAAACCTTCCACCTCTCCTTATAGCAATTAAATTTCTTAGCTGAATAAAACATTCAAGAGGAATATATAAAGTTATGAAAAATAGATTTGCCTCTTTCCAAATAACAGTAGGGGTATTTTATAAGGTGTAATTCCAAAATGGCCACATTTGGATGGGCTCAGATACAACAGGGTATCTACAAATTGGATTTGGCATTTATTACAGCAGTTGAATGAGATATTATGACCTTTCCTTTACATACTTGGCTGCCCATTGTATTACATATGTGATTAATGTGTGTGAGTGTGTTTATGTGGATGTATGTGTTTACCAACTCTGCCTATTTCCTTTTTGGAACACAATGGATGATCATAAAATGATTACTTATGGAATAGAAGAAATTAGAACACCTAAAATACAGGAATCCCAACTTTGTGCCCTTTTTCCTGTAATTGGCTTCCTGAAGTATTAGACTTACAGGGAAAAAAAAGGAAGGAACAGGACATTTATGAGTGCCTCTGATTCATAGGAATAGTTCATTATGTTGGTTATAATTATGTCAGGTGAGGAACCAGAGAGAAAGAAAGAAAAGAAAGGACCAAAAGAGACACAAACATTTTAGGATAGGTGTAATGGTGAGTACAGGTGATGACCTAGAAATAAGGATATCTAGGAGAAAAAGATCACAATGAGGCACTGAGAAAAACTGGAGACAAATGTGGCACAGATAAAAGAAAGTTGTATTGTACAAAGCTTCAGGTACCTGGAAACAAAATCCCAGTTTATGGCCATTGAGAATGCATGGTGTAACAAGATAGGAGACGCAGGACATTAATCTGAAGCACTTCCAAGAACATTCAAGACTAAAAGTCTCAGCAGTTTTAATAAATGTCACATGTGTTAGGTTAAGATGTTCAGAGCCAGATTTTGGAAGTACTGAATGGTTAAAATATAATAACTTGCATCTCCTAAAGAAGTACAGAGGATAACCCTGGTATACACTTACTAGAAGAATGGCTAAACTCCTGCATCTTTAGATGTGACCCTGGAAAAATTATTTCCAACAAAAGAGACATATTTCCTAAGAAAGGAATCATCTCCAGGAAGGCTGGACTAGCACTGACATGGAAAGAAAGAAACCATGACAATTGTTTTCCAGAGCCTTGAAAGTGGAGAAAAGCCTTGGGTGTTTAATACTTCAAGGGACTCCTCTGGTGGTAGGAAATGAAGTGGATGACTTTAAAAAATATGAGGTTATTTACATAAGCCTTATATCAGGAAAAGTATAATCTTATAAAGAATATTAAAAATCAATATGATAGTTATTCAAACAGTTGAATGACCCATTTGATCATAATGTATTATTCATTTTATATATTTTTGAATCCAGCATGCTAAAATTTTGTTTAGAATATCTGCATCTATGTCATAAAGAATATTGGTCAGAATTTTTTTTCTTTTTTATAATTTTATTTTTTCATCATGATAAGTGTACTCTTTAATCCCCATCACATATTTCAACCATCCCCCCCTACCAACCTCTCCTCTGGTATCAGTTTTTTCTCTATAGTTAAGTGTTTCTTGGTTTGTCTCTCTCTCTTTTTTTTCCTTTGATCAATTGTTTTGTTTTTCAATTCCACATATGAGTGAAATCGTATGGTGTTTGTCTTTCTCTGACTTATTTTGCTTAGCATAATACTCTGTAGCTCTATCCATGTTGTTGTAAATGGCAAGGTTTCATTCTATTTTATAGCTGAATAATATATTCCATTGTATGTGTGTGTGTATATATATACACCACATCTTCTTTATCCATTCATCTATTGATGGACACTTGGGCTGTTTCCATAACTTGGCTATTGTAGATAATGCTGATATAAATATAGGGGTGCATGTATCCCTTTGAGTTACTATTTTTGTATTTTTTAGGTAAATACCTAGTAGTGCAATTGCTGGATCTCAAGGTAACTTTTTTGAGGAATCTCCATACTCTTCTCCAGAGTGGCTGTACAAGTTTGCATTTCCACCAACAATGCAAGAGGGATCCCCTTTTCTCCACATCCTCACCAATACTTATTGTTTCTTGTGTTGTTGATGTTGGCCATTCTGACAGATGTGAGGTGATATCTCATTGTGGTTTTAATTTGCATTTCCCCGATGATAAGTGATTGTTGAGCATCCTTTCATGTGTCTGTTGGACAACTGTATGTCTTCGTTGGAGAAATGTCTGGTCATGTCTTCTGTCCATTTTTAAATTGAATTATTTGGGTTTTGGGTGTTGAGTTGCATTGTTTTTTAAAATATTTTGGATACTAATCCTTTATTGGATATGTCATTTGCAAATATCCCCTCCCATTCAGTAGGTTGACTCTTAGTGTTGATTGTTCTGTTAGCTGTGCAGAAGCTTTTTATTTTGATGTAGTCCCAATAGTTTATTTTTTATTTGATTTCCCTTGCCTCAAGAGACATATCTAGAAAAATGTTGCTATAGCCTGAAGGTTTATTTTCTTGTAACATCTTTGTCTAGTTCTTTCATCAGGGTAATACTGGCCTCAAAACATAAGAAGTATTCTCTCTTCTTCAATTTTTTGGAAGAGTTTTTATAGAATTGGCAGTATTCCTTCCTTAAATGATCAGTAGAATTCACCAATGAACCCATCTGGGTGTAGAATTTTCTATGTGGGAAGATTTTTCACTAGAAATCACACTACTGTGGTTGATATAGAGCTATTACATTTCTTTTTAAATTAGGTTTTCTAGTTTGAGTCATTCAAAGAATTTGTCCATTTCCTCTAAGTTGCAGAGATCAGCATAAAATTATTCAAAATATTATCTTATTAACATTTTAATATGTGTAGAATGTATACCAATGTCACCTTTCTCAATTCCAACACTGACAATTTTGTATCTTTCATTCATTTTTCTGATTAGTCAGGTTAAAGATTTGTCAATTTCTTAAAATCTTTTCAAAGATCAAAAAAGATCATTTGGTTTTAATGTCTTTCTCTATATTTTTCCTTCTTTCTAGTATATTGATTTCTGCTCTGATATTTATTCTTTCTTTTCTTTTACTTATTTTGTACTTAATTTGCTCTTCATTTTCTAGTTTCTTAGGGTGAGCTGAGGTCATTGGCTCAATACTATTCTTGTTTTCCAATATAGACATTAATGTGATAAATTTCCCTCTAGCTATTGCTTTAGCTTATCCCATAAATTTTGAAATGTTGTGTTTTCATTTGCATCCAGGACAAAATTTTAATTTCTTTTTTGCTTCTTTTTTGACATGGGTTATACAGAAGCATGGTATTCAATTTCCAAATATTTGGAACCTTTCCAGAGATCTTCCTATTTTGTATTTCTAATTGAGTTCCCTTGTAGTCAGAGACCATATTCTTGAAAAAAAATTACTGAGACCTATTTTAAGGTCTGAATATGTCTTTTCCTGGTAAATGTCCATGTGCACTTGGAAAAAAATGTGTATTTTGCTATTGTTAGGTGGAGTGTTCTATTAATATCAAAATTTCAGGTTGGTTCACCTGTGATGATTAATTCTATGCATCAACTTGATTGGGCTAAAAGATGCCTAGAAAGCTAGTAAAACATCATTTCTAGGTGAGTCTGTGAGGGTACTTCTAGAAGACGTTAGTATTTAAATCAGTAGACTGAGTAAAGATCACCTTCACCAATATAGGTGAGCATCATCCAATCTGTCAAAGGCCTGAATAGAACAAAAAGATGGAAGAGGAGTGAATTTGTTCCCTGCTTAAGTACCTAATTCTGCCCTTGGACATCAGCACTTGTTGTTCTTGGACCTTTGGATTCAAACTAGAACTTATACCATTAGCTCCTTGGTGCTCAGGCCTTTGGGTTGGACTGAAACTGCACCATCACCTCTCCTGGGCTTCCATCTTGAAGACGGTAGATCAAGGGACTTGTCACCCTCCAAAATCATGTGAGCCAACCCCTTATAATGTCTCTTTCTATGTATCTCTTCACAGATATTCTACTGGCTCTATTTCTCTAAAGAATCCTAACTAACACAGTTGTGTTATTCAAGTCTTTTATATACTTAATGATATTCTTTTTACTTGTTTTATCTACTATTGAGGTAGGAATATTGAAGTATCTGAATGTAATTGTGGCTTGTCTATTTCTTTTTCAGTTATATCAAGTTTGCAGGTGTATTTTGAAGCTCTGTTATTTGGAATGTAAATGTTTGGGATTATGATGACTTCTTGATGAACTGACTTTTTCATCATTATGAAGTAACTTTCTGTTTCCCTAATAATATATTGTTTCTCTGCAGTCAACTTCATGGGACCTTAATATAGCCAGTATAGCTTTATTTTCATTAATGTTAGCATTGCTATACTTTTTTTTTTCTCCTTTTATTTTCAACTTATTTCATTATATATATATATATATATATATATTTTTTTTTTTTTTCCCCAAAGAAGGATTTGACAGAGAGAGACAGCGAGAGAGGGAACACAAGCAGGGGGAGTGGGAGAGGGAGAAGCAGGCTTCCCCCCGAGCAGGGAGCCCGATGCGGGGCTCGATCCGAGGACACTTGGATCATGACCTGAGCCGAAGGCAGACGCTTATCGACTGAGCCACCCAAGCGCCCCTTCATTATATTTAAAGTGCATTTCTTTTGGGTCTTGCTTTCTTATTCAAACTGATAATCTCTGCCTTTTTATTGGGATTTTTAAAAAATATATTTATTTATTTATTTGAGAGAGAGAGAGAGAGAGATCACGAGTGGGAGAGGCAAAGGGAGAAGGAGAGAGAATCTTAAGCAGACTCCATGCGGAGCGTGGAGACTGATGCGGGGCTTGATCTCACAACCCTGAAATCACAGCCTGAGCTCCAGAGTTGGATGCTTAACTGACTGCTCCACCCATGCTCCCCTTATTGAGATTATTTTTAAACCATTTACATTCAATATGATTTCGAAATGGTGAGGTTTAAGTCCAATGCCTTGAAAACCATTGTTTCATACATTTTATCTGTCTTTTGAATATTTGGAGATTAAATTCAGTTACTTTTATTCCATGTTGACCTGATGTAGAAGTTGCTATATTGGCATTTAAGTACCTGTTTACAGTTCTATCTTATATTCTATGTTATTAATGCATTACAAGCAGAAAATGCCTTATTCATCTTTCTTGAACTTTTGACATTATTGGTATTTTACAGCTAGAATCTAAAATTGCTTGGCTATCTATCTTTTCAGCAAATGAATACATCCATTCATTCTTCACTAAGGAGTATCAGTTGCAAATGGGTGCTTTAACTTCTCATTACAAGCCCATAAATATCATCTGGGTTAAAAGTTGCGCTTCTATTCTATGGTCTCAGACTATTTTTAACTTTAAAGCAGGGTGGGGGGAGGTAACTGAGAACTGATTTTATGTACTTTTGGAATCAATGGTTTATTGGATATACCACCAGTATTCCAACAGGAATGTTAGTGTGTCAAGTATATGTTCCAACAGGATGTAAGAGAGAAAACTAGCATTAAAATTACTTGCCTGATTATTTCTCCTTGTCTTACAGAATAAGATGCTTATTTTAAGTGGTATAAATGCTATTAATTCAATACCGGAGAGAGAAAAAAATGAATATTTGACCAGCACTGTTAGTGCATTCAGCTGAAATACTGGTTTTAGCCCTTTCCAAATCCCAAATGTGGAAAAGTCCAGAACGAGATGAGCAACTTGACCTGTCTCAATTAGTCAGAATTTTAAAAACAGTAACACTAATTTTAAAACCATCTTCAAAGATTTAAAGAGCAATTGGTTCGAATTAAGTTTAAAAAATACTACTATTTTCTGAATTCAGGTATTAAGATTAGTTGAACTTGATCAATATTAATGCTGTAAACATGCTTTTATTTTTTTTTTTAATTTACAACTTTTTTGTGTGCTCATTGTAGTATAACATATATAAGATGTCTGGGTTTACTTATTAAGCCATGAATCAAATTTTTCTGTAAATTTGGACTAGTTCCTAACTAGAAATTTTAAGGGGAAGAAAAAAGCAGGCACATCTTATATTTTGAAGAAGTTGTAGAAAATATATCCTTAAAAATGTGTTTTTCCAAAAGAAAAAAAGAATATGACTTCCCCCTTTAAAAAGGTTTGAGAATTTGAGTGAAAGATGAAAAATGATTCTCCATATAGTGAAACCACAGGCAAAACAGAATAGTTTTGGCATCTTAGGAGCTGTAGAGTGAAAAATGAGTACCCAGAAGTAGATAATTCTATTTTGGTTGTACAGTTAAAGAAACTTAAGGGAAACACTTTTTTTTTTAAGATAGATAGATAGATAGATAGATGTGTATGTATATACCTGAAGTATTATAAATTGGCCAACATATAGTTAAGCTGCTATAATTCAAAGTATGTTAAAGGCAAAATTATAATTGGGCATCTTTTATCACAAATGACTTAAAAGTAAGATTGGGTTCCATAGAATGTGAATCATCTGCATACTTATATATTCTGTTACATCAACTTGGTGAGCTATTGCCACTGCTGCTCTAGCATGTAATTTATTAATAGTAATATTAAGCAATATTCCCTTGATTTCCATAACTGTAGTTTCCCAGGACAGTGTGATGCCACAAATAAGCTAGGATAATGGTTGTTGTCATTTGTATTCATTATTTTGGAAGCTGCTCCCAAAATAGAACTACTGGTAATAGTTACCATGTCTGATTTTGTGTTCAAGGTTATGATATTAAGAAATGCTTGCCCTGTCATGAACCACAGTTTGTTGGTCTCCTATCAGCAACACTGAAGTTTACCTAAACCAGGTAAGTCTTTAAGGGACTCTTCCCAAAGGCTTGAAATTACCAAAGATGCACTTAATAATTTCTCTAGGTGAAGTTGCACTGCAAGGCACACTGTACCAACCAGCCACACAGGCTGGCAAGATAGTTTATATGCATAGGAACTCACAGTCCCAGAGTTTCTCCCCTGAAGAATGTTTTTCAAGTTTTCCTTTAAGCACACCATACTGTTTTCCATTTAAAGGCCTTGGCCTCCTACCACTGGATAATAGCATGTTGTTGAGTAGACAAGTGACATTGGGAGAACAGCTCTTGAATGAGGAAGACCTGAAGGATTGTTGGAGGCAGGGTAGTTTACAAATGTCAAAGATGATTATTCCCCAGGACATAAAATAAAGGTAAATAGAGAACATAAATCTTGTCTTTCTACACTGAAGGTTTTATTGTGTTTCCCCTAGTTATTGCAAATCCAATTTTCATTGGAATCCCATTGGGAGTGTGGCTCACACTAATTTTTGAGCTTGGAAGAATTATCAGAGAACAAAATCATTGTATTGCTTTTGGACTCAAATGCAAATCTAGTATGAATATGGAACAGGCATTTCTGTACATTGAAAAAGTGTGTTTCTTTTCACCTTAAAAAAAACAAGCTACAAGAGACACATTTCTCTCCAAACATTAAGAAACAACTGAGCTAAGTTGCAAAATACCTTCTCTTCCTAGGTTGCCAGAACATGAAAAATTGCAGAGTTTCTAGGCCTTGAGCCAACCTTATTCAGGACTCAGGAAAGAAAAGAAAAAAAAAAAAACCAGTCTGGATAAATTCTCAATGTAAACTGCTATGGGATCATGCTACCATGTAAGCCTGAAGAGAGGATGTACTTGTACCTCTGTCTTGCCTTTCTGTTATTCCATCCTCAGCAAAAGGCAAACCAAGTTAAAATGCTACCACCAGCCTTCCTTTCACTCAGCTCATTCAAGTCATCTTTACAGACGGCAGCCACACCTTGTGTCTACACATATTTCCTAAGTATTTCCAAAGCAAGTGGTCAGCTTTACCAACTAAAAGAAAAAAACAGATATTAGTCACATTACATGATTGAATTTACAAGGTCTAAAATCAAACAAATAATTGTACAACAGCCCTGGTTTTCTAACTGTTTTGTTCCAGATACATTTCATCAGTTGAAATAATCCCCCAAATCCAATATATTCAAATGAATAAACCAGAGGTCTCTGGCTGAAATGTCCATGGAGATCTCTGAGCCAGCCCTCCCTGGCCCAAGAGCTTCCTCTTCCCTGAACAATTGCTAAGACCCCTCAGAACTTCTATGGCTTCACCTGGCTCAATGTACAAACCTCTAGCATAAGATCACCCAACTCAGATGCAGGCCACTTGTACCCCAAACCAATCATCATCACTAAGATAAGGTATGTGTTGAAATGGAACAAGGTTAATGCAAGAGATATTAGGATTTGAGTAGGTGTTAGAGAATCTAAAAGAAGCCAGATGAAGCCAACTCTGATCTTCTTGATGTCTGTCTAATGATGACTAAACAAAATAGTAAACCCTTCCTTATAGTCATGATCGTCTCACTCTTCATCAGTTCTTGAGGCTACCTGTACATGATTCTCCTTCTGAACCTCCAAGGAGATGGAACTTCTCACATCAATATGCCAGGGACCCCCAGATCAAAAGGCCATTGTTTCTTCCCAGACTTACACTTTCTGCCCTGTGCTTGAGGCTCTGATGATACCCTGAGCCTCTCTGGCCTTCTGCAACCTTCTTCTAGCAATCATCTATCCCAGGTAAATATGAAGCTCAAGAAGGCCCCTGTTAGGATTGAAGCAGATTCTTGTTTTATCCAAGTCATGGACACATTCTGGTTTGCTCTTCAACTTTAACCCTAGTCAAATATTTTAGCTAGAAGGGACTGATCCACATTGGCCAGCTACTCGTCCCAACTGACATCCCTCCATGAATCACTAGGTCTCCTTATAGCAGACAACTTTGCCCTGTCTTCCGCTCTCTACATTTCCAGAGGCCACTAGAGATGCCATGTCTCTAGACAAGTGACAACCTCTTTTACAATGGCAAACTTAGAGTGGCCCTGTACTATGTATTAGACCCTAGGAATGCTGGTTGCTATGTAACACTCATGCCAATATTTTCCAAAAAATCCATCTAACGTATGTAATAGAATATTCAGGGAACAAAAAGAAAGCAAATCTTTTCCTAATAGGTTATATACCTTGCTATAAAAATAATTAATTTTCAAGTTTTCAAAGATAAAAAAGAAATGACTAGAGGCTGTGCATGTGTCCAGGTAAGGAACATATGGGAAATCTCTATACCTTCTATTCAATACTGCTCTAAAAAATAAAGTCTATTTTTCAAAAAAAATCAAACTAGCTCTAAAATAAATACAAACATCTGGAATAAAAGAAATTTTAAAAGTAACTCTTAACCTTTTCCCTGTCAACACTATTCTGCTTTTTACATTGTTTTCTATTTTTAAAAATTGTGATAAAATATATGTAACATAAAATTTACCATTTTTGCTATTTTAAGTGCACAGTCCTATGGCATTAAGTTAATTCACATCATTGTGCAATCATTATTGCTATCCATCTCTAGAATCTTTAAATCCTTCCCCAATAAAACTCTGTCTTTATGGATTTGGCTACTTTCTAGGAACTTCATATAAGTAGAATAATACAATATTTTTTGTAATGTGTTTTCATTTAGTATAACATCAAGGTTCTATGTTGTTACCTGTATTATAAATTCCTTCCTCTTTAATAAAAGGCTGAATAATATTCTGTTGTATGTATATATCACATTTTATTTACCCATTCACTCATTAATGAATGCTTGGAGTGTTTCAATCTGTCTCTTAACTATATATAATTTTGAAGTCATAAACAATAAAGAGATAACCTTGTGTCATCACCATTTCCTTAAAAAAATTAAGCAAAGGACTTTCATGAAACATATGTTGATAAGAAAAAAAGAAAGAAAGAAAAAGAAAAAGTGGCCATATCTTATCAGCATGAAAAGGCTTAATCATCACTCAAAAATCAAAGTAGAAGACATATGAGTTACAGATTCTAGGATGTTATTATGTGACTATTGTAAATTTAATGGAGCTTTATACAATGTCTTTAATAATGGGTGATACTATGCCCACATTTTTCACCTTCTCTAACTGCTCTTCTTGTTTTTATTTCTCTACTTCACTTAGGATAGCTGCTGTCTCCTCCAAGCATTTTTCAAATACCCCAAATCCTATCTCTTGCAGAAAGTCTGACAGCTAGTTAGTTATCCACCCACCCTGATCTTGCCTTCATTCTACAAACATATGTTGATAACTACATGTGACAAACTCTTGTCTAGGTAATCAGGGCTAAGGGCTCTGACTTATTTGATTTCCTTTTGCATGTCCACATACACTGAGAAACATGGATTTTCCATACACGCATTTGCTAATGGCTTCATGTGTCTTAGTCTCTTTTGATCTCTGCTATAATGTCTTGCCTAGAACTGGCCACAGAGTTCGTGTTCAACATACTTAATGATGGTTAATGGCATGTTTGCTCAGCACGTGTCCACATGCCATCTCTCCAATAAACAGCACACTCTACTGTCAAACGGGTATAAAACCTAGTGCAGGGTTGTGCCTGGGTGGCTAGCCAGTTAAGTGTCTGCCTTTGGCTCAGGTCGTGATTCCAGGATCCTGGGATGGAGTCCTGCCTCAGGCTCCCTGCTCAGCAGAGAGTCTGTTTCTCCCTCCCCTCTACCCCTCCACCTACTTGTGTAGGCTCTCTAAAATAAATAAAATCTTAAAAACAAAAACAAGAAACCTAGTGCATTATCTCATATGGTAACAACAGAATGGTTGAGCTGAAGAAACTATATTCATTACCTGAGTAACAGCACAAAGGTAAGTATCAGATTCCAAAAACTACTACAAACCATTAGAAAGCATATGGTAAGTGACTCACAGCAGTTTAATGCTTTGGTCAGAGCTTGAACTACAGAAAAGGACTCTCAAATCTGATGCCTTTTGTGATGGCCATCACAATCTTTACCACATAACACTAACTGCACCCAGCTAAGGGTAAATAACTCAACACTAGTACTCCTCTTTATAGAAAAGGCTGTGTACACCTGACCCCAAGCTCTAGGTATATGGAATGGATAAAAACCATAAATATCTAAGTTTCCACTAACATTTGACCATACATATACCTCCTAGAGAAGTTCCAGGTTTCTGGCTATTTCTTCAAGGTCCCTTTGCAGAGAGGAGAACAGGGAAAAAGTATACTACTAGAAGTCAGAACATCTGGGTTGATTTCACATCTGCCATACTCAAGCTATCTGAATTTAATTCATTTTCTCTTCAATCTGAGAATTTATTTCCTCTTGAAAATAAGTTGTCTTTTTTACCTTTTGTGAAGTCATGCAATATTACATGTATAATAAATGTGATTTTTTTTGTAACTGTGAATGGCTAGATATACCCAAGCAAAGTTTGTTCACATACTGTCTATGAGGCAAAAACTTATAGCATGGAAATACTGGGGACAATACTACAGATTTTAAATCTTTTTCTTTCTTTCTTTTTTTTCTATTCCACCAAGATTTGATTTCCTATTCTTTCCTAAACAGTATCAAAGAAAAAATTTCAGATCCCTGGGATGGTTAGAGGCACAAATCATGGCAGGAAGCACATGGAAATCCTGGAGATTTGAAGTGTGGGTGCATCTTGATAGTAACTTGTGCACAGATTCAGATATGTCTGTGGATATGTGTAAGCAGTATGCAATGATAAACATTTATTGAACATGTACAAGTGCTGGGCCCTGTAAGGATAATGATAGCAAATGTTTAGTAAGCCCTAATTTGTATCAGGTACTGTTCTAATAACTTCATATACACTATCTTATTTAAATATCACAGCAATCCTAATAGTCAGTGACTATTACTATCCTATTTTACACACAAGGATACTGAAGCACAGAGAACTTGAAAAACTTGTCCAAGGTCCCTCAGCTAGTATGTAGAAGAGCCAGAATTCCAAACCAGGCACTTACCAGAAACCATACTAAGCATTTTTCTGCTCCCAAGATAACAACAAGGCAAAGCAGAAGTCTGGCTGAGTGAAGAATGGATAAAAAATCTTTATGAAACAGCAGCTGCTGAGCATTTCCATCTTTTCTTCTAAACCCTAAATATAGACAGTTACAACCAGGAGAAAGAAATTCTTAGAAAACTTCTAGATTTCCCAAGGGAGAAGGAAAGACTGGTAGTGACACAGCAAATGGGTATGTTGAGGCTATCCAACACTAAAATCACCACAGGGAGCAGAAGCCCTTCTCCCCTGGTAAACATGACTAGCTAAGGTAAATGAGCTTAAAGAAAAACATAAGAAGCTATCTGAGTACAGCCTTTAAAATAGGATGTCAGCACACAGAACAATGTATATTCTGTGATTCAGAGATCAATGTTTAAAAACAAACATAAATATCTTAAAAGAGCTAGGCTAGGATATATTGATGACATTGAGCAACAAAACACAATTACCAAGAAGAAGCAAATAGATTAATTGGACATAAAAATACAAATACATTTTAAAAATCACAAGAAATGGATAGTTAATAGAACTGATAAATCCACAAATTAAATCAGTTAACAGGCAGATCAGATCCAGGAACTTATTTAGAAGGTACTAGAAAGCCATAAAGTAATGGAAAGTATAAAAGAGAATAATAAGCATAGATAATAAAAACACAATAGCCATTTATAGCAGTTTCAGAATGAAATAAATAAATGAAGATGTTAAGTCGATAAAATAATATTCTATCAATATTTCCCAGGATTTAAAAATATGAACACCTAAGATAAAGGACCTTGGAATGTGCAAAATAGTGTAGATAGAAAAACCTCCACACATATGTGCATTTTAAGGAAATTTAACAAAATGTTCTACATGCTTTCAGAGAGTGAAGTTATTTTAAAGGAAGAAGTTTCAGATTGATACCAAATTTTTCGCTATTACCATTGGGAGCCAGGTGACAGAAGGCTAACATTTTCAGAGTGTTAAAGACCTTTAAACCTGTAACTACCAATTGTTTTATTTATTTATTTTATTTTAGAGTGCAGGTGATTCCCTGAATAATAAAACCCCTCTTTGAAAAAAGTAAGAAAAGAAATGAATCTTAGACAATGTTATGTGAAATCTGGGAAATGAGTGTAATCAAATAACTTAGTAAGGTTTATGATTGTCTAAAAGTAAAGAATATAATGAAAACTTAGGAGAGGTGGTGATGAAAACAGAAGGGAGTTTACGAACCATGTGGGAATATCCAATGGGTTTCTCCATCTTTCTCAAACATTTCTGTTAGTTATTTATAATCTAAAGCAAAACACTCTTCTCAGCACTTCCTTCCTCCAATCATTTAAAGACAAAAATCTGCCCAGAAGTATTGCCTGGTGGTATGGGAGCCAAAAGGAATACTCAACAGAGGACCAAGGATATACTTGTTTTCTATTACTGCATAACAAATTGTCACAAATTTAGAGGCTTAAAACAGCACACATTAATTATTTCCCAGTTTCTGTAGAAGTGTAGACACAGCTTAATTAGGTCTTCTGCTTTAGATTCTCATCTGGCAGCAATACAGGTTTAAGTGGGGTTTCAGTCTCATCAATGGTTTGATGGAGAAAGATATACTCCCAAGCTTTCTCAGGTTGTTGACAGAATTCATCTCCTGAAGCTGTGGGACTGAGGCTCTCATTTTCTTGCTGATTTCCATTCCTAGAGGCTACCTGTGATTCCCTGTCATGTGACCTTTTCCATAGGCAATTCACAATATGTCTGCTTTCTTCTTCAAGACCAGCAGGAAAATGTCTCCCTCCAGTCTGTGAAGATGAAGTCATATATAACAAAACATAATCATGGGAAGACATTCCATCACATTTGCCAAGGTCTATTGCTTAGAAGCAAGGCACCGGTTCTACTGACACTGAAGAGGGAGGGGATTTACAAGGACATGATCTGTAGTAAGTGACCAAAAGGTGTGTCCACCACAGGTGCCCAGGGGTTTCCACCTTGGAACTTATTTCCTCCTTCTATTAGACTGCCAAGGTAGGTCAAACTTGATCCTGCCCATTACCGCAAGAGATAACATTCAGGAAAATATGAACTGGCATGCCAAATTTTCAAGCACCTACAGAGTACAATCACTATACAAGAAAAACTACAAACCAAACAGCATATGCTACATAAAGCAGAATTATTGAAACAGATGGCCTACAAATATAAAATAAGCACACTAAATATTCTCAAAGATAGGAGGGAGTATACTATTAATATAGAGCAGGGGCAAGAAGTCATAAAAAAAGTTGGAAATATTGTTTGCAGGATACAGTAGCTAGAAGTTTTTAAATGTTCTAATTAGTATGAGTACAACTGAAGAGTGAATTAGCAAGCTGAAAGATCAGATTGAGGAACCCTCTCAGAAGACACCAAAAAGGAAAAAAAAAGAAAAAGAAAATGTAAGGGAAAATTAGGAGAATACAGAGGTTAGAAGTAGGAATGCCAATAACTGTAATAGTTTCAGAAGAACAAAAGATAATAAACATGAGAAAGAAGGTATTTGCAAAAAGAATGAAAATAAATCTCCTAGAATTAAAACCTTGATAAGAAACCTCAGCCTGAAGGGTCTATATGGTGCCAAATAAGGAAAGGAAACATCCGTAAGGAATGTAAGGTAAAGAAACATCTGTACCTATACATGTTAGAAACATCCAACACACGAAAAAGAAAAGCAAAGCAAAGCCGGCGGCATCACAATTCCGGACTTCCAGCTCTATTACAAAGCTGTCATCATCAAGACAGCATGGTACTGGCACAAAAACAGACACGTAGATCAATGGAACAGAATAGAGAGCCCAGAAATGGACCCTCAACTC
>NC_058412.1:16717167-16841445 GCF_002201575.2 Neomonachus schauinslandi | reverse complement strand
GATGATGACAGCTTTGTAATAGAGCTGGAAGTCCGGAATTGTGATGCTGCCGGCTTTGCTTTTCTTTTTCAACATTCCTCTGGCTATGCGGGGTCTTTTCTGGTTCCATACAAATTTTAGGGTTATTTGTTCCATTTCTTTGAAAAAAGTGGATGGTATTTTGATGGGGATTGCATTGAATGTGTAGATTGCTCTAGGTAGCATTGACATCTTCACAATATTTGTTCTTCCAATCCATGAGCATGGAACGTTTTTCCATTTTTTGTGTCTTCCTCAATTTCTTTCATGAGTATTTTATAGTTTTCTGAGTACAGATCCTTTGTCTCTTTGGTTAGATTTATTCCTAGGTATCTTATGGTTTTGGGTGCAATTGTAAATGGGATCGACTCCTTAATTTCTCTTTCTTCTGTCTTGTTGTTGGTGTATAGGAATGCCACTGACTTCTGTGCATTGATTTTATATCCTGCCACTTTACTGAATTCCTGTATGAGTTCTAGCAGTTTTGGGGTGGAGTCTTTGGGGTTTTCCACATAAAGTATCATATCATCTGCAAAGAGTGAGAGTTTGACTTCTTCTTTGCCAATTTGGATGCCTTTGATTTCTTTTTGTTGTCTGATTGCTGTGGCTAGGACTTCCAATACTATGTTGAATAGCAGTGGTGATAGTGGACATCCCTGCCGCATTCCTGACCTTAGGGGGAAAGCTCTCAGTTTTTCCCCATTGAGAATGATATTTGCTGTAGGCTTTTCATAGATGGCTTTTATGATATTGAGGTATGTACCCAATATGAGGAATTCTTAATCTCAGGAAACAAACTGAGGGTTGCTGGAGTGGGGGGTGGGGTGGGAGGGATGGGGTGACTGGGTGATAGACACTGGGGAGGGTATGTGCTCTGGTAAGCGCTGTGAATTGTGCAAGACTGTTGAATCTCAGATCTGTACCTCTGAAACAAATAATGCAATATATGTTAAGAAAAAAAAAGAAGAAGGAGAAGGTAGTGGGAGGGGAAGAATGAAGTGGGGGAAATCGGAGGGGTAGACGAACCATGAGAGACGATGGACTCTGAAAAACAAACAGGGTTCTAGAGGGGAGGGGGGTGAGAGGATGGGTTAGCCTGGTGGTGGGTATTGAGGAGGGCACATTCTGCATGGAGCACTGGGTGTTATGCACAAACAATGAATCATGGAACACTTCATCTAAAACTAATGATGTAATGTATGGGGATTAACATAAGAATAAAAAAAATAAAATAAAACTAAAATGAAAAAATACTAAAGTAAATAGAAAAAAAAAAAGAAGATGTGGTGTACATATACAATGCAATATTATTCAGCCATAAAAAAGAAATGAAATCTTGCCATTTGCAATGATCTGAATGGAGCTAGAGAGTATTATGCTAAGCAAAATGTCAGAGAAAGACAAATACCATATGATTTCACTCATATGTGGAATTTAAGAAACAAAACAAATGAGCATAGGGAAAAGAAGAGTGAGAGAGACAGACCAAGAAACACACTCTTAACTCTGGAGAACAAACTGATGGTTACCAGAGGGGTGGTGGGTTGGGAGATGGGTTAAATAGGTGATGGGGATTAAGTAGTGCGTTTATGGTGATGTTACATGTGTTGTGTGTAATATTGAATCACTACAATGTATACCTGAAACTAATATTACACTTTATGTTAACTAACTGGAATTTAAATAAAAACTTAAAAAAATAATAAAAAGAAAAAAGAACTCCTGATACTGATGTTGGGATCTCAGGCTGGGTTGGAGCAATGGTGCCTGGACCTCTGTAAGTTGCAGAGCTGAGCTCACTGTGCTGCTTCTTTTAAGTCATCTACTGGAAACCCAACAGTGAAGAGCCATCTTGGACATGCAGGGAGAAGGAAAACCCAAAGCAGTGACTTGAAACCACATTTACTTGTCCCTATTCCCAGAGCCCCCAGATAAGTCATTTTACATCTTCTTGCTTTAGTCACCATATATAGAATACAACAAAGACCAAATTCTAAATCCTAATTCTAGGAACCATTTACAAAACTCAGTGCCCTTTCCTCCATCTGTCCTCCTTCACTGAGAAGACATAACTCTCCTACATTTAGGAAAATCACCCAAATTATATGAGCTAATTATCCAAGTCATTTATCTCTCTCTCTCTCTCTCTCTCTCTCTCTCAATTATGGTCACTTTTAAGAGAATCCAATTGCTTTTTTAAACAGAAGATTAAACCACCTTTTGGAATATAAAAGAATGTGCTAATTGGAGTTCAAATCAAATAAGGGACACAGCCTAAATTTACACTTACAAAACAAATTATCCTCACCTTTGCACCCCTAAATCCATGGACTTTTCAAAACAGAAGAATGACCCAGAGTCACCTTGAACCTGTCCATCCTTACAACCTGACAATGATTGTTTTGTTGTTGTTGTTTTGTTTTGCTTTGTCTCTTTCAACCAGAAGTAACTGCTCTTAACTGTGAGATTATGCAGCTCTGTTCGGGAAGCTTTTGTGAGTCCCTGTAGTATAATGACTTTCCTTTAGAGAGCATGTAATTTTAGGTTCTTGCATAACAGCACAGATTTTTATGGTATTACTAAACTTTGTAATTTTATTTCCCTCTGACAATTAAGTGCACATTGATGTTATGGATTTTTTTCTTCCTTCCATCACAGTTGGATGAAATTGGAAAGGCAGACTGTGCTGTGTTGGGAGTGCTCATGTCTAGAAGTGTAAATGTTTTGTGATTCCCTTGTTGAAGATCCATTTCACACACAGGCAAATCCATCACATTGCTACTGTTTGCTTTCAGTTACAAACAAGCTGTAACCCAAAACACACAATACACCAACCAAAAACAATCACTGTGCCATTTATGCATTCCCTTTGTTTAGGAAATAGTTTAACAGTTTACAGTACATTAGGCAGATGTTTAAACTAACCTTTCTGCAGAAAGTGAGCATCTTCCAAATAAATGCATTTTTTTTTTCTCTTGGAATTCATCATTTCTCGTCACTAGCCATATCACTTTCTTGTCTATTGCACCAGACCTGGGCAGTAACACCTGTCTTCTATAGAGACCCTCACTGCTTCCCTTTGCTATGTAAATGAGACATATCACCTGTTCAGATCCAGGCAGCTGAATGCAGATGATTGTGAACTGATCAACCTTATTTGGACATGTATGACACTTTGTCCTTGGAGGCAAGGTGAAGGTTTCTCTACCACAAAGATGACTATTCAGTACCCATTAGTCATATGACAAGTAGCCTCTGAGTTCCTCTAAATTGAATTTTGTAATTTATCCAAGAATCTCTAAGAATGATAATGCTCTCTTTTAATTTTCATCTGTTGGCTTTAATCCATTCCCTGATGATTAGAGTTTTGCAGGCTTGCTAGGACTTAATGATGCCTCTCCTAGAAAGGTTTATATGATCAATAATAGTATGATCCCAAGACAGGGTGGATAGAAACTCTGAAATTCAGTCTGGCTCAGCCTCTATTCTATGGTCAGATGCAGGAATTTCCCACAGAAATCACTTCCCATAGTTGGCAGATGCCACGTCCTTATACCGTCACTCAGATTTGTGAAACGGAGGTACTAGACAAATGTTTGTGATCTTCACTCCATGTAATAACTTTATCCTAAAATCTACCAGTGGCTCTTTCTCCTTCCCTAACACCTGGATATACTCTCATGGACTGAGTGTTCACACCCCCGCCAATTCATATGTTGAAGCCTTAACCCCTAATATGGCTGTATTTGGAGATGAGATCTCTAAGGAAGTAATTAAGATTACCATTGTGTATGTATGTGGTGAAAGCACCTGAAATCTACTCTCTTAGCAAGTTTCCAATATACAATACAGTATTATTAACTATAGTCATCATGCTGTACATCAAATCATATTGTACTCCTTAAATATATACAACTGTCATTTAAAATTTCGTAAAGAGGGCGCCTGGGTGGCTCAGTTGGTTAAGCGACTGCCTTCGGCTCAGGTCGTGATCCTGGAGTCCCGGGATCGAGTCCCGCATCAGGCTCCCTGCTCAGCGGGGAGTCTGCTTCTCCCTCCGACCCTCCCCCCCTCTCATGTACTCGCTCTCTCTCATTCTCTCTCTCTCAAATAAATAAATAAAATCTTTAAAATTTCGTAAAGAAAATCTCTAAAATTGTTTTTATTTGAAAAAAATAAGATTAAATGAGGTCACAAGGGTGGCCTGATCCCATAGGATTAGCATCCTTCTAAGAAAATACACCAGAGAGCTCTCTCTCAGCACACATGCACAGAGGAAAGGCCATCTGAGGACACAGTGAGAAGGGGGCCATACACAAGCCAAGAAGAGAGCTCTCACCAGAAACTAACCATGCTGGCACCCTGATCTCAGAATCTGCCTCCAGAACTGTGAGGAAATAAATTTCTGTTGTTTAAGCCCTCTAGTCTATGATTATGGCAGCATGACAGACTAATACATACTCATGTGTGTAAGTTATCCTAGAAGCCATCTTAATATTCTTGGGGTTTTCACCAAAGAAGTTGCAGATGAATTGGGACTCATTTTCCACACACAAAACACCATCTCTAAAATTACACAATCAAGAAATTAATACATGTAGATGTATGGTCTCGGATTTAGTAGCTGGGCAAATAATTATGGATTTATTCCCTCTAAACTTTGAAGCCTGCTTCTATGAGCTATCCTGAATAAACCCAAAATAGTCAAGAAAGGAAAGGAAAAAAGTGTTTCCCCATTTAGTGGTCTGTCCACTAATGTCCAGAATGGTATGTCTAGAAGCAGTATCTCAGAGCTCAGAGATTTTGCTGAGGTAAGGACAAAATGGCAGTCTGTTCATCCTTAATTCCCTAAATACTCACTTTTCACGTTGGTCAAACCCACCAATCACTCATTACTTTTTCTAACAGAAGTTTTTCCCAGATTCAGGAACCTCAATTGTTAGGCTGATTAGACTACAAAGTTTAGTGGCTGCGCTTGCCTAAGTGTGAACACACAGAATAGAGCAGGCCCCACACACTGCCATGTGAGGATGACCCTTCTGTGGCCATTCTGTCCATAGTCATTCAAGAAATTCTCCAGCAAAACTAACTCATGTCGGTTTCATAAACAATTTAATTGGGTCCAAGAAAATAACCAGGAAACTTTGCCTGGTGTATCAATGTAGATTGAAAATCTATAGCTTTCTTTTGTGTGTGTGTGTATGTGTGTGTGTGTGTGTGTGTGATGTGGGCTAGGAAGCTTTCATTGGAATTGTTATTTTTAAGAATGCATGAAATACCCTGTGTACTGAAAACTGTGGAGATCTGAAGATCCAAAATGGACTTAAGTGAGCCATGTCCACTTCAGGAGCTCAGTCAGCATTAGACTTCTTCCTTCTCACAAGTGTCCCATGCCACCTGGTGCCCTATCCCTCACTCCTCTTTCCTTCCCAAGTTCAGTGCTTTCAGCTAAACCTCTGGGGCATTCCCTGTACTATGAGTATTTTAATTGAGAATAGGGATAAATAAATGTGAAGGAGGGGATGAATTTAGCCTCCTCTTTGACTGAGGCACCTATTCAGTGAAGGTTTGTCCAGTAAGAACTCAGTGATTCAGGTTCTTAGAACAGAGAAATTTTTACCCTGTGATGTGACTTGCTCTTCTTCCATTTGGTGACTACAGGTTGTAATTAATGACTGTCTCCCCACTCATCTGGCCCAAATCCCCTCTAGACCCTCCTCTGGGACTATGTAGTGAGACTAGAAATGCATTTCTCTTCCCCAAACTCCATCTCCCATTCCTGGAAGAACTCTGAAGCTTCCTGTTGAACAGGGCTAACAGGGGAGCCTGTGTATATGCTGGCCAAATTCAAAACAGGATTTATGAATCCTGAGCGGGATTTTCATGCTGTCTATACCACCGCGAAATTATCTGCTGACTCCATTTAGTGAACAAGGCAGCAGGTTGAAGCCTGCCATTCCCAAGCCCAGCAGAAAGATTATGTGGTCACAATGCTAATGCGATAATGCACAGACTAATGAACAGGACTTCTACTTATCCAACCCAGCATCACTTTTCTAGTGCCTAAATAGGAGGCAAATGAAAGAAGGTATGTTTGCATACTATTTCTCCACTTATTACTTATGCACAGTGTATATTATTCAAAATAAGCAATTATCCCAAAGAAAACAAAACTATTTGCATTTCCCAGGAGAGAACTTGCCCCTTTGAGGACATTAGTGTCAGAGAGTAAGAAACCACTGCTTAGAGCAGAAATAGTACCATATTCCCTCTGCAGGACAAAATCCAAATGCTTCAGCCTGGCGAGCCCAACCTTCCACATCCTGGCCTTGCCCAGTCTGATTTGTTTCACTTCACAAATGCCCAACATGGTCCTTGCTCTTGAGCTGGACTTAGTTCTTGTTCAAAATAGAGACCAGTGTTGTAAGCACCAATGTTTAAAAAATTATGGGTGGGAGAACCTCCACTATTCGCTTCCTTTGGTGAAATACATACAGTGAGCATTACAGTATGAAGATGATTCTTCTGCATAAATCCTTCCTTATGTACTTTACCCACAGTGTTTTTTCCTGGATTTTTAGAGCATGGTTTTCAAATTTTCATAAGCAATCAGAGTTCCTTAAGAGGCTTGTAAAAACACAGATTGCTGGGCCCCACCCCCAAAGTTTCTTATCCAGGAGGCCTACGTTGGACACCAATAATTTGTATTTATAAAAAAATTCCAGGTGGTTCCTATGCTGCTAGTCCAGGTACCAGCTCTGATAACCACTGTTCTAAAGTTATGCTGTCCAACTGCAGACAGTCAAAGTAACCTTGAAAGAGAAGAAGAAAAGTGGAGGTATCACAATCCTAGATTTCAAAATATCCAACAAAGCTGTTTAATCAAAACATTATGGCACTAGCACAAAACAGACACATAAATCGATGGAACAGAACAGAATACGGAAATAAACCCACAATTATATGGCCAATTCATCTTTGACACAGGTAAAAATATGCACTGGGTAAAAGACAGTCTCTCCAACAAACAGTGTTGGGAAAACTGGACAGCTACATACAAAAGAATGAAACTGAACCACTTTCTTACACTATATACAAAAATAAACTCAAATGGATCAAGGACCTAAATATGAGAACTGAATCCATAAAAACCTAGGGGGAAAAAAAAAACAGACAGTAATTTCTCTGACATTGGCTTAAGCAACATTTTTCTAGATACATGAAGGGAAATCAAAGCAAAAATAAACTATTGGGACTACATCAAAATAAAAAGCTTCTGCACAGTAAAGGAAACCATCAATAAAACTAAAAGACAACCTACTGAATGGGAGAAGACATTTGTGAATGACATATCTGATAAAGGGTTAGTATCCAAAGTATATAAAGCACTGATACAATTCAACACCCAAAACACAAATAATCCAATTAAAAATGGGTAGAAAACATAAACAGACATTTCTCCAAAAAAGACATACAAGTGTCCAACAAATGCATGAAAAGATGCTCAACATCACTCATTATCAAGGCAATTCAAATTCAAACCACAATGAGATATTACCTCACACCTGTCAGAATGGTTAGCCAAAAACACTAGAAATAATGGGTGATGGAGAGGATGTAGAGAAAAAGGAGCCTTCGTGCACTGTTGGTGGGAATGCAAACTGGCGCAGCCACTGTGGACAACAATATGGAGGTTCCTCAAAAAATTAAAAATAAAATTACCATATGATCCAGTAATTTCTACCACTGGTATTTACCCAAAGAATATGAAAACACTAATTCAAAAAGATATATGCACCCCTGTGTTTATTGGCAACAAAAGCCAAACTATGAAAGCAGCCCAGGTTTCCATTAATAGATGAATGGATAAAGAAGTCATGGTATATTTATATACAATGGAATATTACTTGGACACAAAAAGAATGAAATCTTGCCATTTGCAACAACATGGATGGATCTACAGAGTATTACACTAAGTGAAATAAATCAGTCAGAGAAAGACAAATACCATATGATTTCACTCACATGTGGAATTTAAAAAACAAAACAAACAGGAGCACCTGTGTGGCTCAATCAGTTAAGCATCCAACTCTGGATTTTGGCTCAGGTCATGATCTCAGGGTCATGAGATTGAGCCCTGTGTCAGGCTGATGCTAGGCATGGAGCCTGCTTACGGTTCTCTCTCTCCCTCTTCCTCTGCATCCCCCACTTAAAAAATAAACAAAGAAAAAAGGAGACAATTCATGAAAAAGACTCTTAAGTATAGAGAACAAACTAATGGTTACCAGCGGGGATGGTAACCAGGGTTACCACTGGGTGGCAGAATGGGTGAAATAGGTAAAGGGGATTAAGAGTGCACTTGTCATTATGAGCACTGAGTAATGTATAGAATTGCTGAATCACTATATTGTACACATGAAACTAACATAACACTATATGTTAACTATATAGAAGTTAAAATGTTTAAAAAGTTGTGCTGTCCAATAAGGTAGCCACGAGCCATGTGTGGCTACTGAGTAGCTGAAATGTGGCTGGTCTAAATTGAGATGTGCCATAATTATAAAATACACTTTGGATTCTAAGACTTTTGTACATAAATAGAACGTAAAATACCATATTAATAATTTGTATATGATTATATGATAGTTATAATATTTTTGAATATTTTAGGTTAAGTATAATATTATTAAAATTAATTTCACTTGTTTTTATTTTTTAATATGGCTACTATAAAGTTTAAAATTATATACATGGCTCACATTATATTTCTATCTAACAGCACTGTTCCAGAGGATGATATGTGGGCTAAAGATGGGATACTGTTAATATGCAATCGAATGGTGAATAAAGATTCAAAGTGGAAACCAAATTCAATTACCTGAGTATTAACTGACTCTTCCTAGATCTTAGGGGAGCCTATATCTAAGCTATGAAGTAGCTAAGATGATCTAATTCAGAGGAAAGGGGTTGGTCAAGAAGAGAGAAACTTAAAGAACAATTTAGGTCAAAAGTATCTAATAGAATTAGGACTTTCAGAGAATCAAAACATGGTTTTCCATTTGCCCAGTCTTACAGGTGTACCAGCATGCGAAACACAGCTCTTATCCAATGAATTCGACTTCGATGTATACAAATTGATTCTTCAGGGAGATTGCTAGCTTCACGAGGACAAGAACTAAATCTCTTATTTTATATAATTTTGAATACTGAGAATTGCATCAATCTACATTATATAAACAAGTGTAATGAATGAATTAATGAAGATATCTTAAATATTTTACATCCTAAACCAAGAATAAAATCATGCTCGTATTTTGTGGGACTAACATCAAGTCCAGGGAAATATTTCTCAGCTGGTGTTGAATATTTACAAGTAATCTGTAGTTGTAGTAGTTTAGGAGAAAATATACACCTTTCCTTGGATATTCACAGCAACAACAACAAAATACATTAAATACAAAATTGCTCTGAGAAGTCCTACAATTATTAAACATTTGACTTTATCTGAGCATTTTATATAAACATGAGATGATTTTTGCTCATAGTATCTTTTAACTTTTCATGAAGTTAAATTTAACATTTAAGTTTTTATAGAACTCACTTCTGGAAGATCTAGTTCAGTGACAAGAGGTTTCTTACTCATGATTAACTTTATGGGCCAGGAGAAAAGAAGCAGGAAGGCTACTCCCTAATATACCATGTAGATAAATCCTTCCTGATACTACTCTCTTTACTAAACTTTGACTCTCCCAGTCTGCGAAGGCAGGAAAGAATTCTACCATTTTAGCTCCATCTAATTCTTTCTGGAATCAGCAAAAGTGAGCACACTGAGATGAGATCTCTGTATGGTAAAACCCTTCCCAAGATCTTTCACTTTCTGGCCCTTTTCTTGGGATTTCTCAGCATTGGTCTCATGTCTGACCCATGACTTGAAGAAAATGTCCTCAACATGTTATTTTGGTGGGCTGACCACCAAGTACAAGAAGATAGTTCTCAGGCAGTAGCTGATAGACCCAGGCAGTAGTCTGGCCAGGAGAGCAAGAGAGAGAGAAAAGAAGTAGAGGAAAGTATAACTGTGTTCAGGGGTGAGGGGCCCTGTTTCCAGCAACTCCTTCTCAAATATCTTTAAAGGTGCTTGAAAACAACTCTAATAACATGTATTATTTTTCATAAAATCATTATGGTTACCTTTGGACAAAAAGGATTTGGGCTTTCATCACAGCAGAGGCTAAAGTAATTCGGAAGGTAAATATTTAAAGTAAAAATATGTTGTTTGCCTTAGCTCCAAATCACAAACAACAATCATTCTCTCTTATAAATTGATTTGGGATTCTCTATGACAGCGTTTTTCCTCTAGCTGGACTTTCTCTCCCAAACTCTGATCTGCCCTGTAGATGACAGAGCAGGACTAAATTATTATTCCCCGCCTCAACACTATCTAAGGTTGGACTGCTTGGTTATGTGTATGCATATGATGTGGATGCACTCCTTAGGGAGGGGCTATGTAAGTAAAAGGCATTGTTGGAATGTCTTTGTTTTATTATTCTGCATTGTTATTCCCAAACCTAAGCAAAGAGTTTGCTCTGCTAATGCAGAACCAGAAGAATGCACTGTTCTTACAAAGTCATTTGGCAAAGATACGCTTCAGTAGGAGGGTCAAGAAATTATCCGTATCACATTCTTGTGTTGGAGAATCCAGCTCAGGCTAAATCACTCTTCCTTAATTTCATAAATATTCATTTTATAGGGAGGAATTTATCCAAGTCAAACTATGTTATTCTTGTAAGTGACAAAGGACAGGGGATAAGCAGGGCTGGCTTCCTCAAATCCCAAGCTTCCTACCCTGTCAAGTGATGGCATGACATTTAACTGAGATAGTTTTTCCTTTCTGCTTACCTGTGTGGTAGGTAGCTAAGAGAAACCGATTCACTTAACATAAAATATTAGCAATTGTCGAGGTATTTTTTTTTTCTCTACGTGATTAAAACACTGTGGAAAGAAATGTATTTCCCTAAGTGAGGTGTGAGTGTGCCGGCCTCAAGAAAAACCCTAGGCATGGAAATGGGGAGAAAATTTTAAGTAGACATGGAAAATTTCTCTCATTACGTTACTATAAGAATCTTAATTAGTCCCAAAGGTTTTTCTCACTCATTTTAAAGCAAACTCAGGTAGATCAGACAATGAAATATGTGTCAGTCAATCTCTGCTAGAGTCAGCCACTCTTATGCAATCTGACCCTCTATACTTGGAATTGTGAGTTGGCTAGGAGTTTGTTCCATTTGAAATAGCAGATATGTAAGTGGAATTGTGCCGATAAATGAGCTTTTCTAATTTAGTTCATCCTTGTAAATTAATAAAAAATTCCTGCCAATCAAACATGTGCATGTTTGCAGGAATATTATCAGTAGGTAATGGAGATAATTAATACTTCATGACATCAAGGTCTGAAATTAAAATCAAATCTGAGACTTAACTGCGATTATTAAATCTGAGGAAAATTATCTTCCAGATGACAAGTGTCACAACCTTGAGCGCCCAAATTAATAACAGGGAGCGAGCCTCCAAAAACACACTACACACTGCTTTTTTTCTGTGTTGCAATAATTACCACATCATGACATCAAGGACCTATATGTCTGGCTCAAGATAATATTGCACATCAGTAAAATATTACTGAAGCAGAAAATACAAATTTCAGACAATGTATCTAGTAGCACAATATTACTGAAAGGGTACAGGGTAGGGAGGTGGGAGACACTGGCTATAGTTCCGACTTTTTGAGACCTGGGTTCTAGCCCAGAATCTTGCTGACATTTCTCCTTTTGACTCTAGTTAAGAAAATCATTTTACCTAGCTGATTCTTAGTTATTTCATCAGGTGAAGTTAATTTTTGCTCCATTTAAAAGATGGATCAAAGAGGAGTGTTTTTGAAATAATTGTTTTCTTTTACCCATTCATCTTTCCAAGATGTACTGCGCTCCAGCCATTATGTGAGGTATTTAGGAAAGAGAAATTAGAAAAGACAAGACACAGTCCCTGATGTCAAAGGACATCATAACCTGGTGGGAGAATTATCTACAGAAAGTGTACCAAGACTGAGAGAGAAGCTTGGAGTCCATGGGAGGCGTGTCTCATGTGGCAACCCTGAGGGTGGGTTGCTGGCAAGGAGACCCCGAGAAGAGAGGATGCTGGGCTGAATCGTGGGGGACATGCATCTTTTAACAGACAGATGAATGCCCAAGGGAACAAGATAACTGTTCATAAATTATTCTTTCCTACCATAACTAGGTTGGAGTGGTTGATTCTCAGGGTATAGTTACATACTAATGTGTGACTATCATAGGTACAAGCTGAAAACAAAACACTGTTTCTCAAATCACATCTGCACTCTGGAAGTGGAGTGGTGGAGTGTTATGGTTTATAAAAAGGAAAAAAAAACCAGCTTGCCTGAGGATAGCCGACTAGAAAGGACTGGAGCTAGGATTTGAACCATGTGGCTTAACCTGTATATGCAAGATTCTACTTTTGTTGCCATTGTAAAGGTCCAAGAATTATTGGGGTAAGGCCATTGAGGACCCTTTCTTTTAGGGACAGGACCCAATAGAACAGTTGGATTGAGGACTGATCCCAGACCCAGACAGGAAGCCCAATGCCCCTCAGGGAGTGCAGTCATGGAGACCAAGTTTGTTTGCAAGAGTGAGGAGAAGTGTGAGGGGTGAGGAGAGGGATGCGGCTGACCAGGGCCCATTGAACCTCAAACTGAAGGCTGAAGAGTAAATCCTGACACAGTGTTCGGGTGTCTGAGCTGGCTTTGGCCCTGGCTTCCTCTGCCAGGACTGACCCAGGGAAGGCTATAGCTTCTTATAACTGAGAAAGGGAAGGGAGAGGCAAGTCCTGACCATACCCAGGGGTGACAGAAGGGGAGTGAGAATCCTGTGTTCATCTGGATCTGGCAAAGCTCTCCCTGTCAAGGGCTAGATGTACGATCTACAACTGTCCCTGCTGCTGTTCAGACCCTATACCTTCTGACATACAGGCCCTGAGGCCTCCCCTTCTGTATAAGCTGGGCTGAAACTCAGGTGGTATGCACCCACACTGGTGGTTAAAATATGAAGAATCTTCCATCCTGGTGTGTAAATAACCACGATGCAAGCTCCAACCTCCCTACCATCCCAACCCCTCCTCCATGATCTTCCAGGGCTCCCCTCTGGGGACCTTCAGGGCTTCTCTCCACCACTAGGGCCACTGTCTGTCCAGTGGCTAGGCCCTGTGCTATATACACTCTTAAATATTTTGAATGTCGCCACTAAGTTGAAGAACAGTGCTACCCCCCTCCATGCCCTGGGGGACAAAATACCACCTGCCCCTGGTCCCACTTGCTGCTCAAATGTGAAATCTCCTCTCAGCTCAGATGTGACTGATTGGAAACTGTTGGAAAACACAAGACTTAAACTCAATGCTGGCCTAGCATATGCCCTTCTCCAGCACACACCCAGCATACGCTGCTGTTTCTTACTCTCCTGTCTGATTAAAATCCTTTATATATTACTTTGTAGCTGAGACATGAGATGTTCAAATTGTGTTAAGACAAAGGGTTGCTAACATACAATTTCCTCTTTCCTCTACCCATCAGAGCTTGCCATTCGTTATCTCACTTCTTCTGAGCCTGTCAGATGCCGGAAGTCTAATTTGGGACACCAATTATCACTTTGGAAGTGACAGTTGCCGGAGGGTAGTATGGTCTTATGACTGAGCACAAAGGTTAGTCAGAAAGACCTGTTCTGGAGTCCTGTGTCAGCTACTTAAAAGAAAAATGACTTTGTATAGGTGATTTCATCTCTTCAAGTCTCAGTTGTTCAACTATATATATAATGGAGACATTAAGAGGATCTAACATATAAAGTTGTTGTGTGGGTTAAATGTGATCCTGGATATTAAATGTTTAGAATGCTTTAGTGCAAAATAAGTGCTTAATAAATGCTGGCTGGTATTGTTGCTTATTAACACCTTTGCAGTATAATGTGCTCCGACTCTCAGAGAACAAGTGTGTTCGGTCCTAATGTGAATCCTTGAAACCCAGAAAGAATGCAATGGAATATCACGGGAATGTCATAAACCATGGGAGACTGCTGACAGCGCTCTGCGGCGGGGGTGCTTATCCTGCTGTCAGCCACCTTCCCATAGTGAGGATGTGGCTGAGTGTTTCCACAGGCATTACAAAAGCACTGAGACCGACTCTAAAATCTGGGTCTCATGAGAGCCCTGCAAAGTGGGGGTTTGGAATTTACTTGTAAACAGACAAACATGTGCTGTGGTTGAAAGGTAGCTGAATTTCCAGGCCATATCTATTCTTCTGGGAATTTGGTGTGTATTAGCATAACTACAGAAATCATTTTTTAAGCAACCCTTCAATGGCCAGAGTTGCAGTGGACTCCCTGTTAGCACAGGGAGCCCTGGTGTGCTGCAAGCTTTCTGTGATCCAGAGAGAAGGATCTGGAGAAGCTTACCCCACCCCCCCACCCCCCCAACCCTGCCTTGGAACAATGTTTATTCCCTGTTTTATCCTCCAAGTGAAGGCATATGTTTCTTCGATTTGTTGTTTGCAGCAAGGTGCAGCTTAGAGGGGAGTGTGGATGCGCTTGTGTTTGCCATGAAATTAAATAAGAGCAATGATACATAGCCAATGTGCACCCATAAATTTCAAGAAGGAAAATTCCAATGTGGCATGAGGATAGAAGTAGCTGATATATTAGAAGGGAATGACACTGAATCTTCTGCGAAACGAGAGAAATATAATTTCCCTGCATTATCTTGTCCCTTTCTTAATTGCCTACCAAGATGCATTCATCAACTAGCTTCCCTAGGCTCAAGCTTACGACTTGCATGCATTTTTATATAAAACCAGCTTGTGTTTTAAGTATAAAACACACTGCTTGTGCTATCACACCAGACACAGCAAATGGATAAAAATCCTCACTTGTCAGTTTCTAGATACAACGCACTTTGCATTTCAAGACTGGGAAATAGGCTGCAAACACCGAGCACTGACAGTAAATATGGAGCTTTGGAGTATCAGCTGGACCATATTTACTGTGGAGCAGGCTCATGCCACTGTCTGTGGCTTTGTACAACCTTGGAGTTGATAGAGGGAAAGGATGGCTAGCCATCCAGGTGCTTCCCATCCCGCTGGCAGGCTCAGTGCCCCCTTCCAGACTCGGAATTAGTTGCTGAGAGATGTACTCAAGTTCCATCAAACCCTCAAAAACTGAAAGGAAGGCAAATTTGGAGAATGTGGGCTAACCAGCAAGTCAGGACTCGATGTGGAAGAGAACATGAAGACCACACAGAGAGGGCACATACAAACCATAACATCTCCTCCTGACAATAAGGCCCTCTGGTACATACACCCCAAAATGGCAGAATATAGCTGATGATGGTCCCCAAACAAGAATGCCAATAGGAGGAAGAATGCTAAGTAACCTTAAGTCCAGTGATCCCTGAGGTGGCAGAAGCCACATTTCCATCTGTGTGTGCTTTAAAGGGCCCTATTCCATTCCTTGCCGCCGCCTCACCATGCAAATGGTGTACAGTAAGAACTTGGCACAGAAAGCTGGAAACATATGGAAGCAATTCCTAGTTCTGACACTGTGTGATTTTTGGCAAATTATATAATCTCTCTTAGCCTCAGTTTCTTAATTTGTAATTTGGGGATAATAATAATATCAATCTCATAGAGTTATTGTGATTATTGAGTCAGATATTGCATGTTAACAACTTATCATCATGCTTGCTATATAGTAAGTGCTGAAAAAATGTTAAGTATCATTATCGGCTTTGACTGATATTGCACAAAAGCAGTGTGTATACATAGAATTGCAGGGAACTTTGTTTAATAATTTAGGTTTTGAGGTCAAGGAAGAGTCTGTGACTTTACCCAGAGTCACACAACTAGTCAAATCTTTTATTTTTCATCATTGTTTTGGGGTTTTTAGTATAAGGCTCTTGCACATATTTTGTTAGATTTATACCTGCTTCATTTTTTTGTGTGTGCTGTTGTAAATGATTTTTTAAAAAAATTAAATTCCAATTGTTCATTGTTAGTATAGAAAAGTACAACTGATATTTGTGTTATATGTGTGCTGTGACCTTGCAAATCTCATGTGTTAGTTCTAGGAAGGTTTTTATCGATTATTTGGCATTTTTATATCTTCTATGAATGGATACAATATTATTTCTTCTTTTCTTATGTGTATGTTTTTTATTTTTCTTTCTTTATTGCACTGGCTAGGGCTTCCAGTACAGCACTGAAAGGATTAGTGAAAGAGGAAAGTCTTGCTTTAATCCTAATATTAGGTGAAAAATATTCCCTCTTTCATATTATATATGACGTTAGCTGTAGGTTTTTGGTAGATGCCTTTTATCAAGTCAAGAAATTCCTCTTCTATTTCTGACATGCTTGAAGTTTTTATCATGAAT
The DNA here is from genome assembly GCF_002201575.2 of Neomonachus schauinslandi. NCBI lineage: Eukaryota > Metazoa > Chordata > Mammalia > Carnivora > Phocidae > Neomonachus > Neomonachus schauinslandi. The sequence goes on along the minus strand of NC_058412.1, from coordinate 16,824,951 downwards.
GGGAATGTTAAACTTTTTCAAAAAAAATTTTTCGGGTGGCTGGGTGGCTCAGTCAGTTGAGCTTCCAATGCTTGATTTCAGCTTGGGTCATGCATGATCTTAGGGTCCTAGGATAGGGCCCTAACTAGGCTCCATGCTCAGTGGGGAGCCACTTTCTCTCCCACTCCCTCTGGCCCTGCCCCTGCTCTCTCTCTCTCTCTCTAAAATAAATAAATAAATCTTTAAAAAATGTTTTTGCATCTATTGAAATGATCATATGATTTTTCTTCTTTATTTTGTTAATATAAATTATGTTGATTTTTTCAGAAGATTTTTTTATTATACACAATGAATCATGGAACACTACATCAAAAACTAATGATGTAATGTATGGTGTTTAACATAACATAATAATAAAAAAAGAAGATTTTTTTTATTATAAAACTAGAAGAATTATAACTTTAGCAGAATTATTTTTATTTTTCCAAGGATAGATATTTTGATTTAGAGAACTTTAGTAGGGAAACTGGGAAATAGCTGTTTACATCAGTGTTAAATGTAATTAGTGGATATCTCCTGTAGGTCCAGAGGGTAGGACATCTGCTTCTGAATTCAGAGACTGCTTGTGGGTTTGTCCAGGGTGTTCCATGTGAAACTGGCTTTTGCCATTATTTTGAAAAATAAACTCATTTTAACATGTTATTTTCCCTAAGCTGAATATCAAACACTATGTAATTCAGCTCAAAGGCTGAAATGTGCTCTAATAGGCCCTGAGGAGAAGGTCCATATAGAGACCAGCCAGGTCTGTCACAGCTGAGGGCTGGGAAAGGTGCAGAGATGGCTGCGCCAGCATGCGCAGGCCACAGCAACTACCATAACACCTGCCCTAAAGGTCCCAAGACAGAGATGATAAAAGATAAAATGATTTAATTGGTTCCAGAGCTTTCCAGCCTCCAGTTAAAATTTTATGTGTGGGAGTTTGAATGGGTGCTTTAATAAAATATTGATTCATTTGGGTCCTGATTTTTTATAAAGAAATAGGTCTTTTGTCTCCTAAACAGCACTTGCTCCTTTCTAAATAACATCCATGCCCAACTTATACTTTGCTTTCAGCATTCAAGTTTGATCTGTCTTAGACTCTAAAGAGTCTTTTGGTGCTATTGTTCTTGGCTCCTTTGCCCATTGTCCTTTTCATCTCACATCCCTCTAGCAATAGCTATTCCATGAAATGGAGTTAAAAACAACAACAACAATAAAAAAATTACTTAAACCATTTTAACAAATCAGTGCAAGATCTTTTTCTCCTTTTAATTTCCTCCCTTGCAGTCTGGTGCAGACAGGAGCCCTCACAGCCCCAGACTGCAGCAGATATTCTGGTTCACATGTTCCATATGAAGGAAGCCATGTATTAAATTGGGATGAGCCCTTGCATTTCATCACAGAAAGTGAGTGTTGGCTTGAAATGGAGGATCAGCTCATGTGGGGATGAGATGGTGGCTGGGATCATCAACTGCTGCTCCTGGGCAAAGGACCGAAATATTAAAACTGTTGTTTATGGCCCTTATCATTTACAAACAGGTGAACAGAGAAAAAAGACTTTCAATTTCCCTAAATTAATTTGCAGTTGAGGGTTCTCTTGTGTTAAAAAGATAAGAAACTTGTATAGAATTACAGAACAAGAAGTTTACAGCTGTCTAAAGGAACTGCAAGTCTAAGGTTATCTAGCAAATATGGATAAAAAATGACTGTTACTCTTTATGACACATTTGAGAAATTGAAATAGCTTTGAGACAAATAATACCCTAACTCGTGATCCCACTGCCTGGGAAAAACTACTGGGTAAGTTCAGTAAAGTTGGCTCCAAGACGGTAACTGTTGGCAGAAGATGTAGTCAGGACCTTGATGCACTGGGAAGCCCAAATCGGGTATTATTTTGTATTTTAATTTCAGGAAGTCCTTCCCCAAACCAGTGTCATTGGCTAAGTAAAGGGCTGCTCAACATTTCAAAGTGAAGAGGTATCAGCTTTTCTTCTCTCCACTGACTGGTACTACTACTGCCTTGTACATAAACACTCATCCACACATATTCACTTCCATATTAATGTTTATATACCTCTCTCTCCAACATTATATATATATAAGGACACTCACAAAACCTTTTGTATCTGTATAATAATGATGATAGTATAAAATTTATAATACTAATAACTTTATTGGATGTTACAATGTCCACATAACTTACCAAGCTCATTTCCACCTCACAAAATTCCTATTTGATACAACTATAAGAACCACACCCATCCTACTGATGACAAAGTTGAATTTTAGGGGTTGGGTAACTTGCTCAAGTTCCCACCAATAGCAAAGAAAGGACTCCAAAGTATAACTTCTCTGATTCCAAAGCCCATGCATTCAACCAGTCCATATACTACCTGATATAACTGATTCAACAACTATTTAGTGTGTGTCAAGTACAATGCTATATGCCTTCCTAAATACCTTGCACTTCCAATCGTATACACAGTCCTCTCCCCATTTCCTGCTTTGAAATTTAGTACCACTCATGTCTTATCAGTAATATTGGAGTATTTTTCTTATAAGAATTCTCCTGGTTTTTGTCTTTTGTTATTTAAGAGTGTTTATTTTTCCCTCCTCCATGTATTCATCAATTATGCCATGACAAATTATTCTGAGATAAATTTAAATTTCACCTCAGTGTCAGATTTCTCCTCACCTTCCCCAATGTATAGACATTCTTCCCACATTTGAGATTATGCTATTTCACTTCACAATCATCAATTTGAACCATATGTCTTTTTGTCCATTCTAGTTGTAATACTGTATAGAATATATTTTAATGTCTTTCTTGAGCATTAAACTGGGCACCCAGTTTTAACTTGGTGAATTCCTATTGAATGATCAGATGATTAAACAAGTACCCCAAAGATTACATGCTCAAAACAGCAATGAAAACAACTGCAAATAAAACACAATAATAATTTTTAAAAGCAAGTGTTGGTGCCTTTTGGGAAAATGACACCATATATCAAAGCCAAAGGAATGATTCCTACAAGAAGACAGAGAATCAGAAAGGGTCCAGGACAGAGTAAAGTCAATAACTCCACTTTTACCTTAGGGAAAATTCCTCTAACTGGAGGCCATATAGCTTAAGCTAAGAAAAAGGCCACCTAGAGTTTTACACAAAGTGAAGTGAAACAGCTGTGCTTCATGTCAGATGCCTTCTCTGGGCTTAGAAAAGTCTAGAATGTGACCTGGAGATCACAATTCATTCTTTCTTTCACAACAGTGTGGGGACAGATCTGTCTGGGTGAGATGTTCAGGATTTGTTTGTGCAGGACCCAAGATTGATGTTCATTATTTTCCCTCAACCATTTTACTCTCATTATGCACAAGGGCTTAGGTTAGCAAGGATTAAAGAACGAATTATTCTAAAGCAAGAAGCTCTAGCCTCAGTACATACAAATAGAGAGAAACTGGCTTTAAAAAAAATAAACAATGTAGGATTAGATTATGAACTTGTTCACTGAACAGTTACATGGCAATTTGCTAAGGTAATTATTACCATTAATTCGAGAGCCAATAATTATAGCAGTTCTACCATTTCATCTCTCATTTATTCTGAAATCCTAGAAGCAGATTTTTTGTTTTTGTTTTTGTTTTTGTTTTCAGATACCTGGTTTGCTTGGCTAGTCTAAAAGCCTCCATTCTAATGTCTTTTATAATTTTAGGCATTTTTTGGTGGGAATCACAAACTTTTCAGAAAGCCTTCTTACGTTAGTGAAACAATGCACTGAGATCCAAAAGGTAATTAATCTTGGTCACTCTTCCTTCTGTAGAGCACTCCAGCCTGGAGGTTAATAGAAAAGAAGGCAGTGGCTGCCATTTTGGATCTCATTCTGTTTCAATTTTCTGGTCACAAACACCAATGATTTTTCTAGCCAAAAGGGGTGAACAGGAGCATATAACTCTCCCCTTGATGCCTTTCCCTCAGGCCCTTCAGTCTTTGGAGTGCAGGACTTGGTGCTAGTTTAATTGAACTGCTGTGCTTGGCTTCTCCTCTGAAAGAGAGAGATATATAGTCCCTCTGGTGACTTGTTGCAACAGATTTCAAAAACAGCTGGATTTTACTCTGTGAATTAAAAATACTGTTTGAGATTGGGAGCCTCATGAGAAGAGTAACTCCAGATACCAGCATGTAAACAAACACTTTACAAAAGGTGTGCAAAAGTTTTGGCTTCTCTTCCACTTGACTACCATAAATTTGCATTGCTCAATTTTTCTTTTTTGGACCGTAATAATGGCTGGTTTGGGGTGTGTGTAGTCATGGTGTATCTTGGTGGAACATCTAATAAATCTGTACTTGGGGCAATAAAATACCAATATCCTTGCCTTAGAGAAGATATTAGCTTCATAGTTTTGAAAGAAGACAATTATCAGCACTGTTGCATTTGCTCATAATAGGTTAGAATAGGCTCATTTAAATCTAAATAACCTAATTACACTGATGTTTTGAGAAGAGCTAGAATCAAAGACTTACAGAATCTAGGAACTGTAGAGTATCATCATCAGAATAATCTATGCAGCTACTTGAATATAAAAATGAAAACAAACAAACAAACACAAAAACTGAGGCCCAGAGAGTTTGAACTGACTTGATTTATTGCTCAACTAGTTGGGGAAGGATGGAACCAATATTCAAAGGCTTTTAGGTCTTCCGTGTCCTAAGACTTTTTCTCTCCTCTACATAAGACTGCCTCAAAACACTGGGGGGAGCACTGAAGCCTATTTCCTAGCTATATTACACAAAAGAAGGTGAGGTAGATAAGGCTTTATAAAGCCCTAGTAAGATAGTAAGATAGGATGCTTTAGCTGGATGACAAATAGCAGCCAAATAAACATGCACATGTTCCTTCCCATATTTCGTCTCAGAATCCAGCCTTCCCTTCTTACCCTTGGGCTGGGCTAATGATGGAACCAGGTAGATAAGAATGGGCATCAGAAACCAAGGTTTCAATAAGTCTGCATGACTCATTACCAGAGAAAATTTCTCAACAGACAAAGAGGAAAGGAAGCTATCTAGGAAACAGGGACAAAAAGTGGCAGGGAATTCTTGATTGGGATGGGGCTTATAATTAGGTCTTAACAGAGGGTGTTGGGCCTTTAATTTGTTATTGCTCTTCCAGACCCAGGACTGAAGGACTAGCATGGAGAATATTGCAAGGCAGAGCCTTAATCCAATATTCTACCTAGCTAGTTCACAGCAATGAAATTTAACCACTTATTAAATCTCCTAACGTTTGGCATGCCCTATGCTGGGTGACAGATGCAGAGATGAATGGGCCACACTCCCTGCCCACAAGAAAAAGACAGATATGTACAGTGAGAACTTCAGAGCAATGTGGTACATGGTAGAAGCAGCATGTGGTTCTGGGGAACAAGACAGAGATCTCATTTCTGACTGTGATTAAACATCCCAGATAAGGGAATGGAGTGATCTCAGAGCCTTTGTGTAGGAAGAATCTATGTCCAAGGATGAGTGAATAGAGCTGAGGAGAAGGGACTGTTATTACAGGAGGTCAAGCTTTCAAAGACAAAAGCAGGGCAATAGAAGGCAGTTCACTGGCCATGATTATCTTCCAGTATGAGCGTGGTTTGTGGCCCAGGAATGAGCTATGGGCAACATGGCTCTGCCACCCCAAAAAATCTATAGCTAATGAAAAATACCTGAGATGTGGCACAGGATACTAAGGCCCTCCTCCACAGGGAAAGGAACAAAACTGAGACAAGATCCCACTGTGCTGAGAGCAGCAGAGCTGTCAGTAACAAGTGGACATCCAACAGATTCGCTGCATTGTTTGAGTTTTCAGCCCATGTTTAAAATAGGCAGGTTGGCTGCAAAGGAAGAGAGCTCAATTTTATAGACACCTGCTTCTGTTATGAGCTCCTACTCTGCTTTTACCTGGGCCCTCTCTTTGTTAGTCACACTCTTGCCCTACAGGTACAGTCCCCCCATGCTCTGTATGGTAAATCACTATGAGTCAAGACCCTTTGGGGTGAAGCAGTTGAAGAATGTAACTGAACCTGACTCTGCTTTTTGAACCTGGGCGGGCTCTTTCTTTGGGCCTTAGTTCCTTCCTGATATCCCCTGAGGACATGGTAGATGGAGTTAAGATTCCTTCCAGGAAAGCTGTAAAGAAATAATGATTCGAAGACAGCATCCAACTTTATGATTATAAAATGTAAGGAAGCAGTTTAACATCAGTGCTGCATGGGAGTGGGAGGGAAGAGAAAAGAGGTAGTAAACATGCAGTGTGTCCTGAAGCTGTTCTGTGTCTTCAGCGCAGTCAAGCAGACAAAACAAAGGAGAGGCTGAATCCTTCCTCATGTGCCTTGGGCTCCACAGGGAGCATAAGATCATCATCATTATCCTGCTCTACCTCAGTGAAGATGAGTCCCTGAAACAGAAGGGATAACTGATACTAGAAGCACAGTCTCCCCTGTTCAGGGAGTTTTGTGTCTCAGAATGCACCTTGCTGATGAATGTCTGCTGCCTGGAGATTCTGGACCCATACAATTACTGGCCTGGCTTTGCAGCAAGACTAGCTACCTGGCTACGTCCAAAATGGCTAACGGACATAAATAATACAGGTCTTTTTTCTCCAGTGAAATCCCTCTGGTGACATCCTGGAGTCATAATGCATGCACAAAGATATTGATGTGGCTCTTGCACCTGAGTGCTGGCACCTTCTTCCACACAAGATATACTTAACCTAAGGTAAGTCCAGAGACACTCAATGCATCAACAGGCAGATGTTGGTGGGATGACCTTTGGAAAGCACAATTCCTGGTGCCTCTGCTACTGGTTTATTTAGCATACTTCCCAAGAAATGTGATCTGTGACTTTACTTTTCATGTGGTGCTATCCATGCATGCTCTGATACATGGGGTGAGGGGGGTGCTCCATATGTTAAATATCCACTTAGCACTTTTTCTCGACAGTGTGCAGCTTCCTGCCATACTTACAATGCCCATTTCCCAACATATGCCCTTCCCAATTTTCCTGATTCCTCTCTGCTCTTTCATTCACCTCCTATTCCTGCCATTCCAGAATATTCTCCACCCACTTCTAGCTCCATCATTTTGCTCACCCTGCTCCTCTCATGTTGAATGCTTGCCTACTCTAAATGCCCAGAAGAATTGTTTCTTTTTTTTTAAATATCCCTCATTGCTATCAGATAAATATCATTTCTCTTACTCTCAAGCTCTGGAAATGTGGTGTTCTACAGATCATGCACACCTATTCCCAATTCCACATTCAGTTAAATCAAGGTTGGTATCTTGAGACCAGCCTAGGTGGTGGAAGTATAGTATTTACACCATAGAAATTGGCAAATGCTACAATTCAGAGCTTTCTGCTACCCTAACGTCAACCCATTTATGAATAGCCAGTGGCACAGGAAATTATATATAGGTGGAACTCAATAAATTTTTACTAAATGGATTTTCACATGCTAAAGATATCTATTTTTTATTTCTACCATACAAGATATTTTTGTTTGTTTTTTAAAGAGTAAAATATTTAATCATTGTAGACGAAAGAACTTGGTAAAATTTGAAGAGCATATTTGAAAGAATGTTACATTGTTTACAAACAGAATACATTAATTTAATGGAAACCAAAGCATTACTGTCCTCTGTAAAGCCAGCAGACTTCCTGCTCTCCTCCAGCTGACAGATTTGCTCATCTGAGGATGAAAGTCTCTCCTGCCCAGAAGAGACTTCTGAACACAACTGTTGGAGCCACAAAATAACTGTGGCTCTTTATCTTTCCTTTATTTTTTCCCCAAAGCAACAATAGCCTTAAAAGAAATTTCTGATCCAAGATACCCATTTTCTTGGAATGTAATCTTAGCCCATATGTCATAGCTATGACCTTCTTTTTGATGAGAAAACCTCTGGAGGTGGAAGAAATGGTTTGGATACAAACTAGGAGGCAGAGGGTATATGGCTCAAAGATATCATGATTCTTTAGAGTATTAAGAAAGTGAAAGAGGTAGACATATGACATTAATTTCTGGTTCTAAATATCCCCCAGTCTCTTATTTTTGAACAGCGCCCTAATTGTAAGTATCCATGCATGCAAGCACACAAACAAGATCTGGTTCATTTAGGTAACAAAGGATATGAGGTAGCTTACAGATTCCATAAAAGTCTAGTGCATCAGACTCAGAAAACAGGCAGGAATCAAGAAAACAAAGTGACAAAACACAGCCTAGGTCCTGTCCCTGACAACTCATGTGTTAGAATCTCAACACTTCTATTATCTGTGGATAATTTCTCAACTGCGTTCTCTGGGTTTGAGCTTCTTCTTCGTGATTTGAAGCCCTGGGCAGGAGTATTAGCTTAGTTGAGCCTAGATTACATGTTCCTATGTTAGCTTACTGATTGAACTCCTATAATGGGAAATAGGCACTGCCTCCCATAAGAATTCCACTCTAAGGAATGCCTTAAAATAAAGAATGTGGAGCTAAAAGAGAAAATGAGAACTATACATAGAAATGTAAAAAGAGAGAAGATAGGGAGGAACAAAGCAAGACAACTCCTGATCTGCTTGTGTATCTATCTTTCCAGGTAAAAATAAATCTTGAAAATCATGTAGTTTTGATATTGCCATTAAGGTATATTTTGAAGCTATCTAAGCATTGAAATACTACATAATTAATTTTATAAATAATCCCATTCACTCACCTTTCTATTAAATCAGGTAAAGTGTTTGGGCCAGCGTGGATTTACAAAGTGGGGAAAAAAACTCATTTGAAATAAGGGATAACTGATTTAGTCCTGAAGAACCGAAACTAAGTCTTGTTTTGCTTGTTCAATAAAAACAATTAATTAACTCTACATTGATTTTCCCATTACATCATCGAAGAGCAATGGCTCCATGGTGATTAAAGTTGTAGAAAGTCAATCTGATATTCAGAAAGCCACCAGAGTAATCACTGTTGGTTGTCTTCCCCATTCTGTGCATACTCTTGGTCCTTTTTATTTATTTTTTATTTTTTTTTATTTTTTTAATTATTTATTTTTTTAAGATTTTATTTATTTATTTGAGAGAGAGAGAGAGTGAGAAACAGAGAGCATGAGAGGGAAGAGGATCAGAGGGAGAAGCAGACTCCCTGCCGAGCAGTGAGCCCGATGCGGGACTCGATCCCGGGACTCCAGGATCATGACGTGAGCCGAAGGCAGTCGCTTAACCAACTGAGCCACCCAGGTGCCCCAACTCTTGGTCCTTTTTAAATGAAAACGTTTTGCTTCATATAACCATCTTTACTTCATATGACATGTCTCAACTTCACAATGGCTATCCCATTCCCCTTGACAGGGATTGGCTTAGAGGGGGTATATGACCCAACTCTGATCATTGAGATTTGAAGGAGAGCCTATGGAGGCCCTTTGAGAAGATAAAGAATCATGTTGGTCCCTTCACCCTCTGGATGTTATTAGGACCACATGTGATGCCTGAAATTGCTCCAGTCACCACACTAGTTAAGAGGGAGGCTATCACTTGGGAAAATAACCAAATGAAACACAGAGATTCAGGGCCAAATACATGACATACCTTGCACAGAACCTGCCTTACCTCTGGATTTCTTGTTATTTGAGACCATGGTTTTCCTTTTCATGAAAGGAATTGAAGTTCGGATTTCTTATTAATTGCCATCAAATGTGTCCTGTTATCACTAGTTGGAACAATGTGTATGTATGTATGTATGTATGTACTTATTTATTTATTTTGGAGAAACTGAAGGTTACACTGCTCACAGCGTCTCTTAAGAGGCAAAGCAAGACAGGGGCAGAGAGACAATTGTTTTTCTTCTAGGAAGAAGGTAACAGCATACCCTTATAAAAAGATCATCCTAATTCTTTGGAATTAACTTAACGTTAAGAGCCAAACTGGATGCTCCTCCTGCCTTTCACAAAATCACATCCCAAATTATGGTCTAATGATCACATGCACTGAAATGACATTCAAAGCGAAGTCATTTTTCAGTGCTGTGAAGCTTACTGAATTTGTCATATATCTAGTAATACAAATAGTAATGCAGGCTAGAAAGGGCATTCTATTAAGGGTGTATGCTTTAGAGAAAGAATAAATGGACTCAATTAGTTGGTTTCATAGGAAGCAGGTCCACTTAGAAAGGGTTAATGCAATATAGTTACCATCCATTGCCTGCTAACCACATGTCCTACGTGATTCATATTGCACCAGAATCGTGTAATCTTTAAACAATTCCACAACTTAGGTTTTATTAAACCCATTTCTCTAGGAAAGAAGCTAGGTTTCAAGGAGGTCAAGTAAATTGTCCAAGATCACACAGCCAGTAATTAACATGTTGGAATATGAATCCAACATTCCTGACTTAAGAAGATAAAGATACTTATCTTTTTTCTTCATCTTGTTTCGGGGTTAATAAGCCCAGATTAAAAAAATACTGAGAAAGGCTTCTTTTGGTCATCTTTTCCATTTCTTCCTTTTTAAAAAAACTTTTCTGTTATCATCTTCCTTTTTTTTCTTTCAATTTTTCTTCTTTCCTCATAACATATTTAGAGCAACTATGAAGGATACAAAGCTGACGCAGAACAGGTCCTACTCTTGCTGTCTTCAAAAAAGCTAATCCAGGGGCAGAGCAAGATGGCGGAGGAGTAGGAGACCTGGTTTTCGTCTCATCTCAGGAATTCAACTGGATAGGGATCAAACCATTCTGAACACCTACAAACTCAACAGGAGATCGAAGAAAAAAATAGCAACAACTCTCTCATCAGAAAAACGACCACTTTCTGGAAGGTAGGACGTGCGGAGAAGTGAATCCAAGGCGATATTCGGGAGGATAGACGGCGGGGGAGGGGCCTCCGTCAGCCACTTCTGGCAAGTGATAGAGCCGCGGAGCACAAAATCGGAACTTTTAAAAGTCTGCTCTGCTGAGGGACGTCACTCCGGTGGCTAAGCAGGGGGTGGAACCCTCCAGGACAGTGTGGTCACAGGGCCCTCAGGGTCACAGAAAGACCGGGGGTGCCTGAGTGCAGCAGAGCTCCCAGGTATCGGAGTGGGGAAGCCGGCTGCAGAGATGGAGCACAGGCGCGGGCTCTCAGCTCGGGGTTGCCATAAACCGTGATCCGCGGCACAGTCGGGCCACTGCTCCTCCAGCAGGGACCCAACAAGCGGCAGATCCAGGGAGACTCACCTTCCTCCCCTGGGAGGAGCCACGCGGGAGTGCACCGCAGGGATCTGCTGGGTTTGGAGACTCCACCTGGGGTCGGGTGCCAGAGATAGAAATGCACGGTCATAGGCCGGGTGAGCATGGAGTGCGGCCAGAGACCGGGGAGACGGGAGTGACTGACGGCTTTTCTCTGGGGGCTCACTGAGGAGCGGGACCCCGAGTTCTCAGCTCCTCTGGGGCGGAGATTGGGAGGCCGCCATTTTCACCCTCTGCCTCCAAAGCTGTACGGAAAGCTCGCAGGGAACAAAAGCTCTAGAGAGCAACCCGAGCAGATTACTTAGCCTGGACCGGGCAAGGGCGGGGCAATTCCGCCTCCGGCAAAGACTTTTGGAAACCACGACAACAGGCCCCTCCCCAGAAGATCAGCGAGAACAGCCAGCCAAGACCAAGTTTACCGATCAATGAGAACGGCAGAACTCCAGCGCTAGGGGAATACTGCACATAGAATTCATGGCTTTTTTACCATGATTCTTTACTCTTTAAAAGTTAATTTTTATTTAACTGTCTTTTTTTCTTTTCTTTTTTTTTTAATTTTTCTTTTTTCCTTTTTCAACCAACATCTTATCAATCCCTTTTTTAAAAAACATTTTTATTTTTCATTTTTAGAGTCATATTCTATCCCTTCATAGTAGCTACCCGTATTTTTTGGCATATATATATAAGTTGTTCTCTCTTTAAAATTTTGAGATAGTTTCTTCTAACAGACCAAAATATACCCTAAATCTCTAGTATGTGGTTTTTTCTACTCCCCTGCCTGATCACATTCTCTCCCTTTTCTTTTCTTATTTCTTTTTTTAAATCCTCTTCTTTCTTTTTTCAAACAACTTCTTATCAATTCCTTTTATAAAATTTTTCATAATTTCCATCTTTACAGTCATATTCCATCCCTTCATCATATCAACCCTTATTTTTGTACATATATGAGTTTTTCTTTCTTTAAAATTTTGGGAGGCACCTTCTTCTAACAGACCAAAATACACCCCAAATCTAGTGTTTGGCACTGATCTATATACAGCCGGATCATATTTGATCACATTCTGGTATTTTTTGTTGTTGTTGTTTTGTTTTGTTTGTTTTTGTTTGTTTTTATCTTTATCTTTTTCTTTTTCTTATTTCTCTCTTTCCCTTACTTTTCCCACTGCTTCAGGTCTTTTCTGATTTGTTTAGAGTATATTTTCTGGGGACATTGTTACTCTGCTAGCATTTTGTTCTGTCATTAATCTATTCTCCTCTGCACAAAATGACAAGATGGAAAAAATCACCTCAACAAAAAGAACAAGAGGTAGTACCGACTGCCAGGGACCTACTCAATATGGACATTAGTACGATGTCAGATCTAGAGTTCAGAATCATCACTTTAAAGATACTAGCTGGGCTTGAAAAAAGCATGGAAGTTATTAGAAAAACCCTTTCTGGAGAAGTAAAAGAACTAAAATCTAACCAAGTTGAAATCAAAAAGGCTATTAATGAGGTGCAATCAAATATGGGGGTGCTAACTGCTAGGATAAATGAGGCAGAAGAGAGAATCAGTGATATAGAAGACCAAATGATGGAAAATAAAGAAGCTAAGAAAAAGAGAGATAAACAGCTACTGGATCACGAGGGCAAAATTCGAGAGATAAGCGATACCATAAGACGAAACAACATTAGAATAATTGGGATCCCAGAAGAAGAAGAAAGAGAGAGGGTATAATGGAGCAAATTATAGCAGAGAACTTCCCTAATTTGGGGAAGGAAACAAGCATCAAAATCCACGAAGCACAGAGAACCCCTCTCAAAATCAATAAAAATAGGTCAACACCCCAACATCTAATAGTAAAACCTACAAGTCTCAGAGACAAAGAGAAAATCCTGAAAGCAGCTCAGGAGAAGAGATCTGTAACCTACAATGGTAGAAACATTAGGTTGGCAACAGACCTATCCACAGAGACCTGGCAGGCCAGAAAGGACTGGCAGGATATATTCAGAGCACTAAATGAGAAAAATATGCAGCCAAGAATACTATATCCAGCTAGGCTGTCATTGAAAATTGAAGGAGAGATAAAAAGCTTCCAGGACAAACAAAAACTAAAGGAATTTGCAAACACAAAACCAGCCCTACAAGAAATCTTGAAAGGGGTCCTCTAAGCAAAGAGAGAGCCTAAAAGCAACATAGACCAGAAAGGAACGCAGACAATATACGGTAACAGTCACCTTACAGGCAATACAATGGCACTAAATTCCTATCTTTCAATAGTTACCCTGAATGTAAATGAGCTCAATGCCCCAATCAAAAGACATAGGCTATCAGACTGGATTAAAAAACAAGACCCATCGATATGCTGTCTGCAAGAGACTCATTTTAGAACCAAAGACACTACCAGATTGAAAGTGAGGGGGTGGAAAACCATTTACCATGCTAATGGACACCAAAAGAAAGCTGGGGTGGCAATCCTTATATCAGACAAATTAGATTTTAAACCAAAGACTGTAATAAGAGATGAGGAAGGACACTATATCCTACTTAAAGGGTCTATCCAACAAGAAGATCTAACAATTGTAAATATCTATACCCCTAACATGGGAGCAGCCAATTATATAAGGCAATTAATAACAAAAGCAAAGAAACACATTGACAACAATACAATAATAGTGGGGGACTTGAACGACCCCCTCACTGAAATGGACAGATCGTCTAAGCAAAAGATCAACAAGGAAATAAAGACTTTAAATGACACACTGGACCAAATGGACTTCACAGACATATTCAGAACATTCCATCCCAAAGCAACAGAATACACATTCTTCTCTAGTGCCCATGGAACATTCTCCAGAATAGATCACATCCTAGGTCATAAATCAGGTCTCAACTGGTACCAAACAATTGGGATCATTCCCTGCCTATTTTCAGACCACAATGCTTTGAAACTAGAACTCAATCACAACAGGAAAGTCGGAAAGAACTCAAATACATGGAGGCTAAAGAGCATCCTACTGAAGAATGAATGGGTCAACCAGGAAATTAAAGAAGAATTAAAAAAATACATGGAAACCAATGAAAATGAAAACACAACTATTCAAAATCTTTGGGATGCAGCAAAGGCAGTCCTAAGAGGAAAGTATATAGCAATACAAGCCTTTCTCAAGAAACAAGAAAGGTCTCAAGTACACAACCTAACCCTACACCTAAAGGAGCTGGAGATAGAACAGCAAATAAAGCCTAAACCCAGCAGGAGAAGAGAAATAATAAAGATCAGAGCAGAAATCAATGAAATAGAAACCAAAAGAACAGTAGAACAGATCAACGAAACTAGGAGCTGGTTCTTTGAAAGAATTAACAAGATTGATAAACCCCTGGCCAGACTTATCAAAAAGAAAAGAGAAATGACCCAAATCAACAAAACCATGAATGAAAAATGAGAGATCACAACCAACACCAAAGAAATACAAACAATTATAAGAACATATTATAAGCAACTCTATGCCAGCAAATTAGATAATCTGCAAGAAATGGATGCATTCCTAGAGATGTATCAACTACCAAAACTGAACCAGGAAGAAATAGAAAACCTGAATAGACCTATAACCACTAAGGAAATTGAAGCAGTAATCAAAAATCTCCCAACAAACAAGAGCCCAGGGCCAGATGGCTTCCCAGGGGAATTCTACCAAACATTTCAAGAAGAATTAATACCTATTCTTCTGAAACTGTTCCAAAAAATAGAAATGGAAGGAAAACTTCCAAACTCATTTTATGAGGCCAGCATTACCTTGATCCCAAAACCAGACAAAGACCCCATCAAAAAGGAGAATTACAGACCAATATCCTTGATGAACATGGGTGCAAAAATTCTCACCAAAACACTAGCCAATAGGATCCAACAGGACATTAAAAGGATTATTCACCACGACCAAGTGGGATTTATCCCTGTGCTGCAAGGTTGGTTCAACATCTGCAAATCAATCAATGTGATACCATACATTAACTAAAGAAAGAACAAGAATCATATGATCCTCTCAATAGATGCAGAAAAAGCTTTTGACAAAGTACAGCATCCTTTCTTGATCAAAACTCTTCAGAGTATAGGCTAGAGGGTACATACCTCAATATCATAAAAGCCATCTATGAAAAACCTACAGTGAATATCATTCTCAATGGGGAAAAACTGAGAGCTTTCCCCCTAAGGTCAGGAACGCGGCACGGATGTCCACTATCACCACTGCTATTCAACACAGTATTGGAAGTCCTAGACACAGCAATCAGACAACAAAAAGAAATCAAAGGCATCCAAATTGGCAAAGAAGAAGTCAAACTCTCACTGTTTGCAGATGATATGATACTTTATGTGGAAAACCCCAAAGACTCCACCCCAAAACTGCTAGAACTCATACAGGAATTCAGTAAAGTGCAGGATATAAAATCAATGCACAGAAGTCAGTGGCATTCCTGTACACCAACAACAAGACAGAAGAAAGAGAAATTAAGGAGTCGATCCCATTTACAATTGCACCCAAAACCATAAGATACCTAGGAATAAATCTAACCAAAGAGGCAAAGGATCTGTACTCAGAAAACTATAAAATACTCATGAAAGAAATTGAGGAAGACACAAAAAATGGAAAAACGTTCCATGCTCATGGATTGGAAGAACAAATATTGTGAAGATGTCAATGCTACCTAGAGCAATCTACACATTCAATGCAATCCCCATCAAAATACCATCCACTTTTTTCAAAGAAATGGAACAAATAACCCTAAAATTTGTATGGAACCAGAAGAGACCCCGCATAGCCAGAGGAATGTTGAAAAAGAAAAGCAAAGCTGGCGGCCTCACAATTCCGGACTTCCAGCTCTATTACAAAGCTGTCATCATCAAGACAGTATGGTACTGGCACAAAAACAGACACATAGATCAATGGAACAGAATAGAGAGCCCAGAAATGGACCCTCAACTCTATGGTCAACTCATCTTTGACAAAGCAGGAAAGAATGTCCAATGGAACAAAGACAGTCTCTTCAACAAATGGTGTTGGGAAAATTGGCTAGCCACATGCAGAAGAATGAAACTGGACCATTTCCTTACACCACACACAAAAATAGACTCCAAATGGTTGAAAGACCTCAATGTGAGACAGGAGTCCATCAAAATCCTAAAGGAGAACACAGGCAGCAACCTCTTTGACCTCAGCCGAAGCAACTTCTTCCTAGAAACATCGCCAAAGGCAAGGGAAGCAAGGGCAAAAATGAACTACTGGGACTTCATCAAGATAAAAAGCTTTTGCAAAGCAAAGGAAACAGTCAACAAAACCAAAAGACAACCGACAGAATGGGAGAAGATATTTGCAAATGACATATCAGATAAAGGGCTAGTATCCAAAATCTATAAAGAACTCATCAAACTCAACACCCAAAGAACAAAGAATCCAATCAAGAAATGGGCAGAAGACATGAACAGACATTTTCCCAAAGAAGACATCCAAATGGCCAACAGACACATGAAAAAGTGCTCAATATCGCTCGGCATCAGGGAAATCCAAATCAAAACCTCAATGAGATACCACCTCACACCAGTCAGAATGGCTAAAATTAACAAGTCAGGAAACGACAGATGTTGGCGGGGATGTGGAGAAAGGGGAACCCTCCTACACTGTTGGTGGGAATGCAAGCTGGTGCAGCCACTCTGGAAAACTGTATGGAGGTTCCTCAAAAAGTTGAAAATAGAGCTACCATATGATCCAGCAATTGCACTACTGGGGATTTACCCCAAAGATACAAAAGTAGGGATCCGAAGGGGTACGTGCACCCCGATGTTTATAGCAGCAATGTCCACAATAGCCAAACTGTGGAAAGAGCCAAGATGTCCATCGACAGATGAATGGATAAAGAAGAGGTGGTATATATATACAATGGAATATTATGCAGCCATCAAAAGGAATGAGATCTTGCCATTTGCAACGACGTGGATGGAACTGGAGGGTATTATGTTGAGCGAAATAAGTCAAACAGAGAAAGACATGTATCATATGACCTCACTGATATGAGGAATTCTTAATCTCAGGAAACAAACTGAGGGTTGCTGGAGTGGGGGGTGGGGTGGGAGGGATGGGGTGACTGGGTGATAGACACTGGGGAGGGTATGTGCTCTGGTAAGCGCTGTGAATTGTGCAAGACTGTTGAATCTCAGATCTGTACCTCTGAAACAAATAATGCAATATATGTTAAGAAAAAGAAGAAGAAGAAGAAGAAGGTAGGAGGAGGGGAAGAATGAAGGGGGGGAATCGGAGGGGTAGACGAACCATGAGAGACGATGGACTCTGAAAAACAAACTGAGGGTTCTAGAGGGGAAGGGGGTGGGAGGATGGGTTAGCCTGGTGATGGGTATTGAGGAGGGCACATTCTGCATGGAGCTCTGGGTGTTATGCACAAACAATGAATCATGGAACACTACCTCTAAAACTAATGATGTAATGTATGGGGATTAACATAAGAATAAAAAAATTTAAAAAAAAGAAAATTTAAATTAAGAAAAAAAAAAGCTAATCCATACATACCTATAAGTCAAAGTGGAAATTAATAAACAATGTAAGAGAGACGAATGAAGGATGATAGAAGTTTGGAGAGAAATGAATGATTTCATAACAATGAAAAATTTGTACATGAAGAATGCAGACAAGTGGTCCTCTATGAAGACAAGCAATCTAAATGCATATTATACTTAGACATCAATGAGATCTTGACTTTTAGAGATGGGAAAATCTTGGGAAGACAATACACAGAGATAAACATTTCTCAGGTTCTGAAAATAGTCAGTTGTTCTGGCATATATGAGAGTATCCTAAATTCAACTTCAATTACCCCAAGATGTACCAAGATAGAGTCACGTGGATTGGTGGACTAGAGGAGTGGCGTGTCCCTCCATTCCACTGGGTGTATCTTCTCTAATCAAGGATTCAGGATCCTCGGTTGATCATTCATACATGCTCCCTAGGTCAGATGTATGCAACAACCTGCTACTGAGTAGATATAAGGATCTTAAAAGGTTCCTTCTATCTGTATTCCTATGGAAGAACATACTTTGCATGGATATTTACTTCTTTGGGATGAATACACAGTGCTTGAGAGAGTGAAATATTTGTAAAGGTTTAAGTATGTTAGGGAGCTAGAGGGGGTGAGTAATATTACATCCATGTTAATAATTCTCCTAGAGGCAGGAAGGTAATTTATTATACTCCATTACTGGGATTGGGAGATAGGGTGAGAAAACTTAAACATTTCACTCAAAATAACCTTCCCTTGCCCCTGAAAAGTAAGTTCTCATTTATCTTCCTTCTACCCAGATAGCTTTGACTAAATACTATTATATGAAAAAAGAGTGTAGTAGATTTTAAATAGGAGGGAATAATACTATGTTTAATATGGCTATATATCATCTGTGCTTCCATGAAACTCTTGCAACAACTATTTGTTCATTTAAAATTATGTTTGAAAACACCCTTTTGCTGGTTTCCCTATTTCTTATCACATGGTACCAACAGACATAGGTGATTCATGAGTTTTACAAATATATGGATTCCCTAAAGTAACTGTTTCCATATTTTCCAGGACTGTCATAAAGTTACAGACTTAGACCAATTGAGATGATTTTATAATCTATACTTGAAGCAGAGGAACAGGTTATAAACATTCCAATCCACAAATTTAATAAGCAAATAATGTAAGTAATAAGAAAACTGCCAGATTCCCTATCTCGATTCAACTCAAAATACATTTACCACAATTTAGGAACAGACATTCTAGGAAAGTAGAGGCAAAGAGTTCTAGAACATAGTTCTTCCGGGAAGAAGATCACCGTGGGATAGAAGGTGGGAGCTGAATGATTGATGTGAGGCAGAATATGGTCAGCTGTGTGACAGGTATGGATGAGTGCCACGTGATGTAGAAGAGATGGGCTTCACACTTGACTGCAGAGTCAGGAAAGGCTTCAAAAACACTTGATGTCTCAGCTGCACTCTGGATAAATGGACAGAAAGAACTTCCACACATAAAGATGGGGAGGAGTAAATGAGTAAAAGGAAGGCCAAAGATGGCCTCTATCAGTTGATGTGGAGACAATATAGTAGTGAAAAGATCAAGAACTTCATCACACAAAAATAGATTCATATCCTGGCTGTCCCACCATCTAACAGTGTAACTAAATAAAGCCTACTTAATTTCTTAGGCCTCATTTTTTTCCCTATGTGAAATGAAAATATTTGCCTTGTAAAACTCATCTTAATTGGTTTGTTTTGAATATTAAATGATGTATGCAAGTGTTTAGCCCAGGCCAATGGGAAATATTCTATTATTCCTTCCCCTCTAGTCTCGTCCACTTTTCTCTACTTAACAAACCCTATCTATCACCACTAGGAAGACATACAGCCTGCATTCATTCATTCCAAAAGTATTTACTGAGCACTGTCCATATCATTCACCTTCTTCTCCTAATACCTACCACACTTATTTTCAGTGTAGCAATTACCTTGAGAGCAGAGAAATGTTCACACTTTCTGTCCTCCCCAGTTTGAGAATCTCTGTTGTCCTAAGTCAGGACTAATCGGTGAACTATGGGAGTGGCAGATGTGAGTGACTGCCATGTGTAAACAAAAATCAAGACAGGAAGCTCACCCTGCGATCAGTGGTTACCCTCTGTCCCTCTTTAGTGCAGCAGGCCTGAAAGATTACTGACTTAGCCAGCTCTGGACTTATGTAGACGATGAACCCTCGCTGTGGAATTTAATTTCCCATTTTTTAGTTGTCACTTGAAAATACTGGCCTATTCCAGCTCTGGTTCCAAGATGAACACATCTTGGCACAGTGTGAGAGTATCATCAGGTGCTCACAGCCCAGTAAGGCCATTTGGAACAGAAGAAAGAATATAAATAAAAGAAACCAAGTGCATTGGCAACTCACTTTTCTCCATATGTTAACATAATTGCCACTTCCCTCCTTTTCCCGCATGGCCTTCAGACTCTCTTAAATGCAATACCTCACCTTTGTTTTTGTTTTTTTTTTCTTATTTTGTTTTCTTTTTTGTTTGTTTTCAGTATGTGCTACAAAGAAATTAGAAAGTTGAACTATTTTCACTATACGAAAATAAGAAAGTAACACAGTTGTAGTGTCAGGGAGTCTATGAAAGTTTCTAATAAACAAAACCACTGCTGAGAGGTCCCTGGAAGAATCTTTTACCCTGTGTGCAAAATGAGCAGGTCCTGAGCCCATTTACCTGAGTCAGGTTTCTTGGAACCAAGCCTGGAAAATCATACATGGAGATCATCATAAATAGTTTTATTTTTGCTATTTTTTTCTTTTACATTGTTATCCTTTTCTCCCCCACCCTGACCCCAATTCTATATTTGATGGTTTCTCTAAGGCAAGAAGGAGAAAGACAGCTATGAATCCCCACAATTACAGAATCAGCAATGAGAAGACAGTACATGCTATTGGGGTAGAGCCCACTTAATGGAAAGACCAATGGAACCTCTACTAATTTGCTACAGCCTTTAGAGAGATATATCCAAAAGCAAATGAATGCCCACAGTCCTACAAAAATAAACAACTGATAAATATTAAAGGGGTTTGATATGTCCAGCAGAGCTATCTTCTTTCTATTATTTCTCTCACCCTCCCTTACCCAGTTGAGTCACTTAGAGGATGCATTTAAGAAAAAAAAAAAATTCAATGTTCCTTTTGTCTTGCCTTTAATGTCTCCTAAATTCATCCACTGCAGATTCATATGTATTATAAAATACTTTTCCTTAAGAGTCCAGATATTCTTGAAGAAGAAAGAACAGTCAGAGTGTAAATTTAAGTCAGCAGATTGCTTTTCTCCTAACCTTACCATGTGGACAGAAGTTTTGAATGGCTGGAGGAAAGAGTATTATGGCATGTGGGTTATTTTGAGGGTTTTGGATTTGGATATGACACTGGAGTCTAGGATTTTAGCCAAGAAAAAAAAAAAGGAGGGAGAGAAAGAAAGAGAGAGCAAACTCTGCCAGTGATAAACTAGGGCCAGACAGTAAAAAGAGAACATAAAGGAATTCAAGAAGTACCAAAAGCCAATTTCTCAGTCTATCAGATGCTAGATATTCAATACAGTAAAAACACTTTCAGAGGGTGGCAACTTTCTAATCACCATTTTTTTTTAGGATAATGTTGTTTATTATTAACAAAGGAAGTGTCTGGAAACACTTTCTGGCCAAGTAGATTCTTGGCTACAGCAAACTTCTCCAGATTTATCATTTGATTTGTTGCTGTTGCAGTTTTCTTTTTTAATTATTGTGATGTGCTCAGTTTGAAAGCATTTTTATTTTCACACCGGAGATAAATCCAAAGATCTCTGGAGTAGACGCTCCCTCAAAATTCTACTCATCAGCATTGGGTTGTGATGTGGGGAGTGCTACCATCCACCCAGGTTTAGACACAGTTCTGAGCTATGCGTTCCCAGTCTTCAGGTCACAGGGCTCAACTGCACATTTCCTACTCTGTGTCTGGTTCTTTTCCTTGCCCTATATGATTTTCAGTTCATTTCTGCTTTTGCTTCTGGCATGATGCTACTTAGCATGTCTTCAGTAAATAAAGATTTGGTATGTTACAGGCTTTTTTTCACACTGCTGCACTCAACGAGAACTTTCTGTTGGTTCTTTTTCCAGTGAGAATGTCTTAAAGATTGCAGGTTAATTCCTCCTTGTTAGATGCTTTATTCAAGAACATCCTGATTCTGGAAGATTCAGCTTTCAGTGGTTATTTTTAGTACTCAATTGATTCAAGCATATTCCAAATTCTGAGGAAAAAAAATCACTTCAACCAAGAGATCCTATCAATCACAGCATGGTTTGCATGCTTATTTAGCTGGTTAGTAATTAAAGGCAGCTAAAAATACCAGGCATGCATGAATGGTGTGATTTTTATATCTTAGCTCCTTTCCAGAGAAGACACAAGTTCCATCAATCAAACAGTTGGTAGCTGAAGTCATTATCACTGAAATTAAGGCAATTATATACAAATGAATATTAATGAAGTATCTAGTCAAAATTAGGGTCAGTTCTTAACACATTAAAAGAAATTGTAGAGAATCTAGGTTCACTGTTAATCCATTATAAAATAACTTAAGGACACACCTTCCATATTAAACTGCCACTACAGTTAAGAGGGCTCCCATCACATTTATGTTATCTCTTGTTTCAGAGACAAATGATTTTACATCCATACTATAGCCTTTATTTTAATATTTCAAAATGGCCTGTAAACCTACATTTAATATAATCACACAACATCCTAATAAGAAAAAGGCACATTGGCCCCAGGCACTGTGATTTTATAACTTAAAAAAAAATCTACATGACATTCATTGCAATTTACATCAGTTATTATTTATAAAATAAGGAGACTATACCAGATGATCTCAAAGGCTTTTTTAGTCCTAACATTCTATTGTTAGAGGATTCCAATGTAGAATGAGAACATATCACTTTAAGAACTTTGGAAAATCTAATGCTGGTATGTAGTTTACAGTTTGATCCTTTAAAATGCTATGACTAGGAAAGAAATTATGAGAATGTAAGAAGTCTGACTTTTCTAGATAGGCTTGCACATAATTAAAGGCCCCCAAATGAGACATTCTTTTTTTAAAAATTTTATTTATTTATAAGAGAGTGAGAGAAAGCACAGGCAGGGGAAGGGGCAGAGAGAGAGGAGAAGCAGACTCCCCACTGAGTAGGAAGCTAGATCCAAGGCTCAATCTCAAGACTCTAGGATCATGACCTGAGCTGAAGGCAGATGCTTAACCAACTGAGCCACCCAGGTACCCCCCAAAAGGGACATTTTAACCAAAAGCTGGTAGAAGCCCCCCAATAACCAGATGTGTGTCTCCAGGCATGGCTACCACATCCCACAGCTCCAGGGACACCATTTACATTAGGGTCTATACAAGCAGTTCTCCTGGGATTGTGCAGTGCACAAAATGTGTGGCTGTAGATGCTAGCCCTGTACAGCAAATGATTTTGTACCACTTTATTTTTCTTATCTTCATGCTACCTACTTTATATGCCACAGGGAAACAAAAGAAAGAAATAGAACACTGGGGGCACCTGGGTGGCTCAGTCAGTTAAGAGTCTGCGTTTGGCTCAGGTCATGATTTCAGAGTCCTGGGATTGAGTTCCGCAGCAGGTTCCCTGCTTGGCGGGGAGTCTGCTTCTCGCTCTGCTTGCCACTCCCCCTTACTTGTGCTCTCTCCCTCTCCCTCTCCCTCTGTCTCTCTTTCTCAAGTAAATAAATAAAATCTTTAAAAAAACAGAAAGAAAGAAAGAAAGAGAGAAAGAGAGAGAGAAAGAGCAAAAAAGAAATAGAACACTGTTCTGTGACTACTGGAAGTGGAAAAATTTGGACTCAACAGGTCTTTGGGTTAGTCATGCCTCAGCCAGAAAAATCAATGATCAGGGCTTTTCAGATGGTCTCTAAAAGAGCCAAAACTTAAGGAGCCATTCCAATTTCAAAATATGTAGAACTTTGAAAACTGGTAAAGAGGAATGAGAATAAGAAGGCAATAAGAAGGCAGTAGGTTAACTGAGCTAGAAGGATTCTAAAAAGGATGGATCTGGAAAACAATAAGGGAAAGTAAAAATGGTTGGGAGAGGCAGAGAAAAGACGGTTGTGTAGGAAGATATAGTCATTCTGATCGAATCCCATTGGTTCCACTCTCCTCAGTTGCTTGAGAGAGGGGATCACTATAGAATAGTAAGGCCTCAAATAAAAGTCTATGGCCTGGGGCGGTTTGAAAAAATTGCCATGCATAGAAGCATAGTAGATATCCTCATATTCTTTAGAACCCTGTGCAACACTACAGAATGATTTATCTTTGTGACTCAGTACTCAGTATAGGGTAAAGTACTATAGTTCATCTGGTTAAGAACATATAGCTTTCTGCTAAGATCAGGTACAACTCACCACTCTTTTTCAATATTTAACTAGAAGTCCTTGCAAATGTGTTAAAGCAGGAAGAGGAAATAAAAGGTACATAGATTGGGAAGGAAGATGTAAATCTGTCTTTGTTTGCAGATGACATCATCATAGAAAATCCAAATGGAACTAAAAGCATTATAGCAAGGTTCAGAATACAAGGTTACTATACAAACGTCAACAGCTTTCCTATATACCAACAATAAAAAAATTGGAATTTGAAATAAAAAATACAATACCATTTACAGTAGCATCCCCGCAAATTAAATACTTAGGTATAAATCTGACAAAATATGTACAAATCTATATGAAGAAAACTATAAAACTCTGATGAATTAAATCAAAGAACTAAATAAATGGAAAGAGAGCCACGTTCATGGATAGGAAGATGCAATATTGTCAAGATGTCAAGTTATTTCCAACTTGATCTATAGATTCAATGCAATCCCAATCAATATCTCTGAAAGTTAACTTATGGATATCAACAAACTTATTTTATTTTTTTATTCCTTGAGGTAAAATGCCTGGGTTTGTTTGTTTTTATTTAAATTTAAATAGCCAATGTATTTTACTTTTTAAAGATTTATTTATTTATTTATTTGAGAGAAATAGAGAGAGAGAAGGAGGGAAGGGACAGAGGGAGAGGGAGAGAGAAAATCTCAAGCAGACTCCCTCCTAAGCATGAAGCTTAATGTGGATCTTGATCTCACAACTCTAAGATCATGACTTGAGCCAAAATCAAGAGTCAGACGCTTAACCAATGAGCCACCCAGGCATCCTTCAACAAACTTATTTTAAAGTTTTTACAGAGAGACAAAAGACCAGAAAATCCAACACAATAGTGAAGGATGATAACAAAATTTGAGGACAGACACTACCCAGCTTCAAGAATTACTATAAAGCTACCTAATCAAAAGAGTATAGTATTGGAGAAAGAATGCACAAACAGATCAATGGAATGGAACAGAGAGCCCAGAAATAGACCCTCATAAGTACAGTCAACCTTTGGAAAGGAGCAAAGACAACACAATGAAGCAAATATAGTATCTTCAACAAATTGTGTTGCAACAACTGGACATCCACATGCAAAAAAAATACATCTAGACACAGATTACAAAATTAAAAATGGATCACTGACATAAATGCAAAACTATAAAACCCCTTGAAGATAATATAGAAGAAAACCTAGGTGACCTTAGGTACAGTGATGCTTTTTTAGGTATAACACCAAAGACAAAATCCATGAAAGAAATCATCAATAATCTAAACTTCATTAAAGTTAAAACTTCTCCTTTGCAAAAGGCAGTATCAGGATAATCAGAAGACAGAACACAGACTTGGAGAAAATATTTGCAAGACATATCTGATAAAGAAATATTACCTAAAATATATAAAGAACTCTTAAAACTTAACAATAAGAAAACAAATAGCCTGATTAAAAAATGGGCCAAAGACCTTAACAGACACATCACCACAGAGGATATAGAGATGGCAACTAAACATACAAAAAGATGCCCCATCATATCTCATCAGGGAATTTCAAATTAAAACAATGAGATTGCACCACACACCTATTAGAATGACCAAAATTTGGAACACTGGCAATACCAAATGCTGGTGAGAATGTGGAGCAGTAGGAACTGTCATTTATTGCTTATGGGAATACAAAATGGCACACCTAGTTTGGAAGACAGTGTGGTGGTTTCTTACAAAACTAAATGTACTCTTACCATATGATCCAGAAACTGGGCCCCTTGGTGTTTACCCAAAGGAGTTGAAAACTTATGTCCACACAAAAACCTGCACATAGATATTTATAGCAGTTGTATTCATAAATTGTCAAAACTTGGAAGCAACAAAGATATCCTTTAGTAGGTGAATGGATATATAAACATCTGGACAATGGAATGTTATTCAGTGCTAAAAAGAAATGAACTATCAAGCCATGAAAAGACAGAGGATACTTAAATGCATATCACTAAGTGAAAGAAGCCAATCTGAAAAGGCTGCCTTCTATATGATTCCAACCATATGACATTCTGGAAAATGCAAAACTATGGAGACAAAAGATAAGTGGTTGCAGGTCTGGGGAGGGAGGAAGAGGAGGAAAGAAGACAAATAGGCAGAACACAGAATATTTTTAGGACAGGGAAAATATTCTATATGATAATATAATGATGGATACATGCCATTATACATTTCTCCAAACTCATAGCATATACAACACCAAGAGTGAACCCTAAGGGAAATTATGTACTTTGAGTGATTACAGGTTCATCATTGGTAAAAAATCTACCATTCTGATGAGTGATGTTGCTAATGAGGAAGTCTATGCAAGTATGGGGGCAGGAGACATATGGAAAATCTCTGTACTTTCCTCTCAACTTTGCTGTAAACCTAAAACTTATCCACAAAGTAAAGTCTTAAAAAATCATGTATATAGGTATATTCACAGTGTAACTGAAATCAACCTTTAATGGAAACTGTCTAAAATACTCTAGAGAGATGGATATATACATATATACACATATTCCTCCCCCAAGATTTTCAGTTTGCAGCTAGGATTGAAAATGACTGCACTGAACTGTAGGCTGCTGGTAAGTAAATGTTGTATTCTATTTTTCCCCTAAGTCACACACTGTGAATTCTAGATAAATGTCTGTTTTTAAATAAAAAGTCTGTTTTTAAAAAAATCAATGCCATACACAATCAATGGAAGAATCCCATAAATAAACCACATGCACAGTATTTGTGGTCAGTAGTATCAGAGAGCTATTTTCAGGGTGCTATAAAGTTCAAAGGAAGGTCACTGCAACCACACTAGGCATCATGGTTATCCTAATATGAAGCCCATGCACATTTCCTCCCTGTGTATTGAGAACCTTCTCAGGGCAGGGAGATGCCAACAAAATTAGCAAGTGTATGAGTTTGGCAATCGGTTCAACACAAACTTTAGAACCTGCATTCTTCTTGCTCCTCTTCCAAATAGCCCCCTTAAGGAAGAGTTTGGTTAATTCAGCAGTATACCTCATTCAGAATATTTTAAAATACACTTTTCAGGAACTAAGCCACAAATGCATGCTGAAGTGATATTAAAAGAGATTCACCCTCAAGTGTCTTAATATCACATTAGGAATGAATCCTGATTGCACTCAGAAAATCCTGTGTGTCTCCAAATTCTAAATTCCAAGAGTAATTTGTTGTTCTGCTGATAGCATCCACAATAAGCTTTCCTAAGTCATTTATTATAGAGACAGTCCTTCTTAGTGTGTAGAGTGATACGGCAAAGGAAGTTATCATTAGGCAGTTTTCATTTTAATTATACTATTGTTAAACAACAGGCTAAATATAAAATTTACATGACTTGGAGGATGATAATTCCTCCCACTTATCTACCTTTTCATTCATTTATTGTATTCTTTCAATTTTAAATAATAAATTATTTCAAAAATATAGAAAATCACAGGAAATTCTATCATAGCCATTTGTGCATTCAACACCAAGATGAAAAAGACATTTACATTCTGCCAAATGTCTTCAGCTCTCCTTGTTTTAAAATAAAGTAACTGTACAGATTCAGCAAAATACCTACCTGTCTCTTCCCTTCCCTTCTTCCCTCTCTTGAGATAATCTCCTATGGCTAAGATGTGTATCATTCACTGTTTTGTATTTCTACTATACCCATAAACATGAGTATGGTGCTTCATACAAATATAAGTCATGCATTTTAATGACAATGTCTAACATATGCCCAACATATGAAAAAAATCAGCTTATTCATTTATTTTATTGTGGACCAGTTGGGTTGTTTCCATTTTCTTGCTATCACCAACATTTTTGCAGTGTTGCAACTATTGCAACAAGTATGTTGCGCATGTTTGAGAATTTCTCTGGAGAATACAAATACAAATATAAATACAAAGACATATATGTTTGTATATGTGTGCTTGCATGCAGAATCTATTCTGTCTTATTTTGTGCTTCTCATTTACCATGATTTCTCTTTGCTTCAATTTCCTCTTTTCATTGGATTACATTTTCTTAGTCTTTTTCCCATCCATTAATTTAAAGATTTATTTATTTATTTGAGAGAGAGAGAGAGAGTGAGTGAGCAAGTGGGAGGAGGGAGACAGAGAGAGAGAATCCCCAAGCAGACTCTCCGCTGAGCGCATAGCCCGATGGGGGCTCCATCCTAGGACCCATGAGATCATGACCTGAGCCGAAACCAAGAGTCAGATGCTTAACTGACTTAGCTACCCAGGTGCCCCTCCCATCCATTAATTTATGTTATATCTTTTTTCACTTTTTGTTTTGTAGCATGCATGCTTGTCAAAATCTAAAGCTAATCACGTTATTATTCTCTTGTATGATGCACAGACCTCAGGATGGTTTAATGAGCCCACCTCCTTCTGGATTCCTTGCAATTATTTTCTGATAATACAATTTCGTCTGTTTTTATGTCATAAAATAAGTTAATTTTACATTTATTTTTTAAATGAATGCATATATATTAACAGAATGCTTACTAATTTATTGCTCCCCATCCTTTTTTTCACATTCCACTTTATCCATCTGTTTTCCAAAGTTATTTCTGAAGTGCATGCATTTAGTAATTGTTTCCATAAGAGTTTGTGAATGGGAAACTCTCAGACTTTACTTTTCTGAAAATGTATATTTTCCTCCTTCACTTTATCTAATCCTATGTTCCTTTTTTATTTTTGTTAAAATTTATTTAATTTCAAGTATTCATATTTTTTCGTATCTCTTTGAGGGCATTAATGATAGTTTCTTTCTCTTTTCTTTTTTTCTGCTTCTTCCATAGTCTGTTTCCTCCAAGTTGCTTGTTTGTTTGTTTTGGTAACAATGTTCCTTGTGGATGATCCCCTCAGTGTCTGGTGATTCTCCACTCTTATAACTAAGTGGATAGTGGAACACTATAAAGCTGATCAGCAGCACTGATGTGGGAAGACAGGATGTTGACTTCAGTTTTACACAGGGTGGTCTGAGTGACCACTGTTTACCCCACCCTACCCCCACAGTATTTTCAGACCTTTCCCTTTCAGTTAGCTAGTCTGGGGGAAATCTCCCAATCTTCCCATGGTTCTGGGAGCCATGTTGGGAGAAGGGGCTGGGAGACTCAGGTTCAGTATTCATTATGCACATGTTCCTTTTCATCCCATGACTATGCCTGGATTCTCCCATTTCAGAGACCATCCATTTTACCATCCCTAGAGAATAAACCTCCAGACTTCCTTGGAGGTAGGATGGGTTAGTCCCCAAAATCATGCAATGAGGAAGGACATCTACATTCTCAAACAGATTATCCCAAATACGCTTTTTTTTTTGCCTTCCTCATTCACTTCCAGTTTCAGAGGTATGTGGTGCTTCTTTGTCCTATTCTTGTGTGGGTTGCTGGATTTTTTCCCTTTCCACTTTATACAGAGTGCGATCTGTAAAGGTCATTGGGTCTATGAACGAGTCTTATATACACTATTTATCACAAATCCAAGTCTTATCAACCTTCCCATTAAAGGTTTTAAAAGCCACACTTAACAACTGCTCTCAGCCTCATAGCTGCCCCCTTCCATCCCTTGCCCTGAGTGGCCAAAGACTGAATGGGGCTTGGAAGGTAAGGCCAGGAGAGAACCCTTACCCTGGGTGGCCAAAGCATCAGCTCATGTGCTCACTGATCTTAATTTCAGTTTGCTCTTTACTTCTGGATGAAATTCTCAGGCATTTAATTTCTTTAAGAATCCATCTATGTATTTAAAATATTTTAATAGCCTTTTTATTAAATTGTATCTAGCTTTTAAAAATGTTTATTCTAGGGGGAATTGGGTGGCTCAGTCAGTTAAGCATCTGCCTTCAGCTCAGGTCATGATCCCAGGGTCCTGGGATGGAGCCCTGAGTCAGGCTCCCTGGTCAGCAGGGAACCTGCTTCTCCCCCTCCTTCTCCCTCTGCCTCTCCCCCTGCTTGTATGCTTTCTCTCTGTCAAATAAATAAATAAAATATTTTTAAAAAATGTTTGTTTTAGTGATGCCTGGGTGACTGAGTCAGTTAAGCATCTGACTTCGGTTCATGTTATAATCTCAGAGTGCTGGGATTGAGCTCTAGCCCCGTTTGGGGCTTCCCACTCAGTGGGGATTCTGCTTGTCCCTCTCCCTCTCCCTCTGCTCCTACCTTGGCTTGTGTGCTCACTCATTCTCTCTCTCTCAAATAAAGAAATAAAATCTTTTAAAAAAATGTTTGAAAAAATAAATTAAAAAATGTTTGCTCTAGGTGAATTCCAGTTAATTCTGTCTTATCATTTTCCAAGAACCACATAAAATCCATTCACTGAATACGATGGCAACTACTTATTGAGTGTGACTGTGGGCCAGGGACTCAGAGATGTGGAAACAGCGATGGATGGAGGGCAAATTATTCTCTGAAGAATACCCAATTAACTGGCAGAGCTGGGATTTAAAACCAGGTTTGTCCATCTCCTAAGCCCATATAAGGTAAGCCAACCAATCTCCCGTGAGCCTTAATAAAGACTACAGAGATGTGCTGGCGGCCTCCAGGGGAAGGACATGCAGAGCCATGTTTGTGGGTGTGTGCGTGCATGTGCCCGCTTATGGACAGAGACATAGGTGTGGGCAGAGAGTATTTATGACATAGTGCTATCATGCTACTTGGTTCAGGCAGTGCCACTTTTCACTGATTTGCCTTCTTCCTCTGTGCTCATTCAACAGCATCTAATAAACACCTTATTTCCCTTCTTACTGACTTTCTATTTATTCCGAACTTTCTGCTGAAAATGCCTATTGTGGTCTGGCAGATGAATGTCACACCATGCACACTGCTTTGCAACACTAGGGACTGTGAACAAGAATTTTACTTTGAAGTAAAGAAGTAATGGAGACATGGAAGATGAAGAGGCTGTGCAGAGTCAACACAGAAAATAAATGTGTGTGACTCTGTAAGCTTGAAAAGGAAGCCACAATATGTGTAATATTGCACTTTTGTTGAATAAATTATTTTTTTTTAAAGATTTTATTTATTTATTTGAGAGAGAGAGATTGAGAGAGAGAGAGCATGAGAGGAGGGAGGGTCGGGAGGGTCAGAGGGAGAAGGAGACTCCCTGCCGAGCAGGGAGCCCGATGCGGGACTCGATCCAGGGACTCCAGGATCATGACCTGAGCTGAAGGCAGTCGCTTAACCAACTGAGCCACCCAGGCGCCCTGAATAAATTATTAAAAGCACATCTCTATGTCTTTCCAAGATAGAAACATCATCTTAAATATGCTCTTATTTCAAGGGCCTATCGTAGTAGGTACAAAGTAGTCATTTAATAAATATTTGTCAAACTGGAAGGGTTATAAATTGGGAAACCTTAAATTCATACTAACATTGTATATTTTATCACACTTCCAAGTGAGTTAGTAGTGTGGTCTTGTTTTATTCTTTATTTTTAATGACTCATAGAGCTTACTTTTCCAAGATATCCTGATTCACTTTTATCCTCGAATGGAATAATCAAGACCATCTCTTAATATCAGGATCTGTATTTTATAGGTCTGATGCATTTATCATTGTGCCCAGTTTGATGACTTGTGCACAGTAGGTCCACAGTATGTACATCACTAAAGATAAGGATTCTTGTCTCTTTGGAAAAATAGAATGCACACTTAGTGACATTTGGACAGAAGACAGAGTGCATAGCCAGGTACCAGAAAGTGCTAGAGGAATCTACAATATACGGTTCCTCCCCAGCCTCAAAGAAAGATTAGAAACACCTAAGAGTAAGGTTCTTCACATGACTGTTTTCGCTCATTTTTCACTTCTCATCTACATGTCACCTCCTTACAGAAGCTGGCCATGGCAACTTTAACTAAAATAGGATCCCCTTTCTTCTTTCTTCTCCCAGTTACTCTCTCTACACCTGCTTAAAACTTATAGGAATTTGTACGTATTTAATTGTCCTGTCCTTTTAGTTGATTTCTGTCTTTCCTTCTAGACTTTAAGCAGCATGAAGTCAGGGACCAAGTCTTTTTTACATATCCCCAAAACAAATAGAGACCCAATGTTTATTTAATGAATACTGACTTCAGTGAAGTCATTCCCTTTCTCCTTCCTCTTCTTTAACCCAGAAATGAGAACTGTTATTCAGAGCATAGAGTAGCCACTCAACTTGCCACTATTTAATTTCCATGCTAGTACAAGCTTCTAGGCTGTACATCCCAAGAATGGTGCTTCAGAGAGTTATAGAGTCTCTCTGCAGTTGAAATGCTCTTTCCATGTAAAATCCTCCTGTGCTCTCTATACTGCTCAGCAGCAGTTGAGAAGCAAGTCACTTGTGCAAACTCTGAAAGACTATTGATAAAAGCAAAAGGATGACATTTGCTTCTGGCAGTTGTACTCAAAGGTATGTGCCTGAAAGTCAGAGAAAGATATCATGAGCCATAGGAAGTATGAGAGATCTCCGAAGAGAAGGTAGGAAAAGGATGTTCACAGGGTAGGGGCACTTTTCCACTGTGCTTGGCAGAAAGAGCAGCTCCGAAACTGAAAGAAGAGTGAGTGGGGGTTAGTAGGTAAGGCCGGGAGAGAGATTGTAGCAAACTGACTCTCATTTCTTATGCATCATGACCTTGAGCCTTATTGGAGCTTCTGTGTGATAGAACTAAGGCCAGGGTTCACTGCAAACACTTGCACTGATACAACCCAGCATGTAAACATCAAGAGAGAGTCAAACAGAAGTGAATGGATAAACCTGATCAAACATGTACCTAGTTTGACAAGAGACATATAAAATAGATAAATAAAATATTTCTAGGATGGATATTGGTTGGAGGATGGGAAGGAAATTGCCCTAAATTTTGTTATGTTTTAACTGAGATTTCGTGGAAAAACTCACCTGAGAAATCAACTGATTCCCAATCAGTGTTTTAATGCAGCCATTTATAGAGCTTCATGCTGCTTCATTGCCCAGGTAATTACTTTTCATCAACCTAAAATTCTCCAGTACTTTCAGCTGGAAAAGCTAGTCCTCATTTCCCCACGTTGAAGTCAGTTGCAAAATGTTATTGACCCAGGTCTGCTGTCATCTTCCATCTGAATGCAGGTGTATGTGTAAGAGAGTCATTATTTACACTTGCTTTCATGGATACTTAAAAATAGTGCTTAGCCATAAGGATGGACAAATGGATATAAAGAATAAATGGATATACAGATAGCAGGATGTGTTCTAAATGGGTAAGTAAATGAATGAGTGTTGTGTACCAGGAATGACTTCATTTATTATATTCATTCATTAATTCAGCAGACATTGAAAGTGAAACATTCTTCTTTTTATTTTTAACTTCAAATGGGCAATTTATCAGCCAGGGTTTAATTAGAGAAGCAGAATCCCTTGCAGTGATCTAGATGAAAGGGTTGATTAAAGGGAGTTGACTACACAATTGTAGCAGCTAAACAGTAGGTAAATAGTCTATGTATAATTTCTGCTTTTGCATGTGGTGCTGGAGGCTAAAGTCCACATGGCAGGAGGTTGGGAAGGAAGGATGGATATAAAGCTCTGGAGAGAAAGGATGAACAGGAACCACGAGATGACCTAGAACCTGTGATGGTGAACTAGAACCCTTTCAAATTCTCACTGCCTCTAAGCCTTCACATTTGATGATGCAGGTTAATTATAGAAGACAGTGCCCCTCTTCTCGGATCTAAACATACAACTGACCCAGGAACTAGAGAAATGGAAGAAGGTAACCCAGTGGTTGCTGGAGGCTGCATGCCTGGCTCTTAAATTTTGCTGCCGAGGTGAGTCAGCAAACCTATGACAACATGTGTTAACTTCAACAACATCTGAACCTACACCCACCTTCTGAACATAAAAATGGCTTGTACAAATCCCTCATGTGGTTAGGTCTATCCCAGAACCACACACCAAGAATTTTGCTAGACGAAATGATGACACCCAGTGGGAGGCCTAGTGAGAGGAGGATGGGGGAGTGCTTGGGAATAACTCTTGGTGAGTACTGAGGCCCTGACTCCTATTCATCTCAGCCACAGATGTTCACTTTTTTATTTTGTTAGCCAGTAAATCTTTTTGTGTGCTTAAGCCAATTTCTTCTGCTTGAAAGTTAAAGAGATCTGATCAATGCATATATTGCATGATAAGTCAGAGTTACTAGGTATGGAATGTAACTGGAGGAAGGTAATTCAACTGTGAAAAACAGAGTCTAATATTTCTACATGCCCCAAACAATAAATTAATGAATGAATGAGAGGTTCTAAAATGAGAAACATTATGGTGTATATATGTGGAAAGTGCAAGGTGATGATTAGTATTGATTTTTCCCCCCAAAATTCCATTTGCATGAAATAGCCTCCAAATGAGTTTGGCTTCACTGTAGTTCCAAAATAGACTTTATGGCAAAATTCTCTTGTCACTTGTTATCATCACGGTGATTGTAGAAATTTCTAACGGTACAATGACCAAGGCTATCCACGTCCAGTTTCTGCATTTGTTTTCCTTTAAATGCTCAGCAAAGTGCTAACATCATCATGTATCGACAATTATAATAAATTAAGATAAAATTAATTTAATTAAATAATTCAGCACTTAAAGTTGATTCCTCTTACGCTGTCAGTTCTGAGATGCCAAGATTTCTAGAATGTTAAGGGAAAAATGAAGTCCCAGAAATTATTGAGTTCTTGTATTTATTTTCCTGAGTTTAATTTCTCCCTTCATACATGCTAGTGTTTAGTCAGGATTCCTAATGTTCCACAACGAAACCGTCTGGAGACACACTCTCTAGCAGGTCTAACCATTTGTGTTTTATTCTGGTAATTCATTAGAGAAAAGAAAGATCTCTCAATATGCTCTCTTAAAAGTTTTAAAGAGGGGGAAAAAATTATTCTCAGGACCCTGTAGAAGGTGCTGCACACCCCGATTCCAGTTTGGCTGGCTAGGGAACACATTTAATTACTTTGCAATCTTGTCTTTAGAAAAGACAAAGCAAGTGGCATTGAATAGGGAGATAAGTGAAGAGATTTTAACAGAAAGTACAAACTAACTGCTTGTGGTTGCAACTGCAGGTGTGCGGTAGCCCAGGGCCCGTAGGGCTTTCCTCACAGAGCTGCGGAAATGTTGCCCGCATGTGAAGAAGTCCAGGAAAATCACAACCATTTTTCATCTGCACCACCTATATGGCTCTTCACGATGACTTTCTTGTGTGGTTGTTTAAGTTAATTTTCTCTAACATAGCAGTGTATCAGATGCAAATACTGAAGACGTTATTTACGGTGGTCTAAGCAAGTTGAAGCTTATTTCCTTACGTAACAAGTCGTCTCTTGGTAAGAGGTCAAGGGCATTTGTTTACAAGCACAACATTTTCAGAACCGACACTCCTGTGATTTTCTTGACACTGTTCTCACGATCGACACATGAACATTGCAAGATGGCTGCTACAACCTCAACACGGATGCTCACGTCAGGACGGAGAGGCGGGTGGAGGAAGCCATACTGAATGCATTCATTTACACTGATTCTTAAAAGCAAACATCTTTGCAGAGCATCTAGCAGATTTCACTTCTATCTCAATGGAAAGATTATGTCACATGCCTGTGCATACGGCACGGGAGGCTGGGGTTCTGTCAGTAGGAAAGAAGGCATAAAGGGATACCAGGCAGGCAACCAATGGCTTTGGCTGTATTCCCCGAGATGATTATGAGTTCTTTGAAAGCAGGAACTAAGCTCTATACTTCTTTCACTTATCTTTCTGCTTTAAAAATTTCTCATATCCTCATTTCCCTTCTCTGACCATAATTGGGAAGGAATTGGCCTTTGACACCTGATGACTCATTTAAATTAAAAATGAATCAACATTAGACATAAAGGCACTCACACATATGATGGCTTAATGTTTTAAATTGACAGGTTAATATAGACATTGCCCAGTATAAGATTAGTCAAGTAAGCTGGGAAACTGAAAGAAAAACAAATAAAAGCAACAGCAACAACAGAAGGCTCAGATCTACGCAAAACTTGGAGAAAAAAGAATTTATCAGCAGCCAGGCAGGGAAAACAAATCTTATGAAGAAAAAGAAGTCTATTGATATAGATGATTTTAAAGACAATAGAAGAATATCAAGAAATTTTTGAGGGAGTAAGAAGAGTACTACAGATGCTCTTTTTCTTGACACTGATAAATATAGAAATATAAGTTTAAGTATATGTGTTTAAATTATAAAATATGCTGGGACACCTGGGTGGCTCAGATGGTTAAGTATCTTCCTTCAGGTCATGATCCCAGGGTCCTGGGATTGAGTCCCACATTGGGCTCCCTGCTCCGTGGGGAGCCTGCTTCCCCCTCTGCCTGCCATTCCCCCTGCTTGTGTTCTCTCTGACA
Organism: Neomonachus schauinslandi; assembly: GCF_002201575.2. Lineage (NCBI taxonomy): Eukaryota > Metazoa > Chordata > Mammalia > Carnivora > Phocidae > Neomonachus > Neomonachus schauinslandi. Next base: position 16,788,306 of record NC_058412.1, on the reverse strand, counting down.
AATGAATAAATAAAATCTTTAAATATATATATATATAAAATATGCTACCACCAGAGTTAAAATGTGCTATATAATTTTCAAGTTAGAAGACGAAAAATGGAAAAACAAAAATTTAAACTACAGTAAATAGACAATAAAGTAAACTTCTAAAAAAGCAAAGAAACAGAAAGCAAAGCACAAGTTGGATTTGGACTTCTAATTCCCATTAGTTGTTTCTGTCAAGAACATCTAGTAAACTTGGACAAAATAGAAAAAAAAAATACTTGAAATGCATGAGAGTCGTGAAGCTTTCAGCACTTGAGGATACAGAAGAGAAAAGGAAAGAGAAAGAGGCAACATTCTGTAAGCTGCTTTTCTCTTAGGCTTTTTTCTAATTCTTCGGGGCAGGAGGATGGCAAACCAGTCAGAGTGTCTCAGCTAAGAGACTAATATTTACCCACTTTACAGAGCAGGAAAGATAATCATTGGAGGAGTCAGGGCCACCAAGGAGGGCAGGATACAAGAGGTCAAGGTTCCGGAGGAAAAGTAGATGCAGAGAAACTAGCCCAACACTGGAGTGGAGGTTTTCCTTCAGGAGGCATTTGCTGAATTTAAACCTATGCAGGGTAGAAGTTAGGAGGCCAAACAGAAAGCCACTGAAATGTAGTCTCATTGTATTGAGGAGACGAAGATGGACCCTAGGGCCTGCCAAGAATAGAGGCACTAACAAACATCCTAGTCTCTCAGTTGGGACCCTTGTAGAGCTATATCCTAGAAGCATATAGGAGCCACTTATGATTTGTAAAGTTTGTAAAATTTCCTATATTTTTTTCGTTAATAATTTATAAATAATTTACCAAAAAACCCCACAAAAACATGTGATATACACATTATCAAAATAAATGAAAACAGGTTGAATCCTTGTAATGAAGGCCAAAATTGAGATTGGTTTAAAATAACTCAACTTACAACTTTCATAAAAATCATACCCCAATCAAAATAACAAAAAGGATAATAATTAAGAAAGGGGCAAATAGTAGGGACAACAGAAATAGTAATCATAATATCTAAAGTAAAATCATGCAAAAGACATTAACTCTGAAAAAGGAAATTATTTAATACAAGGGACAATTCACAATGATGATATAGTTGTCATGGTTCTGTGTTCTGAATTCATAATTCCAAAGTATGTAAGAAAAAACTTAGAAATATAACCAGCAAGCTGAAAAAAAAAATAGAAGAAGACTGACAGATATTGCTATATATATTTTTTAAGATTTTATTTATTTATTTAAGAGAGAGAGAGTGCACAAGCGGGGGGTGGAGGACAGAGGGAGAGGGACAAGCAGACTCGGAGCTGAGCACAGACCTCAGAGCTGAGCACAGAGCCCAGAGCTGAGCACAAAGCCCAGCCAGGGGCTATAGCCCACAACCCTGAGATCATGACTCCAGCGGAAGTCAGATGCTTAACAAACTGAGCCAACTGGGCGCCCCCTATTTTGCTATATTTTTTACAGCTCAATTAGAACAAAATGATGTCTACAGTATTAGAATAATATAATTACTATATTAAACCTAGTAGATGATATTGAAATGTGTCCCTAGCATTCCCTAACATTGTTCCAATACATTTATTTACAAAAGATCACAATTAGAATCATAAATCCTCTATTCACAATGTAATAAAACCAGAAATGTATTACAAAATGATAAAGAAAACTAATCTAATCACTTAGAAATAAAAAACAAAAACCTCTGCTAAATAATCTTTGGATCCAAAGCTTAATCAAAGCTTCTATGACAAGTTATTAAAATTAACTACAATAAGATTTTATGTAGCATGGTAATCTCACTGTAGCTATTTAGTCATTTATAGGTGTGGTTGAGACTTTAAAAAGAACAAAATTCATTTTCTTAATTATATTTTTCATTAAATAAGAAATAATGAAATCAAATGAAATAAATATCCCACTCCAGAAACTAGAAAAGTTGAAGCACAACAAACCTAATAAATTATAAGTATTAAATCAGAACACAGAAAAAGTTTTAAACACATCTGAGAACTTTTAAAATTAAAAAACCAGTAATGTGTTTGCAAACATATCAAGTCAATTAATGAAAGATGAGAAAAATAAAATATAATTATGCAATATGACGAAGGCCAAAAGGCATAAAAAACTTGGTTATCTAAGAGACAACTAGATAATGGTGCTTTTTTTCAGAATGCAGACTTGTTAAGAGCTCTTCTTTTTTTCCTTCAATCTGATCAAACTGTGCCATACATAGTGGACTTTTTTTTTACCTTACTAGGAGATCATCCCCTTGTTATTTACAGGGCTACTGCAAGCTTTTCCCTATTGTTATTTTAATAATTCCATCAAAAACCGTTTTTGTTTTTGTTCTGTTTGTTGTTGTTACCACTGCAAGGACTTTTACCCCTTCTCTCTGTTCCTTTCCAAAGGAGGATGAAACACAAGGGGGGGAGGACAATGTGAAGTCAACATGCTACTTTTTTTTTTAAGATTTTATTTATTTATTTGACAGAGAGAGAGAGACAGCAAGAGAGGGAACACAAGCAGAGGGAGTGGGAGAGGGAGAAGCAGGCCTCCCGCTGAGCAGGGAGCCTGATGCTGGACTTGATCCCAGGACCCTGGGATCAGGACCTGAGCTGAAGGCAGACACTTAACCAACTGAGCCACCCAGGCACCCCAACATGCTACTTTATTATCAAGGTTACTTTATTATTAGTCAGACACATGCCTTCTACAATACAGGACTTTCTGAGACCTATCTGGAGTACTGGCTTAATCTAAGGCCTGGCCAAGGTTTTGCCCAAAGGTCCCTATCTGACCACTGACCATGTTCTGGATAGTGAAGGATAAAAGAAAACCACAAGTGAGCAATCTATCCAAGTCTTGAGCCTTGAGCAGAACCACTTACAGAGGATCCCTTGAACGCCTGTTGACCTTGCCTATTGGTAAACAGAACTTCACCATCATCCTGATGTCTCAACAATCTGATAAGCAACTCCATGTGGGGAGGTAGGATGGTGAGAGGGGTAGAACACTGCTTCCAAAGACACAATGATCCCCCCCACACACCATGGGTATGGCCACAGGCAGAAAGGGTTACAAACCAGCTAAGTGATACATGCACATCTTGCCTCCGTGTCAAGGAACTCCAAGAGCAGGAATGAAACACAGGTCCTAGCCTGGTTAAAGATGTAGCTGTGGATTTTCATGTGCTCCTGATGATTTATAGATATGCATAATCAACCTGTTTGGCTAACATATGTAAATAGTTCCTAATGATTGCTTAAGTAACAATGACTCTGCCAGGAGAGCACTTTATAGAAGCAAATTTCCTCTGAATAGAGAGTGCCTTGAGAACAATATTTTTCTGAGCCTTGATACAGAATGGTGAGTTGAGCCCACTGTATTTTTATATATAATTGTGAAAAACAATTAGTTCTTTTCAGCAAATGAAAAGGCATCCACAAAGGAAATTCTTTAGAAAATAGTTCATCAACCAAAGCTTAAGGGAACTGAAGGGAAAATAACTGTTGTAGAGGGTTTAGAAACTTTTTTTTTTTCTGTCTCCAATTAGAAAAATAATATATTTAACCCTTGGTCTTTACTATTGAGCGAGATCATTGGTTTTCTTTTCAATTCTATTCTCCAAAGATTTTCTGGGACACTGAGTGCTGAAATTATGAAGATGAATGAAAACTCTGAAGTTTGTCAGATACAGATCTATAAGCATGCGTAATTCATCTTGTGGTTTCTTCTGCTGAGACTTTATTGCAGGGATTTAAAAATATCAGTGAGAATTCTGGCATGTGGAGTCATCAACCAGAAATAACTTTGCATCAAATCCCAAAATGGTCTTTCTGATTGGCAGGCATGCACAGGCTGAGAAGTAGCATTTCCTTTCTCTTAGACTTGCTCTGCCCTTTATAAAGGAGGCAGCAGTTCTAACTAAAATTCTTGAAAGTAATAGATCTTAATGTGGATTCAATTCCGTATTCGTGGCAGATTCTTGCACTATAGATAACAGGTGAGTTATAAACGACTCCCTGGCCATCTACAGTAGCTAAACTTAGAATATAAAATTTTAAGACTAAACAGAACTTTAGGAACTATCCCACTCATTCTTAATCCTCTCATTTTGCAAAAAAAAGAAAAGAAAGAAAAAAGAACTTTGGGAGAGGGAGAAGCAGGCCTCCCGCTGAGCAGGGAGCCTGATGCTGGACTTAGATGTTTTGACAAAGGCCACAAAATTAAATAGAATTCTTGACTCACAAAAGTTATTTGTCTATGGGACCAATATTTTTATCAAGTTCAATATGATTACCTCACTAACTATATATATCACAATGTTTGGTTTGATTATTTCTAAAAAAAAATAAACATCTTTTGTAATCTCTGGAGCATGGGAAAAGTACCAGAAAACATGAATAAAGATATTGTCTCAACTGTCAGAAGGAGATAGGAGATATACTATGGGAATATCTGACTGGTCAGCCTTGCTGCTAGCTTCAAAGATATGAAGAGCAAGATGGCAGTGAACTTTGGTGAAAAATATGGGAAGAAAACATCAGCTCGTACTAAATTTGTTTTCTCATTATCCAGACAAAGTCTGTTAAAGTAGGTATATCTTGGTTTTAGAAAACCATTAAAAATGGTGTGGGGTTTTTTTTTAATTTTTTAAAAATTTTATTATGTTATGTTAATCACCATACATTACATCATTAGTTTTTGATGTAGTGTTCCATGATTCATTGTGTGCATATAACACCCAGTGCTCCATTCAGTGCATGCCCTCTTTAATACCCATCACCATCCCCTCTAGAACCCTCAGTTTGTTTCTCAGAGTCCATAGTCTCTCATGGTTCATCTCCCCCTCCAATTTCCTCCCCTTCATTTTTCCCTTCCTACTATCTTCTTTTTTTTAACATAGAATGTATTATTTGTTTCAGAGGTACAGGTCTGTGATTCAACAGTCTTACCCAATTCACAACACTCAACATAGCACATACCCTCCCCAATGTCTATCACCCCGCCACCCCATGCCTCCCACCCCCCACCACTCCAGTAACCCTCAGTTTGTTTCCTGAGATTAAGAATTCCTCCTATCAGTGAGATCATATGATACATGTCTTTCTCTGATTGACTTATTTCACTCAGCATAATACCTTCCAGCTCCATCCATATCGTTGCAAATGGCAAGATTTCATTCCTTTTGATGGCTGCATAATATTCCATTGTATATATATACCACATCTTCTTTATCTGGAAATAAAAACCATTTTTATCCATTCATCTGTCGATAGACATCTTGGATAAAAATGGTTTTTATTTCCATTATATTTTCTTTGATAGTATGACAAAATGTACACCAGGGTACATATCTGTTTGTGAACTGGTTTTATAACTGCTTAAACAACAAGGTGGGATCACTTACTGGCTTCTTTTCAGCCTGGACAAAATTTCCAGTGGTCCCACTCAGGATTCCTCCCTTGGGTCTCTTTGGTTCAATATTCTCAGCCCATTAACTGACAAAAAAAAAAAGGAAGAATATATGCTTGTTACATGCAACCCTTGATAGCTGGAAGGGAGCACTTAGTATTGTCGATGGTGAAATCAGAGTTCGAGATTATCTTAAAAATTTGTAATGTTCTAAGCCAATAAAATGAAATCTGACACTTATAAATGCATAAAGTTCTGTAGTTAGGATCAAAAATCCATTTGCATCAGTATAGAATGAAAGAAACCATAGGTTTCTGAGAGTTTTAAATAAGCTCAATATGAGCCTGTGATCTCATGTAGCTAATATATTCTAACACTGAATTTACATGAATTTATAAATAAGAGTTTACAGAATCAGAGGGAGTCTGAAGGTTAAACCTGCATTGGGAGTTTTTCAGTTCAGATATCACATTGTTAGAGGATGGTTGGTCAAGTAAAGAGGATAGTCAATTAGAGAGGGAAAGAAGCAGACAGATTATAGGGAAGTTAATGATGTCAGAGACCAGAGACTCATATGAATAAACTGTAGTTTAAGGAACTGGTCATTCCTCAAAAACTCTTTCACACAGTAAGTACTGATCAGTGTATAAGATCATGGAACTATAGAGCCTTACTTCCACCCTTGAAGAACTCACAGTCGCATGAGGAAGAAAGACAAATATTTCTAACATTATGTGTGGAATGGAACAGTCTACAGAGCACAGTAGCACAGAGAAAGGAATGTTTCTTCATGGGGACAGTAGCAAAGCAGTATCAGGATAGTTTAAAATTGGGACTATTTCATTTGGAAAAGAAGGCTAAGGAAAAGAACTATCTAATTAAATCTAATAGTGCTTGAGGCATCCTGCAAATATGCTATATTCATTTTACTTCTGTATCTTTGCTCATTCTATTGCCCCTTCTGTAAGATCCACCTTTCCTAAATTCTATCTAACCTTCAAGACTTGGTTACAAACCAGTCTCTCCCATCATGCTGCCCACAGGATTATGTCAAGCTGGTCCCGAGAGCAAGTATTCCCTTTACACTTGTTCCGCCATTTGTCACATTTTCATACGCTGCTATCATAACCAATTCACCTGACCCTGAGAGCAGAAAAGAAACACCTTTTCCAGTCCTGTGACTGTGCTTTGTACCAGGCTGGCACACAAAGGCTCAATAAATACCTTGGAGTTAGCCAATTAGCCTACTTTCTTTAATAAAGATCAATTCTAGACCTCTGACTAGTGAGCTGACTTCCCAAGTTCCTTCCTTTGTGCATTGTTTCTCCACCTAAGAAAGCAGAATTCTTCCTTCCAACATTAGCCCTGGAGTGAGAATGCATTGCACATCTCTGATGGGTCCAGCCTGGTGAGGTTGTCAGGTTAGGTAGATCTCCCTGTCCCAAAAGGTGGCCCTAGATCCAGACCAATTTCTGTCCTAGTTGTAGTGATTTTGTCCATAAAGTTTCAAGCCACAAGGAAAACTGATATCCTTGTGTCCTTTATCCTGAAACTTGTGAAGGTATCATGCTTTTATCTTTCTGATTTTTTTTTTCATCTATTACAAAGCCGCTCAAAGCCTCAGGCACAGGCAATGTTTCTTTGGGCTCAGTTGCACACATCTCAGTGGCTTCTTCCCTTCTGAAAACCAGTCTTTTCTGTCAAACATGCCTTCATCGTGTTACAAAATAGGGCTCATGAATTTGGCCCTACCCAGGGAACAATCAGCATGCTGGTGATTGCTTTCAAAGCAGTATTATACTAATACAGGATCTCATTAGAACCCCTTTCCTGGGATCTGGGGCTTTCTTCCAAATCCAAATGGAGATTGTGGTGTTCATTATGTGTTCAGAAGTGCTGCTTCTCTGTACCATCAAATGGCCTGAGGAGAGAAAATCTTTTGACCTTTGTAATTGCTACAATATTATGTAGGATTCTTCCTCCATTTGGACAGAGGAATAAATATCGCAGAGCTGTACTTCTTTTTTTCCTCCTAAATGCAATTTAAATAGAGGGGAAAAAATTGTTCTGAAGACATTTCGGTGGTGCCATGCCATCCAACCCCTGGGAGGGACATTTGTGGGGGGATTGTACTGCAGGTGGCAAAACTCTGGGTCCATTTCGGATAATTTCCAACAACTGGCTCGGGGCTGAGGGTTGCAGAATTAGCTGATCCAGGGCTTCAGCTCCTGGTTTCAGACTCATTAAGACTGTCTTGTCAGGGTAGGTATGTGATCAGTTCCTGGACTGCAAACTAAGCCCAATAAATTGCTGAACTCGGCTTAAAAAGTTAATTACCAAATCTGGTGCGTGTGGTGCAGAAAAAGGACAGAAACTACAAATTAATGTGCAGAACAGCAGTTTTAAAAAAAAATTAACTTCAAAAATACAAATATTCCACTGCAACTCCTTGGGCCTGAGCATAATCTCAATTCACCTCCAAGTTCTCGTTTCTTTTTCACTTGCCAGCCTGTTTCCTTTTCCTGTTCTCACACAGGTTTGTGTGGGGATGCACTCTGAAACTTGTCAAGGTATCTTGACAAATCAAGCACAATGCACAAGGCATGAGCAGCTTCTCCAGACACATTAAAAATGTCCACATTCAAGCTAAATATGATGTGCATTTTTAGTAGAAATATATATTGGGTATCAGTTCATAAGTTTTCCTGAAGGGCCACCATTTTTAATGGAGGAAATTCTTTGGTATCTAAGGATTTTCTTTTTCAAACTAGTAATATATAAAAGTAATTGCTGTAGGGTCCACAGCAGGCCACATCATGCAACTGTGCCTGGCACTGTGGGAGCTATAACAGGAGGCAATGGGACCACTGGAATAGACCATCTGCACTGGGGGCAATTAAGAATGGCTGGACCATCCACACGCCACCCCCCCCCCATTCTCTTTCACCATGCCCCAGGTTTGATGGAGTAGAGGGAGGAAGTGAGCCTTGATCTTCTCTTTGTTTCCATCTTCTTCATCCCTTGGGTTGAACATAAATATGGTTCTTTTCACCAGATATGTTTGAACAATCCTTGCTTTCCTGGACCAGGCTTAAATATACCTAAGGAAGCAGAGTTGAGCCAAAGGTGCTACAGAGGATAAACTCTATAGAAGTGGACACCTATCTTTCCATTCTTGATTCCTATGGTGCCTGACACAGTGCCTGTCATCAAAAAATTAAGACTGGCAGTTAGTCCTTGTTGGAATGAAGGAAAAGTAAAGAAAGGAAACGGAATCCATTCACAGTGTGTTTAAAAGAGACACGATTCTCCAAGATGCCCATGTGAATGTGGTGATGCCTTCACAGATGTCTTGCAAAGTGCTTCAGGATCACCAAGGATGGAGTGCCTGCAGGACCCAGGAGCATTTCAATAAATGCTGAAGCAATAGTTTGCAGGGTTTTACACTCTGGATCTGTTGTGTCACACAGATCATTTTCCAGAAAGTCACACCATTCCTTATTTCTCCAGCCAAAAAGAAATAGCATTTCCAGAGTGCATAGTAGGAGATGAGTGCCATGCTAGGTGCTCCAATTCACAGTCTAATCCTTTAAACAGTTCTGTTCCATTAAGATATTGTACATAAATATAGTTATACCAATTTAAAAGATGTAGAAATTGAGCCTCATGAAATGTAGGTCACTTCCCAAATGTATAGTAATTTTAAGTAACAGAACTAAGGCTTCAAGTCTAATTACATCTTAAATACCCAGCCCATGATCCATCCACATCACCATGCCATACAATTGGAGAAGAAGAGAAAGAAAATCCTGTCTTCTGTGCTAGGAATAAAAAGTGTATACATTTAATATCCCCTCCTAATTCTTCAAGTGTTACATTCATTTCTTAGGTGCTTATTTATTAATACCCCATAATAACATTTATTTGCTTTATTAAAAATTAGGAAAGAAAAGGAAAGCCTAGAAAATCCACATATCCAGGCAACACCACCTCCTCCTGTGTCCTCCAATTTACTCTGCAAAAACTTTGCAGTTGGCTAATGGTTACAACATCAACAAAATAACTTCTTTCACTTTCCTCATTAAACTAAAGAAAAAAAAATCAACTGATGCACTGCATCCTTGTTGACTGGTGGCTCATTACAGAGGCTAATAAGAGAAAATACATTTTCATATACTGATCACTGGAGCTCAGAGAATTTGAGGAGAGCCACCTGCTGAGTAAGTATCCATTTTCGCTTCTGACTTTGTATGTATTAGTCTGGTCAATTTCCCCTAACTGGCCTGATTAGGAAAGTTTTATTTAAACAAATGGAGATGAGACCTGAAGTTAGTGGAGAAAAACAGAAGCTGTGCCTGACCACTCAGCCAGTTTTCACCCTTGGCCAGGTGTACTGACCACTTGGTGGACTTCCGTGGCAGAGACTACAGTGCATTCATCAGAGCCCAAGGCTTTTTCTTCTTGCACACAGCTAGACCACATTTCTCAGCCTCCCCTGCCACCAGCTGCCCTCTTTCATTTGCCATCCAACTGAGGGGAATGAGGTATGCTACTTTCAGATCCCAGCAAGAACACACCTCCCCATGCACACGCACAGCTTCTCTCCCACCCACCCCACCCCTTGTCTGTCTCCGAAATTTTTTGGCTCCTGATGACTTACAAACCACATACCAAATACAGCAGACCATTTTTAGACTGGGTTCCTGAATGACTACATGAACATCACTGCTTCACATTGCCAAACAGTCACTGATAGGACTTTAAATGAGCAAGAAGTAACTTTGTATGTGTTAAGCTCCTCAAATTTTAATGATTATCTGTTACCATATGTTATGTACTAAATGTTTGTGTCCCCCCAAAATTCCCATGTTGAAACCCTATCTCCCCTACCCTCCACCAACACACATACATAAGATGTGCTGGAATTAAAAGAAAGGGCCATTGGGAGGTAATTAGGATTAGATGAGGTCAAGAGGATGGAGCCCTCGTGAATGACATTAGTACCCTTATCTGAGTCACAACAGAACTTGCTTCCTTTCTCTGCTCTCAGCCATGTAAAACTACAAGAAGTCTGAAGTCTACAACCCTGACATGGACTCTTGCCAGAACCTGACCATGCTGGCACTTTGATCTCATATTTATAGCCTCCAGAAATGGGAGAAATAAATTTTTGCTGTTTATAATCCACCCAGTCTATGGTATTTTTATTATAGTGGCCAGGCTGACTAAGACCATAGACAGTGCTAATTTAACTAACATATACCCCTTAAAATATTTACGTGTATTTGGCATATATGGACTTTTTCTTCTTTTTAGAAAAAGACTTTAAAATTCACATGTCACATTTTAACATACTTAAATCTAGAAATGAATATATCGAACTGCATATCTATTTAACTGTATAGTTACAGATGTCAATATAGACCTGGATATGATATGGATGTAGATGTAGATCCAGGTGTAGATATAAATATAGACGTGTTCCCTAACAAAGATAAAGTGATATCTGTACACAAATTTGACACAACATTCATCACATAATAAGTTTCAGTGAAGATTCTGTGAACTTGAAACAAACTGAAAATGTAATCTAATTGAATACAGTTGCCTGGAAAATTTATTTGTGAATCATTTAATATCATGTCAATAAGAACTTTGAGACATAACCTAATTTATAAACAGAGGAACACAAAAAAACAGACTAAGTAAGATAAATAGGGGAAGAAAAAGAAGGTCACGTTATAGTTATATTTGTAAATTCTCCATGAAAGCTTTATCTTGAAAATCTAAGTACAAAAGTCTTAGATTCAAGTAGGACGAATCAAGAAGAAAAATTCAGAACTTGAAAGAAGTGTCATAGTGGATTCTAAGCCTTGTAGAAAATAAGCCCCTCAAGAACAAGAATATGTTCAATTTAATAAAATGTTTTGAAGGATGGCCATGAATAAATCATTCTGCAAAATTAAAATATAAATAATACCTAGAGTGTGACAGGAGATCTTCACAATCCAATGGAAGGACAGGCTTAGGTAAGAAAATTTCAATACTTTATGTGGGAAACCCAAAAGACTCCACCCCAAAAGTGCTAGAACTCATACAGGAATTCAGTAAAGTGGCAGGATATAAAATCAATGCACAGAAATCAGTGGCATTCCTATACACCAACAACAAGACAGAAGAAAGAGAAATTAAGGAGTCAATCCCATTTACAATGGCACCCAAAACCATAAGATACCTAGGAATAAATCTAACCAGGGAGACAAAGAATCTGTACTCAGAAAACTATAAAATACTCATGAAAGAAATTGAGGAAGACACAAAGAAATGGAAAAACGTTCCATGCTCATGGATTGGAAGAACAAATATTGTGAAGATGTCAATGCTACCTAGAGCAATCTACACATTCAATGCAATCCCTATGAAAATATCATCCACTTTTTTCAAGGAAATGGAACAAATCATCCTAAAATTTGTATGGAACCAGAAAAGACCCCGAATAGCCAGAGGAATGTTGAAAAAGAAAAGCATAGCTGGCGGCATCACAATTCCAGACTTCCAGCTCTATTACAAAGCTGTCATCATCAAGACAGCATGGTACTGGCACAAAAACAGACACATAGATCAATGGAACAGAATAGAGAGCCCAGAAATGAACCCTCAACCCTTATGGTCAACTCATCTTCAACGAAGCAGGAAAGAATGTCCAATGGAACAAAGACAGTCTCTTCAACAAATGGTGTTAGGAAAATTGGCTAGCCACATGCAGAAGAATGAAACTGGACCATTTCCTTACATCACACACAAAAATAGACTCCAAATGGTTGAAAGACCTCAATGTGAGACAGGAGTCCATCAAAATCCTAAAGGAGAACACAGGCAGCAACCTCTTCGACCTCAGCCACAGCAACTTCTTCCTAGAAACATCGCCAAAGGCAAGGGAAGCAAGGGCAAAAATGAACTATTGGGACTTCATCAAGATAAAAAGCTTTTGCAAAGCAAAGGAAACAGTCAACAAAACCAAAAGACAACCGACAGAATGGGAGAAGATATTTGCAAATGACATATCAGATAAAGGGCTAGTATCCACAATCTATAAAGAACCTATCAAACTCAACACCCAAAGAACAAATGATCCAATCAAGAAATGGGCAGAAGACATGAACAGACATTTTTCCAAAGAAGACATCCAAATGGCCAACTGACACATGAAAAAGTGCTCAACATTGCTCGGCATCAGGGAAATCCAAATCAAAACCTCAATGAGATACCACCTCACACCAGTCAGAATGGCTAAAATTAACAAGTCAGGAAACGACAGATGTTGGCGGGGATGTGGAGAAAGGGGAACCCTCCTACACTGTTGGTGGGAATGCAAGCTGGTGCAACCACTCTGGAAAACAGTATGGAGGTTCCTCAAAAAGTTGAATATAGAGATACCATATGACCCAGCAATTGCACTACTGGGTATTTACCCCAAGGATACAAATGTAGGGACCCGAAGGGGTACGTGCACCCTGATGTTTATAGCAGCAATGTCCACAATATCCAAACTATGGAAAGAGCCAAGATGTCCATCGACAAATGAATGGATAAAGAAGATATGGTATAAATATATATGATGGAATATTATGCAGCCATCAAAAGGAATGAAATCTTGCCATTTGCAATGACGTGAATGGAACTGGAGGGTATTATGCTGAGCGAAATAAGTCAATCAGAGAAAGACATGTATCATATGATCTCACTGATATGAGGAATTCTTAATCTCGCGAAATAAACCGAGGGTTGCTGGAGTGGTGGGATGGGAGGGCTGGAGTGGCTGGGTGATGAACATTGGGGAGGGTTTGTACTATGGTGAGTGCTGTGAATTGTGTAAGACTGTTGAATCACAGACCTGTACCTCTGAAACAAATAATACATTCTATGTTAAAAAAAAAAAAAAAAGAAGAAGAAGAAGAAGAAGATAGTAGGAAGGGAAAAATGCAGGGGGGAAATTGGAGGGGGAGATGAACCACGAGAGACTATGGACTCTGAGAAACAAACTGAGGGTTCTAGAGGGGAGGGGGATGGGGGGATGGGTTAGCCCGGTGATGGGTATTAAGGAGGGCATGTATTGCATGGAGCACTGGGTGTTATACGCAAACAATGAATCATGGAACACTACATCAAAAACTAATGATGTAATGTATGACGATTAACATAACATAATAAAAAAAATTTTCAATACTGTGTGAAAGTACAACAGAGGTGCACATAGGATAAAACAGAAATTTGGGGAGATCATGGAAAGATTATTAAGGGAAATGAAAACACAGCTATCTTTGGAAAAACAAGTAAGTTCTGGATGAGCATAAACCAGAAGCAGACAATCATAGGAAAACAGCAGACTGGGCATGTTTCTCTACAGTTTCATTCTGTTCCAAACCCCTTCCATGTCAGAAAAGTTGTATGTATAAATGTTTTATAATTGTTATTTAGATTGTATCTATTAAAAGGATAAAAATCTGAAAAGTGCCTTAATTAGATTAAGGATGAGGAATTCCTAAAAGATTAAAAAAGCAGATATCGGATGAATAGGGAAATACAATAGAAAATAATAGCCCAAAATACATGCAGAAAAAGAAGGGCAACTGCAGTAGAGGCAGGTTCTGGAGTGGAGTGTGGTTTGGACTGCAAATAAGGGAAGAGAGAAAAAAGTCATATAATCTGTTCACCTACAACAAAGTCTGGATATGGGCCATTCCAGGCTGATTCCCTGGTCCCCACTATAGCATCAATGACCTCCAGGCCCTTCTTGTATTCCTTGTCTACTAATACCTTCTGTTATCAGGATTGCAGAAAGTTTCTTGGGACTGCAAACACTATTTCCTGACCTGAAATCTCCCAAGCAGGAAAAAAGTGAGCATTAAAGCAAAGACCTTCTTTTTGTGCATCTCTTTCTTTTATAATGGAACAAGGAGTAAAATCTTTCCCAGAGACCTCAGAAAACATGACAACCTCTTAGTTCTTATTTTCCTTGCAGCCAGATTTGGGCTACATGTTCACCTCTTGACCAACCACAGATAAAGACAACAGAGTCTGCTATCATCAGGTAAACTGATCATTATTCAAACTCCAGGGATGATGCATAATAGCTTCCCCAAAGTGAGGGTTCTGTTAACAAGAAATAAAGGGTACAATCTCATGGGTGGATAACTGCATATGCCAGGGCTCAAGTGACATAAGGAGCTGGAAATGACCTGGCAATAGTTGTTAGGATGATTGTTACTAGAACTGTATTGAAACAACAAGGTCTGTGTATCCTTTCCGTCTCTCCAGCTTGCACTTCACAGTGTTCACTGCTTGCCTGGAAACTAGATAAAGCAGTGAGTATGAGCAGTTGGGCTACTGGAGCAGGGCCCTAGATGGCTTCCTGATCCAAGAAGAAGCACAGGAGCCCTCACACTGGATTACAAATTGTCAGCAAATTCCACTCATCAGCACATCCTTCCCCTATCAAACACAACCAAAGGTAAACTCCCACAGGCAGAGCTTCTGTTCACAAGGGGGCCATCAGAGATCCTCAAAAAGTGTGGTTAAAAAAACCTGGAAGGGGGGCGCCTGGGTGGCTCAGTCGTTAAGCGTCTGCCTTCGGCTCAGGTCATGATCCCAGGGTTCTGGGATCGAGCCCCGCATCGGGCTCCCTGCTCCGCGGGAAGCCTGCTTCTCCCTCTCCTATTCCCCCTGCTTGTATTCCCTCTCTCGCTGTGTCTCTCTCTGTCAAATGAATAAATAAAATCTTTAAAAAAAAAAAAAAACCTGGAAGAGGGGCGCCTGGGTGGCTCAGTTGGTTAAGCGACTGCCTTCGGCTCAGGTCATGATCCTGGAGTCCCCGGATTGAGTCCCGCATCGGGCTCCCTGCTCGGCAGGGAGTCTGCTTCTCCCTCTGACCCTCCTCCCTCTCATGCTCTCTGTCTCTCATTCTCTCTGTCTCAAATAAATAAATAAAATCTTTAAAAAAAAAAAAAAAACCTGGAAGAAAGGCACCAAACTAAACCAATGAACTAAAAAAAACAGATTGAAAAGTGCAAGCATAGGATAAACACAAAGTAAGGAAATTCGATGTCTTTACAGAACTTGAAACAATTACCACATTCACAAAAAGAGAACAGGTTGCTAAAACAAACCAAACTAAATATGAACCAATTAGCCTGAACAATGAAAGTACAGTTACAAGTAAGGGCAAGACAAATTTAAATCAAGACGCTTAATTCTCTGTTGAAAATAAGGGCATGGACTTCCCTCCTCCCTTTTCTTAGAGCATTTTCTTTGGAAAACTTGTAATTCCAAGTTCTTCTTCTATGTCTTTGGAATGTATGAAAATCTTTTCAAAGGCTAAATAAGGCTTTGACAGCTTTACAACCCAAGAATGTCTTTATCAAGGACCTGAGGGTCATCTCTTTGAAATGTGATCATCCAGAGGGAAAGTAGCCTCATCTCCCAGTGTCTGGGGGAGGGGAGGAGCTTAACCTAAGAGGGCCAAAGCCCACCAAATTGTAAAACCACTTCCCATCATAAAAATATGAGAAGTTTCTTTTTCCTGTGCATAAAGCCAATTAGCTAACACAGATGGTCACCCCAGTGAATTTAGGATGATTTACGTGTGACAAGCAGTGCTGCCAGTCTTCCTACTTCAGGACCAGTAACTGTTTACCCTGAGAAGCTGTGTCTAAGGAGTTGTATCTGCTAGGCTATAGAAAAGGGTGGGATTTCTTTCTGTCTTTGAAAACTCTTAGCAGATTGCATGTGATACATACCCGACTCTGGTTTAATGCTTCACTTAATAATAAAACTGTTCTCTTTTCTTCTATTTTGTCACAGAAGTATTCTGGGATAAGTTTTGTTTTTAATTATATTCCCCCAAATATCTAAGGAACACACTGTAGAATGAGAAGAATGAGCCTAGAAGTGCCCCAGAAGGCAGCATATTAAACAAATAGATGACAAAATAATTAAGTGACATAGAGGACAGATCCAGAATTCTATAATATATTTACTAGGATTTCCAGAAGAAAACTAATATAATTGAGGTGAAATATAGTAAAGCAAAAAGAAAAAAAAAATAAACTTCTCAATATTATAGGGAAGATATTTAAGTCTTCAAATTGAAAACAAACAAAACAAAACAAAATGTTTTCCAAGGAAGATAAGTAGAAAACATAAATAAAAGACCACACTTCAATTTTACCAAGTGAAATTTGAGAACTTCAATAAAATGATAAAGCCCAAAATATGTTCAGAGAAAAAAGTACATTTGAGTAAAAAGAATAAAACAAATCATTAGCATTATGAATACTGGAAGATAATTGAGTCATTTCTGTAAAGTTGTGAGAAAATGATCTCAAACCTGAAGTTCTGTACCTAGGCAAACAGCACTTGGGAAAGAACCAAATCCAGAAATTTTCACGTGGGCCTGGTCATAAATAGCTTTTACCTATACACAGGCTCTAAAAATCTTACTTGGGTATATATTCCATCAAAATTAAAATAAATCCAAGAGTGAGAAAATATGTGGTATAAGAGCAAAGACACTAGTAAACAATAAAGCTTGGTGATATATATTATTAAAAAATAAATCTTGAAATAAAATATCAAATGATCTTAATATAGGAAGTGATCAAGGAAGGAGAAGAGAAGTGAGTATAAGCACTTTAAGCCTCTTCTCTAACCTAGGGGAAGATATAACTAAAAATTAACCATAGGTATTAATAAAAAATGGAAGATTGAAAGTGTACGTTAAAATTTTTATAATAACCACTAGAGGGATAATTAGCATATGCAACTATTATGCTGCCAATGGGAGAGAATAAAACAATAAAAGAATCCATCTAAAAAAGATAGAAAAGAGGAAAAAAAAGAAATTAGCAAAAATAAAACAAACTGGAGTAAACTGAAATAATAAAAAAAAACTAGATGGTAAACATAAACCGTATTCACTACGTTTAAATGGATTAAATTTACTTAAACAGAGACCCTCAAATCAAGTAACAAAGTAGTATATTTTAATTACAAGAATGATACCTAAAACGATACAGCAGCGAGCGTGTGGAAATAAGCAAATGCAAATGAAAAAAAAAAAAAGTGGGAGAGCTGTGTCAGGAAAAGACAAACAGTAAGAAAAATGTATTATAAAATTCAAGTGAAAAGTAAGGAGCAATATAATTTTAATTCATTCAAGAGGGATAAAATTGAATAGACAAGTAACTATTTAAAATACTGGAAAATGTCAATAATATGTCAATAAAAAGTCACTAAGCATCATTTTACTGCTGTGTTCTACAAAATTTTCAGGGAATTTTTATTCCAGATCCTCATCCTAATCATCCAGTTGTATTACTGTGTAATATACTGATGGAAAGCCTCCCAACTTAATTTAAAAGATCAGCAAAACTATGATTAACAAGATAAAGGTAGCACCAAATGTTAAAACTATAATATTACTTAAAAAATATAGATGAAAAATGTTAAATAAAGTAAGAGTAGATAGAATTTAGGGTAAAATAAAAGTATGAAATAATAAAACACGAATAATACATTGAGATCAAATGGACTCAACCCAGAAATATAAGTATTGGTCAATATTAGGATAAAAAAACCCTGGAGTGTGGCTGATCACCTGGGGAAGTAGTCAGTGCAGAGAACAGGCTGACCAATTAGAGAAAGAACAGAAAACAAAGGAGAAAACCTAAGAGTTCATAGGAAAATGTGAAATCTAGAGTCCAAGTGAAAATATGCCCTTGAGAAAGGAAGAGCTCATCCTCTGAGAGTATATGGAAAGAAGCAGCTGTGATGGGAGTACAGGTAAGTTAAAACGTAAAGCAGAAAAGCTGAGAGTTGAGGGTGATCATGCAAAACCTCCCCAGTTCTCCTTCAAAATTAAAAGGAGATTTTGCTTTGCAAATTCTGGGCTTGTGGTTTGGGTATGGGGGTCTCAAGAAGAACAATGGACATTTAAAGTTGTCAGGGTAAGCGGGAAAGGATGCAGACCAATGCAAAGTAAAAGGATAGTCAGTATTACTGAGGTTACAGGTGAAAGTGAAGGAATTTATTAACATGATTATTACTGTTATTAATCAGAAGAGATGTTTTTAAGAGCTATTTTTAAGACTACCTGTAATTCATGTGACTAATACTATTGTGAAGTAGGGGCGCCTGAGTGGCTCAGTCAGTTGAGTATCAGACTCTTGATTTCGGCTCAGGTCATGATCTCAGGGTCCTGGGATTGAGCCCCACTTCCAGCTTCCCACTCAGTGGGGAGTCTGTTTGTCTTCCCCTCCCTCTGCCCCCCCCCACCCTGCCCTGTGCATGCTTGTTCTCTCCTTCTCTCTCTCAAATAAATAAATAAAACTTTTAAAAATATTATTGAGAAGTAGAAATGAAAGCAGAAGTTTTCTTTGGTTTCCTTTCATTTTAACACTGCCTTGACAACTACCTAAGACGTAGACAAAGAACAGAGAAAATGCTCTCAACAGTAACCAGCTCCCAAGTGGGAAGTTATGGACCTGGGTTGGTCCAGAACAGAAGACCCTAGAATTTGGCAGATAGACTAAGAAGGGAGGTCCAAGGATGGGGCATGTTCAAGAACATCTCTACTTTCCACATCAGAAATTACAGAAATCCCTGTGAAGAGGAGTGGGTGATGAAATCTAGGGGCTGTCCTACCCAATAGCTATTTTTAAAATTTCCTTTTCTGCATTCTAATTTCATTATTTTTTCTTAGTTTTTCTTAATACCTTAGAAATTAAACATAACAACCTTTATCAGTAATGCCTTGAAAAGAAATTGTCATACCTCTCTCCAAGTGCTGGGGCAAAGTGGACTAGAAAAAGTTCAGAAACCACCAGAGGCGATGAGAAGAGAAGGTAGAGCACTAGGCAAGAGGAAAAGGTGAGAGGAAGCCCTGTGTACATGTTAGCTCCCCATCAAGGTTGCACATAAATCCTAACTAAGGGAAGGATATATAATAATTATAATAATATAATAATTGCCTGGTCATGCAGAATGGGGGATTCAATATTTAAATAGACTTTCAGAGAAAAGGGTAATGCCAGAAGGTTGGAAACCCTGAAAGCTTTGATGTGTCTTTATTAGGAATGATACCAAAACAAGGCATGATCTAAGTTCAAAGAACATGTGTATTCTGTGGCTGACCATACATGGGATCATGCAGATGTGATGTTAGGAAAAGGACAGCAGTTAATGAAGTCTCAATTGAAAGCATGTGTGGGGACACTAAGTTGTTTACGTCACTCCCATGCCTAAGAGCAGGGAAGGAGATGCTTCATCTCTACCTGCACAAACCCTTCCTTAGATTCATAATAGATTTTGCCTTATCTGAGAAAGAAAACATAATTATTTTCCCAAATGATGACTTCTTTGAATGCTATGTCTGTGAACTCAATAAATCAATTATAATATGGACACCTCTATACATTTTCCTTAGAATAAGACCTGGGTCTCTGGAAAGTCCCAGGGTCTGCAATAGAAAAGAATCCATTCTCTGATCCCCAAAAGTATCAAGCTAAGGGAGAGAAAGGATTCCAGATCAGTTTTTCTAGAGTACCTTCACCCCTGCAAGTCAGCTGGGGTCTACTTGGGTCAACAATTCAAGCAGGGCCCTTAGAGCATTATCTTTTCTTTGATCCTAGCAATGCCATGTGGATTGATTTTAAGGCATGCCTATTCTTCAAAAGGCTTGCTCTCTAGCTTAAGAATGTGAGTTAAGTAGGGATTTTATAGGAATTTTTTGGCTTTAGGAAATAAAACATAAGAGACCCCCTGCCTCTTATAGTCTTCTGTAAATCACCATCTCTAATTGTTTCTCCCCTTCAAAGCAAATTCCCATACACTTCATAATGTATTAGTAAAGTCTCCAACAGGCATGTGTCTAATTACCTTCCACCTTCCAGGCACAGTTCAGAGTGAAATGAGTAGTCCTATTTATTGTCAGTTTGATCTCTGACAGATGACAGTTTATATCAAATCACTCTGGGTCAAAAACTGAAGGGTGTGCCACAGCGGAAATGCAACCCCACAGTTCCCATAGGTGGATGGAATCCCTGCTCCACGTGGGACTCCAAGGTGTCTCCAGCTTAGAGACTGGGATCTGGCCTTCTGAGCCAGCCAGCGTCTCTCACGTCCCACCCAGCAGCTGATGCCGCAGTAGTGCATTTGCCCAAAGCTGCTTGCTGTCATTGTTCAGAGGCCTGTTCGCTTATTTCCTGCCTGCCCTCTTTCTTATCCAGTCTCTGTTGACTCGGAGCTCCCGGCTCCACCCCTCAATTTTGATACACCCCTTGGCCTTCTGGGCTTTTAGTCTACTCAGCATCTGAGGAACAACTTTCCCTATCAAAGTCCAGCTTGAACTTGGCCCCACCTCTTCTTCCTACCCCACCTTAGCTGTGACATTGTCAGAAATGAAACCCTATCTCCAGCAGTTTTGTGTACAGCCTCGGCCACATTCTCAAACTCCCCTGTGATGGAATCCAGGGTTATTCTTAAATATGCAAAAGCAAGGCAAGACAAAACCACCTGCTAAAAAGGGAATTAGGGAGTTAGTCTCTTCCTACTGTGCAGTTATACTTCCAATGTATTTGTCAGTACATCACTGTGACCCACTCTCAGGTAGCAGAATTATAGTCACCTCCTCTACTTAGAATGCCATTCTCTGTCCTCTGGTGTGTCCATTCTAGTCATATAAAAATAAATAAATAAATCACTCCACCTGATTGAATCTCCCCTCCAACCTGGATTTCATCTCTCCCCTATCATTTGGCAATCCCCTAATTCTGCTTTTCAGTACATATCATCACAGCAGAAAGGGCAGTTGCTAAAAAACAGAATGATCTACCAAGATAGGATAAAGAGAAAGGAATGATACCTTTTGCACTTTAACTCTTCTGACATTTTGGAAAATGGGGGAGGGGACAGGAAACACACAACATTTGCCAATACTTGTTCCACTCATCTCTTTGATCATTCTCTGAATTCACAAGTGTTCCTGTTTACTCCCTCTGTTGGAATCACAACTATCCCCAAGATAGCAAATTCAAAGTAAGAAAAATCATCATAAATGAGATCTATTATGACTAAGCAGCCACCTTCAGCCTATCTGAGACAACATAGGGACTTCTAGATTGCATTGTATTGAAATTTGTTTGGAATTTGACCAAAGAATCAGTGGTTGAAATTCTGCAAACTGCAGGTTAAATTTTAGTGTGTTCGAGTTGATAACAGAATACCACAGACTGGTGGCCAATAAACAACAGAAATTTATTCCTTACAGTTCTGGAGGCTTGGAAGTCTAAGATCAAGCTACCTACGGATTGACTGTCTAGTGAGGGCTCGCTTCCTTGTTCATAGATGGCCTCCTTCTAGCTCTTATGAAGGACAGGGCTAGTGACCTCCCTGGAATATCTTTTATAAAGTCACTAATTCCTCTTCATGAGGGCAGAGCCCTCATGACCTAATACCTCTCAGAGGCCCCACCTCTAAACACTATCACAGCATCACAGCAGAGATTAGGCTTAAACATATGAATTTTGCGGTGAGGAGGGCTGGTAAAATACAAACATTTATTCTATAGCAACCGAAGACCTTTCCTTGAAGTCAGAGTTAATTCCTTCCTAATGGAGAGAAGGGTACTCCTCTATTACATACATTTCAAACCATTCCATATAGTTCATACCGAGACACATATAATAGGGATGCTTAATAGATCACTGTTCCTTGCGGTGACTGAGATGTGTTTCCTGGCTGTTAATGTTCAGTATATTTCTTATTTCTGGATTTTTTTTTCCCAGAGAGAGAGAGAGAGAGTGCATGCACATGTGAGCAGGGGTGGAGGACAGAGGGAGAGGGAGAGAGAAAATCCCAAGCAGTCTCTAAGCCCAGCAACCCAGAAGGAGCCCGACGTGGGGCTTGATCTCACAACCCTGATGCCTCATCACTCAGAGAATGCCATTCTTAACATATGGCATAAAATGAGGGATATTTCCTTTTGGCCTGAAATTATGGACAATACCGATGCCACTAAGAACAAGGTGAAAAAATATCACCGGGTATTTTTATTCTTCTTCATATTGCACTTGATTTTTCTAAAATGTATTGGGTAGGCCAAATGTGTGGCTCATGTGTGTTCAGCATTCTGAACTCACTGCTGTGGATAATGGAGCTGAAATGACGTAAGGCAAAACACAGTTTGACGTCAAACTTTTGTCATGTGCCTTTGAGCCACCCCAGGTGCCATCTGAATCATTTACAGAACATATTATTGTTTGCTGCCTAAATCTGGTCATATAAAAGTAATAGAGTATTGTTTTTTGCCCTTTGTGTTGTGAGGTTATCCAATTTCCATTCCCAGATGCACATCATGCCTGCTTTTTTTGTCTTTAAAATAAATCTGTTGCCTAAAGCTAAATATACAATACTTTGAACATGACAATGAAGCTATTTTTAATTTGTCCTTTCGTTTTAATTATGTTCTTGGTATTATTTAGTAGGTACAATTTGCAACATTCTTGCTGCCACCTACAGGCAACCCTGTGCACCACCTAGGCTGTTGGGGGGCGGGGGGGGTATGTGTAGCACTACCTGTTTATCTTGAATTAGAGATCCTGCTGTATTTCTAACCATTATTTGTCAGCATGGATATGAGTATGTTCAAAATGTTTTTTAAACAATACCTACATCTTTATTTATTTCATGAAAATAAAAATATCTACAAGATCCTCATAAAATCAGTAAATAGGACAATCTCTGCAAACAAAGAATTCACTTGGGACAATACAGGAGAAATTCTACACAAATGTGTTCTTAATCGTTTCATAAGTAATAAAATTAGCATGTTTATGAAAAACCTAAATACATAATTGATCAAAGCAATTTTCACAGTTTAAAATTTATTAGCTATGAAAATAGCTGATGTGAAAAGGAAGGTTAAGAGAAAAGAAAAACTAAGTCTATTAAAGAGTGATTCTCTCTCATCTCGACAACTATTGCTAACTGCACTGAGCTAACTCTGAAATAAGCACAGAGAAGAAAAGTTGAAATGCAGAGGGAGCAGCTCTTAAGAGTCCATTTAACACACACAGAAAGGAACAGAATGATGAAGTTTGCAGTAGAATCCTGGAACTCTGTTATGAATCTTAGTTCTCTATGAGGCAGGAAGAGCCCAGCACTTGTGGGACCGAAAGAATATCCTCTTTGGGAAGCTGGCCTCAAAGGTAAGGGATAGTTACTTGCAGAATATGCCTGTGGTCTTTAAGTAACTCTTCAGGGATCACTCATTAATTTCCTTCAACTTTCTACTTTTTATTGTAATATACATGCTTGTTAGAGCAAAACTCATTATTCACAACGTGATATGGAGTTGTATGCCACTTTCTCAGTCTTGAAGATCTGCATCCCCTGGCCCTAAAACCCCAGAATTTTGAAACTCTTTCACATGGTACATACCAACATTTGAGAGTGTGAGATGGAACCTGTATTTCTGTGGATAATCCATTTAACCTCACTATATAATCTTTTATTTATTTATTGAAGAAACTAGCATTCATTCACCTACTGTATTCGAGGCTATGTATTTGATACTAAGGATTAGGATTGAGCCCTTACTTCAAGAATACTTTCTCAGAGGGGTGACAGTAGCAAATGTGGCCCAAGGGCAAGTTGCCCCAAAATGGGCCACTTTGGCATCAGATTATTTCGAGCTGAAAACAATCAAGACCCAAAGACTCAAAAAGCAACTTCGACCTTTCCCTAACTGTTTAAAAAGAATTTAGATAGAAAACCTATTTCAGGAAGAGAGCTATCTCCATAAATAACTCCATTATAGTAGAAACTAGGGGTGGTAGACAGGGAGGAATTTAGCAAAATATGTTAAAATCCCTCTCTATGCCCCATTGCTTCTGTATGGTCTAGCAAACATTTGCTTATCATTCACTCTTTTTTACCTTCCTGTGAATTGTTTTCCTTCCCTTTGAAACCTCAGACCCCGATCCTCTTCTCCTTAGTTCATGATGACATTTCTACCTCATTTTGCCTGATTGTCTTTGTCTGTGTGGATCCCCTGTACATAGGACAGTAAATCTGATTTTCTTCGGTTGATCTGACTCTTGTCAATTTAATTCTTAGGCCAGCTAGAATAAGAATCGAAGGGTAAAGTTTTTTGTTTTGGTTTTGGTTTTTGTTCTTGTTCTTGCTTTTGTTTTTGTTTTTTTTTCCTCCCTAGCAGTGACACACGGAACTGCAATTGAGCTTGAGGACTATTATACAGGCAGATACTGGCACAATGACAGTGCAAAAGAAGGTCACCTCTCTGCAGGGAAAAGTCCTAGAAGGCAAAGGGATAGGGAAAAAGGATAAATACACAAGGGAGAAAAGACAGCATAGCTTTGGCCATTCCCTTTCAGTTCTTCCTTTCCATTCCTTTTATTTCTCACCAAGAGAAGGAATTTTAAAATAAAATAAAAACCTTAGCAGTATTAAAAAAAAAATCTTAGCAGTACAGTCTTGACAGTATCAAGTAGGACCCCAGGCTCAGCCCTGTATTTGCCACAAAGAGGACTGCCATTAATAATTCATTCTCAATATTCTCCCCAGTCCCTTCACCTAAAATGCAAATCATCCAGAAATGTACAGTACACCAACCTTCTCCGTCACGCTTTCCTGAATGAGAGCAAGGAAAAAAAAGCAACTTGATCAGCAGCATAGAATTGTTAAGTGACCTTTATGTGACTGGACGTCACCATTCTATGATCCCTCTCATTCTTGCCCAAATACTAGATCCTGTTGGGTTTTCTTTTTTCCAACATTTTCCCTCTGACATTAAAAAAAAAAAAATTATCAATGTTGCAATTAAGTATAAACTACTATTATAACATTTCAGTTTTGGAAAACTAAACTTCTTTCACATAATAAAATAAAATAGAAATAATGAAAAGCACCATGTTCTCAGAAATTTCTGTATACCTAAAACTATATGAGATATTGTAATAGCTATAATCTTTGGATACATTTCTTCTCCAAAAAGAGTGTTCAAGTTTATAGAGCGAAAGGAAAAAAAAACACATATATATAGAACTACACATAAAAGCAGGTAGGTTTGGCACCGGGAATTTCTGAAATCCATGAAGCCTATCATTAATATCTTTAAATTCTCTTGTTGTACTATTTCCTAATTTTCTCAAATTATTTTCTCTCTCTTCACTATGCATGACAATCTCCAGACCACCAAATAACAATGCTGCTCAAACTCCCAGGCTCTCTCACTCTGAAGGAAGACATGAATCGATTTGATGGAAGCTTTAATCTGCTATACTCCCTAGCATTATATGAGTTTCAATAATGAACCCATTTTAAAGACCCATTTTAAACACCAATCTTAAAAACCATTAAAACATTTTAAGCTCACCAATAACCTTTGTTAGATCTAGATGACTCTGAGAATACTCAATGTAGATTGACTACTTTTCTGATAAAAATGAAAAAAAAAAATGTTTTCCCATCTTAAAAATCCACCTGATGTACAAAATAGACATAAATGCTTATGATACTTGGTCATTTTCCTAATTATCTTCAAATACAGTATTTGATGTACTGTAATAAAGTTTAAGGACTGGACTTGTTTTTGAATTACTCAGGTTTGATCCCAAAGCAGGATTTTAATTAAGAACGAGAATTGGGGAATGTTTGAAATGAATTCTGGTGAGTGTTTCCACAGACAAAAGAAAACAGATATGCAATACTTTGACCTTTTCCTAAAATTCCCCAGACCCACTGATCTCTGACTTAGATCAGTCTATTCTGATCAGATTCTAAGAATTCTCAACCAAGCATATTTCATTAGAAATGATAGGGATGCCTGGGTGGCGCCGTCAGTTAAGTGTTTGGCTCAGGTCATGATCCCAGGGTCCTGGGATTGAGTCCCAGGTCAGGCTTCCTGCTCAGTGGGGAGCCTGCTTCTCTCTCTGCCTGCCACTCCCCCTGCTTGTGCTCTCATGCTCTTTCTTTCTGACAAATAAATATTAAAAAAAAAGAAATGATATTTATAGTTGAAAGAATAGAAAATACTAAATATGCAAAAGTTTTGTTGTTCTTTTTCTAAAGTACCTAGTCAGATGGTTAGTTTATTTTCATTCTTTTTTGAATATGAAGTATGTAGGCTATGAATTTTCCTCTGAGCTCTGATTTAACTCTGTCCCATTGGTTACTGTATTGCTGCTTTCTGGAAATTCTGAAATTTAGGGTTTTTTGTTTTCATTGTTAATGGAGGAGTGTCTGAGAAAGATTTTATTTAAGTATTTTTTTCTACCTTGTTATCATGTCTACTTTACTGTACAAGAATACCTTTTAGATATGTAAAGGCTTTCTTTACAGTCTAGAATATAGTTTTAAATGTCACATAGGCTTGTGCTTAATTTTCTTTATTATTTTTTTTTTTTAAGAGAGAGAGTGTGAACAGCGGGTGTGCGGGGGCAGAGGGAGAGAGAAAATCTTAAGCATGCTCCACAACCAGTGAGTGGAGCTTGACCTGGGGCTCGATCTAACGACCCTGAGATCATGAACTGGGCAGAAATCTAGAGCACAATGCCTGACTGACTGAGCCACCCAGGTGCCCCAGACACGTGCTTAATTTTCAAAGTAATAAGTACCATATATATCTTCTTGATAACATTGTTAAGGAATACAATATTCTTAAGTGTGTTTTGTCCTTTTGCTATATCTACTTTTGAAATTAATGACTAAAAGGCTTTGATTTTTTAAGCCTATTTTGTTATCTCCCATAATTTCCAATTTATGAAAGTTACTGCTATACTATTTAGTACACAGGTATTTATAACTGTTATTTTTATTGTGACTTATACCACTTAAAATTATAAACTGTTCTTTGTGTCAGATAATGCTCTTTGACCTATTCTGCCTCATCTAAAGTTAACACCAAGACTTATACTTTTTCTGTATTTATACTAATGTGAAATAGCTTTACTCTACTTACCTTTTTTTTGGGCAGGGTTTTTCTAAGTAACCTTGTTTAAAGTGTGTCTCATACAAATTAGAGTAGGGTTTTGCTTTGTAATTCTATATACAAATCATCTACTTTTAAATAGTGAGTTAAACTCATTTATATTTATATTTATTAATATAACAGGCATGTTTCCTTTTTATATTCTTTTGTTGTTCTTTGTTTATATTTATTAATGAAGTATTTTTTATATTTTATGTCATTCTGATATTTGTAAAGTTTAATATTTTAAATTATAGTGCTTACATTCTGTTCGCATCTTTATGTAATACTTTTTGTCCTTCTTTTTAAACAGCATCATCTCTTAAAATATTAAGAGATATCATCTCTTAATTAAAATATTCCCTGGATCAAATCTATTGTAATATTTAAATTTGAAGAAAAGTGATGTGTTTAAATATTTCGGCTCACTCTTCTGGAATATCTTGTTAAGTGTTCTTTCATTGTTTCCTGTCACTGAACATTACTGTCAAGAAGTCTGTTGAAAATCTAATTTTCTTTCCCTTAAAACAATAGTGACCACACATTTTTGTCTGACCACATTTTGAGATGAAAGAGACCACTATTTATACTGATTTGTGTTTATGGGACAATAAGCATAAATATGGATTACCCCAGGGTAACTGGGCCATATGGTTCTGCCGCCTACACATGGCTTGACTTTTTGGTTTGGGAGCCTAAA
Organism: Neomonachus schauinslandi; assembly: GCF_002201575.2. Lineage (NCBI taxonomy): Eukaryota > Metazoa > Chordata > Mammalia > Carnivora > Phocidae > Neomonachus > Neomonachus schauinslandi. The sequence continues at coordinate 16,760,114 of NC_058412.1, read as the reverse complement.
ATAACCTTTTTTTCTTATCATCTTATCTATAATATTCCTTTCCTTACCTATATTACATTGATCTTTCCTCTAAATAAAGATATTTTTCTTTCATTTTCACCTAAATCATGTTTCAGTGTTGACAGTTGTTTTTTTTACTTCAAGTATAATTAAGTGTTATATCAGTTTCAGATATATAACGATTCAACAATTCTATACATTACTCAATGCAGTGATGACAGTTCTTAATCAATTTTCTCTTAGTGACTTGTCAATATGTATAATCTTTCTCATATTTCAGAAGTTTTTTTGAGTTATACTTTTAAATATCTATGTTTCTTGTTTTTCTTCATTCTCCTTTGCTTATATTTTATATCCATCATTTGGTCCTCTGGTTTCTCTATTTCTCATTCACTTTATTCCATTTTTTAAATTTCTATCATTATTGTTTATGTGGCATATTGATAATTAGTGATTCCCAACTGATCATGCTTTTTGACATCCATATCCTTTTGTTGTCCTCTCCCGTACTGACTCTTGACTTAGCTATGTGACTTGCTCTGGCCAGCAGGACATCAGTAAGTGTGACAAATGAGGAAGCTTGATAAGCACTTGCACATGGGGACTTGCCCCCTTCACCATGTGAAGAAACCGAGTTTAAACTTGCTGAGAATGAAAAGCCACATGTAGATAGAGGCTCAGTCATTCCAGCTTAACACAGATCTCAGCCAATTCAACAGCTAAATTCAGGCATGTGAATGAGCCCAGGCAAAACCAGTAAAAGTGTGTTATTGGGCACAGCCAAGTCACAGAACCATGAGAAACATGAAATAATTGTTCTAAGCCACAAATTGTGGGGGTGTTATTACGTATTATTAGATAACTTATAGAGAAATTGTGGCCTAGAAGTGTGGCATGGATGTGATAAAACCCCAAATATGTGGCATTGGCTTTAGAATGGAGCAGCAGATGGAGGCTTGAGAAGTTTAAGGAGTCTGTTGGCAAGGGCTGAAGGAATGGCAAAGAAATGTTGGCAGAGACTTGAAATGAGCTGAGGAAATCATTAGTGGCAGGGAAAAAAAATGGTTGTCCATATTCTATAATAGCAAAACATTTGACAAACCTGTTAAGTGCTGGTACACAGAAGATAGAATCATACCTGATGAACTAGTGGATCTGGCTAAGGAGGCCTCCTATTTCACCATTCCTAGCGGAATGATGAAAATGCCAATTGGCTTCTCTTAGGTGCATATGGTATGACAGTGGAAGAGAGAGATAAGCTAAGGAGAGAACTATTTAGTTTGCAAGAAGAAACTAGACATGAGGAAAAGACAGAACTTTCTGGGTTGGAAAATAAAACAACATTTTCAGACTTTCCAGGTGGCAACTCTCAGTATAATAATTGGCCTCAAGGTAAAGATGAAATCAAGGATATGGATGTAAACCCCCTTTTTTTAGACCTGGGAATGACTGAAAGTGATTTTTAGTAGATGCTCTCAGCTAACAAGAAGGGCTGTACAGGAATTTTACAAACATTATCCCATAGCATTCTGAGATACTCAATATACAGCAAGGTCTATTTTAAAGAATTACGGATGTGAACTGGAGGCATGGGATGAATCCAGCCACAAACACAGGAAATCATTAGGATTTTTAAGGTAGTTGTATCAGTTTGGACTAAAAAGAAGAGAGTTTAAAAAGAAAAGAGCTTTCTGGGCCTCTACCTTCCTACATACAAAAAATTCACTGATAAAGGTATTCAGGTATTTCTTAGAGAAGAAGAAAAATCTAAGAGAACTGAGCCAAAAGCCTATAGGACAAAGCCAAGAGCCATGGACAAGAACGGATTAGGAAACCATTCCAAGGGAACAAAATGAAATCTTAATCAAGGAACATTCCATGACCCTAAGTAAGGATTCCTAACAACATATGCTCAGCTAGATTTCAGAATTGTTATGGACTAGTGATTGCTATAAACTTCCATTTCTTTCCCTTTTCAGTGGGAGTGTCTATTGTGGTCATATTGTTGCTGTCTCATGATTCAATGTTGGGTCTGTGGAGGAAAGCAGGGCAGATAAGTTGTCTTGTTCTTGGTTCTCTGGAACAACGGGAGCTATATCCAAGGAGCTACACCTGAGGAGCCTTTTCTGTATCCAAAGCTAATACACAAAAGCATTGCATTTGAGTGTGAATAGACTTCAGCATGAATCATCAGGGCCAGATAGAAGACTGGGTTATATTGTTATATCAGTAGCCCTCAGTGAATCACACTTCCCTCTTTTTTCCTGTGTAGGCTTCTCCAACCTTGACTTTTGAGCCTGCCATGTGACTTTCATTTTTGTTTTTGCTTTGTCTAGCTTTGTTACTGGGACACCAGAAAATATGACATAAGCAGAGGATTAATAAGTACTTGCATATTTGGACTTTCTCTTAATGAATGTATCTATTTACCATTTTAAGAAGTCTGGTCTAGACTCCCTGAAGGCAAAAACCACACTAAGAGAGTAGCTCAATTGAACCAGCCATCCCAGTTGATCTCAGACCCCTAAGACAACCTACCAGCTGAATGTAGCTATAGGAATAGCCCAGGCAATACCAGCCAAACTGCTCAGCCAACCTACAGCATCTTAAGACATAATCATTATTTTGGATCTTTAAGATTTGAGGTGGTTTATTATATAATGATAAATAACAGCATTCCTTACTCTACTTCCCATCGTCTCCCTTTGGCCCCTTGAAATTTACTCTTCATTTCTTAAACAGTTTGTCGTTTTCTTCTGTTTTTCTTCCCAATATTCTTCCAGTATTAATATCATCTCTTCTGTTAGTCTTTTATCTCAGGACTTCCTTCTCTTCCCTGAGTTCTTTATTTCTTTTTTTACATTTTTTATCTAAATACAATTTAGTTAACATATAGCTTATTATCAGCTTCAGGGGTAGAATTTAGTGATTCATCAGTTTCATATAACACCCAGTGCTCATTCCATCAAGTGCCTTCCTTAATGCCCATCACCCAATTACCCCATCTCCCCAACCACCTGCCCTCCAGCAACTCTCAGTTTGTTTCCTATAGTTAAGAGTCTCTTATGGTTTGCCTCTCTCTCTGTATTTATCTTATTTTATTTTTCTTTCCCTTCCCCTATGTTCACCTGTTTTGTTTCTTAAATTGCACATAGGAGTGGAATCATATGGTATTTGTCTTTCTCTGACTGACTAATTTCACTTAGCATAACACCTTCTAGATCCATCCATGTCATTGCAAATGGCACAATTTCATTCTTTTGATGGCTGGGTAATATTCCATTGTATATATATACACACCACATCTTCTCTATCCATTCATCTGTCAATGGGCATCTGGGCTTTTTCCATATTTTGGCTATTCTGAAATTGCTGCTATAAACATTGGGGTGCATGTGACCCTTTGTATCACTATGTTTGTAACCTAGTAGTGCAATTGCTGGGTCATAGGGTAGCTCTATTTTTAACTTTTTGAAGAACCTCCATACTGTTTTCCAGAGTGGCTGCACCTCCTGAGTTCTTTACTTCTTATGAGTAACTTCTTCCATAGAAGCAATGGCTTCATTTGATATTTTTAAAATTCTTACTGGACTATTGAATAACAAATTTATTTCTGCTTTCTAGCTATGTTCTATTCTTTTTATTTTTTTGTTTTGTTTTGTTTTTTGAAGTAGGCTCCATGCCCAGCGTGGAGCCCAATGCAGGGCTTGAACTCATGACTCTGAGATCAAGACCTGAGCTGAGATCAGAAGTTGGAAACTTAACCTACTGAGCCACCCAGGCACTCCAGCTACATTCTAATGTTACCTTTTGTTTTGTTTTTGAAGCTTGTAATGCCATTTTGCACATTTTTTCCTATAACATATTTGTATAGCTGTTAAATTGGTGCCTTTAGTTTGAAATACCAACAAGTAGGATTTTCACTGAACCAGCTATTTTTAATAGATGAGGGATAATGCAGGGAAGGGAAGGCTGCTAATAAAATATTTTTAATGAAAAAATGAATGTGTAATTACCTCTTCTTTGCAACTTAAAATCTAACTTCCTTAGGACTTCTACCGTTCATCCTATGACTTATTTTTTCTTATTGATTCCAACATCATTTGCAGTCACTGAAGGGCACAGGCTCTAAATTTTAAGTGATCCACTCATTTATAGTACTTGATGTTATATGAGACCTTCCACTTTCTGCAGCACTTAAACCTAGTTTATTTGATCTCAGCCTTTCTCATAGTAGTTCCCATCTAGGGTGAGGACTCTTTCTAGAAGTGAGTAATTTCTGGAGATTTCTGAAACGTACCCTCAAAATACCTTCTCTAGGACACCTGGGTGGCTCTGTCGGTTAAGTGTCTGCCTTCAGCTTGGGTCATGATCCCATGGTCCTGTGATCGAGTCCCACATTCAGACTCTCTGTTCTGCAGGGAGCCTGCTTCTCCCTCTGCCTCTGCCTCTGCTTCTCTCTCTCTCTCTGTCTCATGAATGAGTAAATAAAAATTTTAAAAAATCTTCTCTATTCTTTCTGTTCCTCCAATGCTTCAGTGTCTCCCCTTTTCTCAAGATTTGTATGCTCTGGCTCTGCTAGTCCCAGTGCATTTAAAAAATATCTAACAATAACTTGGAGTTGACAAATTTTTCTTTTAAAGATTTATTTATTTTAGAGAGAGAGAGAGAGAGAGAGAGTGTGCATGAGTGGGGGGAGGGGCAGAGGGAGAGAGAGAATCCTCAAGCAGACTCTATGCTGAGCATGGAGCCCAATGCAGGGCTTGATCCCAGGACCCTGAGGTCATGACCTGAGCGGAAATCAAGAATTGGTTGCTTAACCAACTGAGTCACCTAGGCACCCCTGGAGTTCAGAATCTTTACAGAAAACTTATGATTTCATTCAAAATGAGAGTTTTGTTTTTATTTTCATTTTCTATGCATTTGTAGAGTTTTCAAGAGAATTGAGAAAGGAAGAACAAAGCTGCCCTCATGATCTTGTTAGAAGCCCTCTCCTTATGGCTTCTGAGCACAGAAAACCCCCAACAAAATCAACAAAAGCAAGACATATTGCAACGAAAATGGCAAGGTATAATGATAAAGAAAAAATATGCTGCCTACAAGACTCATTTTAGACCTAAAGACATCTGAAAATTGAAAGTGAGGGGATAGGGAAACATCTATTATCAAATGGATGTCAAAAAAAAAAAAGCCAGAATATCAATACTTATATCAGACAAAATAACTTTAAGACAAAGATTGTAACAAGAGAGAAAGGACACTATATAATAATAAAGGGGACAATACAACAAGAAGATATAACAATTATAAATATTTACGCATCTAACATGGGAACACCCAAATACATAAAACAGTCAGTAACAAACATAAAGCAACAAATCAATAATAATATAAGAATAGTAGGAGATTTTAACATCCCACTTACATAAATGGACAAATTATCTAAATAGAAAATCAACAAGGAAACCACTTTGAATGACAGTAGATGAGACGGATTTAACAGCTATATTCAGAACATTCCATCCTAAAACTGCAGAATACACATTCTTTTCAAGGGCACAAGGAACATTCTCCAAAATAGATCACATATTAGGCCACAAAACAAGCCTCAACAATTTAAAAAAGACTGAAGTAATACCATACATCTTGTCTGACCACAATGCTAGGAAACCAGAAGTCAACCACAAGAAAAAATCTAGAAACACCACAACTACATGGAAGTTAAATAACATGCTACTAAACAATGACTGGGTCAACCAGAAAATCAAAGAGGAAATAAAAAAGTACGTACATGGAAACAAATGAAAATGAAAACATAATGGTTCAAAACCTTTTGGACACAGCAAAAGAAGTTCTAAGAGGGAAGTTTATAGCAATACAGGCCTACCTCAAGAAGCAAGAAAAATCTCAAGCTAACCTTATACCTAAAGGTGCTAGAAAAAGAACAACAAACAAAACCTAAAACCAGCAGAAGAAAGGAAATAATAAAGATTACAGCAGAAATAAATGATATAGAAATTAAAAATACAATAGAACAGCTCAATAAAACCAGGAGCTGGTTCTTTGAAAAAAAATTAATAAAATTGATAAACTTCTAGCCAGATTTATCAAGAAAAAAAGAGAAAAGACCCAAATAAATAAAATCGCTAACGAGAGAGGAGAAATAACAACAAACACCACAGAAATACAATTGTAAGAGAATATTATGAAAAACTATATGCCAACAAATGGTACAACCTGGAAGAAATGGATAAATTTCTAGAATGCATAAGCTACCAAAACTGAAACAGGAAGAAATAAAAAAATTGAACAGACCAATAATGAGGAAAAAAACCTGAACCATTAATAAAAAAGTAAAACAGAAACCAAAAACCAAAACAAAAAATTCCCAACAATCCAAAGTCCAAGACCCGATGACTTAACAGGTGAATTTCAGAAAACATTTAAAGAAGAGTTAATACCGATTCTTCTCAAACTACTACAAAAAAAAAAAAGTAGGAAAACTTCCAAATTCATTCTGTGAGGCTAGCATTACTCTGATACCAAAACCAGATAAAGACACCAAAAAAAAAAAAAAAAAGAGAGAGAGAGAGAGAGAAAGAGAACTACAGGTCAATATCCCTGATGAACACAGATGCAAAAATCCTCAACAAAATACTAGCAAACCAAATCCAACAATATGTTTTAAAAAATCATTCACCACAATCAAGCGGGATTTATTCCTGGGTTGCAAAGGTGGTTCAATATTTGCAAACCAATCAACTTGATACATCACATCCATAAGAGAAAGGATAACAACCATGTGATTGTTTCAATAGACATGGAAAAAGTGTTTGACAAAGTACAACATCCACTCATGATAAAAATCCTCAACAAATTAGGGAGGGAACATACCTCAACATAATAAAGGCATTATATGAAAAACCCACAGTGAACATCATACTCAATTGGGAAATACTAAGAGACTTTCCTCTAAAGTCAGAGACAGGACAAGGATGTCCACTCTCCACTTTTATTCAACATAGTACTGGAAGTTCTAGCCATAACAATTAGACAACAGAAAGAAATAAAAGGAATCCAAATCTGTAAGGAAGAAGTAAAACTTTCACTACCTGCAGATGACATGACACTATATATAGAAAAACTGAAGGATTCTAAACAAAACAAAACAAAAAACCAAAACAAAACCCCTGCTAGAACTGATAAACACACTCAGTAAGGTCACAGGACACAAAATCAATCAACAGAAACCTGTTGCATTTCTATACACCCACAGTGAAGTAGCAGAAAGAGAAATTAAGAAAACAATCCCATTTATGATTTGCACCTAAAATAAGATACCTAGAAATAAACCTAATCAAAGAGGTGAAAGATCTGTACTCTGAAAACTAAAAACACTGATGAAAGAAATTGAAGACAACACAATGAAATGGAAAGACATTCCATGCTTATGGATTAGAAGAACAAATACTGCTAAAATGTCTATACTACTCAAAGCAGTTGACACATTTAATGCACTCCCTATCAAAATACCAATAGTATTTTTCACAGGCCTAGAACAAGCAATCCTAAAATTTGTACAGAACCACAAAAGACCCTGAATAGCTAAGGCAACCTTGAAAAATAAAAGCAAAGCTGGAGGCATCACAATTCTGGACTTCAAGTTATATTACAAAGCTGTAGTGATCAAAACAGTATGTTACTGGTACAAAAACAGACACATAGATTAATGGAACAGAATAGAAAACCCCGAAACAAAACCACAATTATATGGTCAATTAATCTTTGACAACAGGAAAAAATATGCAATGGGAAAAAGACAGTCTCTTTAACAAATGATGCTGGGAAAACTGGACAGCAACATGCAGAAGAATGAAACCGGACCACTTTCTTACACCATACACAAAAATAAATTCAAAATGGATGAAAGACCTAAATGTGAGAGCCGAAACCATAAATATCCTAGAAGAGAGCATAGGTAGTAATTTCTCAGACATCGGCAACTCTTTTCTAGATTAGGTCCCCTGAGGAAAGGGAAACACAAGCAAAAATAAATGACTGGGAATTCATCAAGATAAAATGCTTCTGCACAGCAAAGGAAATTACCCACAAAACTAAAAGGCAGCCTATGGAGTGGGAGAAGATATTTGCAAATGGCATATCTGATAAAGGGTTGGTACCCGAAATATATAAAGAACTTCTTTTTTTGTTAAAAAACAAATAACTAAAAATGGGCAGAAGCCATAAACAGACATTTCTCCCAAGAAGACATACAGATGGCCAACAGACATAAAAAGATGCTCATCATCACCTATCATCAGGGAAATGCAAATAAATGCTAAATGAGACATCACCTCACAACTGTCAGAATGGCCAAAATCAAAAACACAAGAAACAGCAAGTTTCGGCAAAAATATAAAAAAAGAGGTACCCTCATGCCCTGCTGGTGGGAATGAAAACTGGTGCAGCCATTCTGGAAAACAGTATAGAAGTTCCTCAAAATGTTAAAACTAGAATTACCCTATGATCCAGCAACACACTACTAGGTATTTACCCAAAGAACACAAAAACATTAATTCAAAGGGATACATGCATTGTTATGTTTATTGCAGTATTTACAATAGCCAAACTATGGAAACAGCCAGAGAGTTCATCAACTGATGAATGGATAAAGATGTGGGGTGTGTGTGTGTGTGTGTGTGTGTGTGTAATTATAATGGACTACTATTCAGCTATAAAAAAGAATGAAATCTTCCCATTTGCAAGGACATGGATGGAGCTAGAGAATATAATGCTAAGTGATATCAGCCAGGGAAAGACAAATACTGTATTATTTCACTCATATGTGGAATTTAAGAAACAAAACAAGCGAACACAGGGGGAAAAGAGAGAGAGAGATAGAGACTAAGAAACAGATTCTTGGCTATAGAGAACAAACTGATGGGTATGGATGTGGGGGGGGGTATTGGAGTATGAGATGGGTGATAAGGATTGAGGAGTACACTTGTCATGACAAACACCAGGTGATTAAAAAAAATGTAAAAAATAAAACGAGGCTTTCCTAAAAACAGCATAGGTTGTTGAGACCTTTGAAGTATGGAAAATACAACCTGTCAACCAAAGTTCTACTGGCAGAAAAACTGCACTACTTTGGCCATGTATAGAACAACTTTAATTTTGACAGCAGTACAGGGCTATTGTGCTGATGAAGTAAGGAGCTACATAAATCACCTTGGTGCACTGCTTCCTAGATTGGCATTAAGGGTCTGAAAAATCTCTGCCATATGCTGGAAGAATTAGCACGTAAGGCCATGAAGGTTGAATAACTTTATCAGAGCCAGGGCCTTGAATTACTGCCTGAAGGCTTTTGAAAAAAAAAAAAAAAAAGTCACACTGTAATATTGTTACTCTTTTTTACAAAGAATTTTATTGTTTTTTTTGTTTTGTTTTGTTTTTTGCTTTTTGTTTGTTTGTTTTTTTAGAAAAGATATTTAGAGTACCTCACTGAATTTTAGGAATTTTTTTTCACTTTTTTTTGCAAGTAAAGTAAAAGCCCATTCTCAGAACATTTATCAGAGAAAGATTTATTCATAGAATCCTTGGAAGATATTTTTGGCTATATGAATGAACCAAATCTTCTGAATCGAGGCCTTGGATTAACTATTTAAAACGGCACTAAAACTCTGTGAGCAATTTTGGATAAACTGCCATTTTAGAAAAGGAGTTTGGAGGCAAACAACTTTGCAAACTTTCAAATATTGGAGGAAGAACTTCAGAAGACTGGAGTCTCAAGTAACTGAGGATGCCAACTTTGCTGCAGTCAAAAATCTGCATAAACATTTTATAATTTTTAATGTCAATGCTACTCAGAAATCTTTAATTCCCTTATTATCAGGTTGGCAGGATTTTGCACTATTAATATTTTTTAAATATTTAACTTTTTTTGCATTTAACTCTTTAGAACTTTTGGAAATTATTTTGTTTTATTACATGAGAAGAACATCTACATTTCTCCACAGAGTATGTGTTCTCAGTTTTTGAACACTCTCTCTTTGTTTTCAGATGCTTCTGTTAAACATCACATGCCAAGTTATCACACTGTAAGACAGGTGTATTAAATATTTTTTATATGAAAAAACAGGAGGAAAGAAAAAAAGGATGAAAGGAGAGAAGAGAGAAGGGAAGGACAAAGATAAACTTTGAGCACTGTGTTAAGTAATTTCACATAAACTATATATGAGTTATTCTTAAATTAACTCAATGTCATATATACTTTTATGAACATGTTTTACAAATTGGGAAAATAGAGTTCAGAAAATTTAGTAGCCAGTGCTTTTGGCAGAGATATGTGGAGAGACTGGCTCAATAATTGATTATGAAGAACTAAACCAAGTGGTGGGAAATTGGGTATAATCTAACCTATATGCACACAATTTCCAGAGTTTTAAAATACACCTTGCAATTTTATAGAAATGAAGATTAAATGTGAGCTTTTATTAACTCAAGTCTGTAACATAGCGGCAACTCCATTGTTAACATTATATTAAACTATTCCAACTTAGCCATTACTCATCCTGGCCCTTGTTACCACCAACCAGTGTTTGATTGGTTGTATCTCTTACAAAAACCTCAGGTCTACACATAACCATTGCGACTATGCTTCTTTTACTGCAGACGGGTAACATTCTGGGGATTGGATTGAAGAATTATTTTTTTTTTTGATGCTATGATATCCCAATCTTTCAAATTAATGTAGTCATGCTGATGGCATATACTTAAAGCTAATCAAAGTGATATTTTAGAAATTTTATGATTTTATTTGAAATAAAAGTTATTGTTGAAAAATCTCTTTGAACTTTCCATATTTCCATATTGCTCCAATGCCTCCTCAGGTCAACCATAATCTCTCCTCATCTGCTACATTCCTCAAAGATCGAGGCAAATAGTCCTCTAGTGTGTTTCCCAGATCTGTCCAGCAGAGTTTGGCAGTGTTGCGAGAGTTTTTTTAGAGTTTTGCTCTCTCACAGCCCTTGGTTCATTCCATTATTACCACACTCAGTACAGTGAAGAGTGACTACATAGTACCACCTGAGCCTTCACCACTAGACTGTGGGTACCTTGAGCCGGTGGCTATGGCTTATATCTCTACACCTCTCAGTCTAAAAGTGTAGTGTCTAATCCAGTATAATAAAATGGTAAGGAGAATTTTAAAAAAATAAACATAAAACTATTACTAACATTTTAATATGCTTTAATCTTTCATGTATATTCAGTGTATATACATATATATGTATAAAATATCAAAATATTGCTTTATAATATATGGTCTAATATATTTTTTAAACAACAGTATACTGTGAAAATATTTCACGTGAATAATTATTCAATAACACAATTATTTTTACTTGTCATTATGGACATTTCAAACATATACCAAAATAAAACAAAAGCATAACCAATCTCTATGTAACTACCACCCAACTCAATAATTATTAATATTTGGCAATTTTTAAAAATATATATCTCTATCTACTTTCCCACTCCTCACTCTGGGTTATTTTAAAGCAAAGTCCAGGTATCATATTGTTTCATTAGTAAGTACTTCAGTATGTACGTCTAAAAGATGAACATTAAGAAAAAAGCACAATGTTATTATCACCCCAAGTTATTTTAAAGATTTATTTATTAATTTTAGAGAGAGAGAGCGTGTATGAGCGGGAGGGACAGAGAGAGAGGGAGAGAGAATCTCAAACTGACTCCATGCTGAGCACAGAGCCTTCAGAGCCCCTCAGAGCCCCCCATGGGGCTCAATCCCATGACCTTGAGATCATGACCTGAGCTGAAACCAAGAGTCAGACACTCAACCGACTGTGCCATCCAGGAAACCCCACCCCAAGTTATTTTAAATAATTCTTAATATAATCAAGTATCCAGTCAGTATATAAGTTTTCCTGATTGTCTCATAAGTGGTTGCTTTATGGTTGATTTATTAAATCAGTGTCCAAAGTCTTCATATTGAATTTGGCTGATTTGCTTCTTAAGTCTTTTATAATCATGCTATCTCATTTTATTTTCTCCTTGTTATTATTTTATAGAAACATTTCAAACCTTCATCCTATCCCATGCTATGGCTACAAGACAATTTATTCAAAAGGCTTCTATTATTGAACATTTAACTTATTTCTAATTTTTTCTCCTATTAAACAATGTTCTAATGAATATGCATATAGATAAATCTTCAAACACACCTAGAATTATTCTATTAGGATTAATTCTTAGAAGTGGAATGCCTCATGGGTTCTTTTTTTTTTTTAAGCTTTTGATACAGCTTGTCAAATTACTCTTCAAAATGATTGAGCTAATTTACACTCCTACCAGCAGTATGAACATATCTGTGCCCCCACACCCTCATCAACACTGCATAATATCTTAATTTAAAATATTTGCCACTTTGATAGACCAGAAAGATCTTGCTGTTTCAATTTGCATTTTTTTTAGTTAATAGTAAGAGAAAGTGCCCTGAATCCTTGAATCCTTATTCAGTGCTTACTGTGGCCACAAAACCCCTTTCTGGTAAATCCATAAAGGAGATACACCTGTTTAAGGGGCAAGGCCAAGAAAATGCAGATTTTTATTACTAGATTTAAGCAGAAATTCTGGCTCTGGTGAATATGAACTGCAAGAATTCTTTTTTCTTAATCAAATGTAGCATTTCCCTTATGTGCCTTCATTAGGATGATGATACTTCTCAACTGGGATGCAGCTCCAGACCCATTGCACCGTCTCAGGCACACAGTTCCAAAAGTTCATGGGCCCTAAAGTCCCTTTAGCCTCTTAATCACACATGTACATAATAACTCCTTATACCACAGCCAAGCTGTAGTCTTGGGGTATTACTGTCCAGCATCAATGTTCCTCCCTCCCAAGGTAGAATTCCTGGGAGGTAGGAGGTAAAGCAGGGTGGTACACATGGAGTAGCAATGAACCAGCTCCCCTTAGAATAGGGGATGTGAAGCCAAAGTAAAGTTAAACTTTTTTCTCTAACACTTTTGGTCATTAGAGTATGTCTTTTGTGAATCATGTGTTCATTTTCCCTGCCAATCAATGAGTGATGAACAAATGAAAGAATGAATGATCACATTTTGGGTATAATCATTCAACTAGTTACAAATCAACCAAATTGCACTGTCTTTTAGTCCATATTTCATTTTCTTGTCAACCTTTATTGCAGGAACTATCCAGTCTGGTAGACATCTATTTTAAAGCAGGCTTTTATGTCTAACTTCTTTCTCAGAATTCTTCAAAGTAACTTAAATAGTCAGGGTCTTATCTCTATACACCCTTTAAATGAGGCCAGTCAAGATCCCACTGGTCTAAAAACCAATGGATCAAAGATCACAGAATTATTGATCGTGAGTTTGCTTTCTTCACTGTGGTGTCAAGAAGAGGACCATCCTTTCTGAATAACCTAACCATGTGCCCTGCATTTTTATTCTTTTCTCCTCATCAGGCCCTTCTCCCACCAATCTTCTCTTCTCTCTTAAGTCATCAACCCTACTCTGAGAACTGTGGTAACAAAGCCCTTTATCCCATCTTTTCACAAGAGACTTAAATATGAAATTGTTTTTTGGTTCTTACAGTGCTTAGCTTATGCATAGGAGTAGTGCTCTTCAGAAAATGTAAATTTTGAAATCAGCTGGCAATTAACATCTTTACAAATTCATATTGCATATCGTCAACAGAATTTATATAGCTAGCTAGCTAGATAGATAGATACATAGATATGATTCTCCATGGCCTGTAGAACAACATTTCCTAAATGGTGCCCCATGAAACCACAGAACTCTTAAATTATTAGTATGCTCAGAATTTTTTTTTGCAAATACATTTTAAAAATATATTTTGCATTTGTTTCATTTAAGATTCATAATATACATAAATATTAGTGTATTAAACTCTCTGAGGAATTTTGCATTGAAGAAACCTTACTTATCTCTTTTAATAAAAAATATATTTGATGACAGAATGAGGGTTTTTGTTTGTTTGTTTTTTTAGTGAAGCATCCATTAATATTTTTTGCAGAATTGTTTGGGACACACACAAAACACAGGTGATGACACACAAGTGAAAGCATTTGGAATAGCATATCAGAGAAGCCAGATTCTGCATAACTTTTTGGTCCTCTTTCTTTACCTCCCTGTTGCTCTCTCCCAATCTCTCCACTTTCAGTGCAGATATACTAGCTTCATTAATATCAAAAGTCCTATGCTTCCTTGAACACAAAGTGCTTTAGAATATTCACAAGCCTTTTCACATGCTGTTGCTCGCTATCTCGAAAACATTCTTTTGCAATTTCATCTGCAAATTCCCACATATTCTTTAACATGCAGTTCATATGATAGCTATTCAGCAAGACCAGTCAAGATTCCAAGTTTTATACTCCTTTCTTCTTGGCTATTCCAGAATTTTATTTTTCCCTTTATAATATTCCATCCATACTATATTACCTATATATCTGTCTGCTTCCCTCTTTAGACCATTTTCTCCTGTAGGTGAGGTACCATATCTTATTCATTATTTTATATTTACTGACCAACACAGTGTCTAGCACATAAAAGGTATTCCATATCTATTTTAGAAGTTAATTAATTTGCTTATCCAACAAAGTTCTTTTCATTGAGTCCCAAGGAGCATAAATATCATGTATCCTGTTCTGACTGTGCATCTCCTTGCAATATTTTAAGACTGCATTGTGCTGTCCTAACAGAAAACAAACAAGAATGGTTTGATTGGGGCGCCTGGGTGGCTCAGTTGGTTAAGCGACTGCCTTCGGCTCAGGTCATGATCCTGGAGTCCCGGGATCGAGTCCCGCATCGGGCTCCCTGCTCAGCGGGGAGTCTGCTTCTCCCTCTGACCCTCCTCCCTCTCATGCTCTCTGTATTTCATTCTCTCTGTCTCAAATAAATAAATAAAAATCTTTAAAAAAAAAAAAAAAAAAAAAAGAAGGGTTTGATTGTTCCCTATCAAAATGATGACAGGTCTGTTTGCCCAAATGTATGGGTCATTCTGTTAATTTGGTGGTGATGGAGCCATGGAACCATGAACTCTCAGAATTAGAAGAGCCGTTCAAATCATCTAGTTCTGCCATTCTTGTCTCTTCATTTACTGTGGAGCCTGTCTGGAGTTTTCTATCTTTTAAATAAAATATTTTAAAATGGAAGTTTTACTGTGCATTTTTTACATTCATTGAAGTGCATAAAACGATCTATAAAAACAAACTACCCATCAGACATAAATTCATGAGCCTTAAGGCCTCTTAAGGATCATTCATCCTCCCTAGAAATTGTTCTCTATCCTCATGGAGAACAGCGGGGAGCTCCCTCATGGGCAGTAAGTACAGGTTTGTGTGGGGGATGCTATCAGACGTGGCTCCAGCATCTATACTAGTTTATACTTCCTCTGTTCTTTTTTTTTTAAGATTTTATTTATTTATTTATTTGAGAGAAAATGAGAGCGAGAGCAAGAGAGAGAGAGAGAGCATGAGCACAGAGAGAGAGGGAGAAGCAGACTCCCTGCTGAGCAGAGACCGATGCGGGGCTCGATCCCAGGACCCTGAGATCATGACCTGAGCCGAAGGCAGATGCTTAACCAACTGAGCCACCCAGGTGCCCCTATACTTTTTCCATCCTTAAATTGCTTCTCAAAGATTTCAGGAGTATCATTCACCTGGCATCATGATGACACACAGAAGACACAAATGGATACTGCATACCCATGAATAATGAAGGAAATTATTCAATGTTCTTTTAGTCACCTTGTTATTAAGGGCTAGTATATCTGACAAGTCACAAGGAAATCAGAAGTCTTTGCTAAACCATTTGAAAAATGTACTCCTCAACTATCATTATCAACTCAGATATTCAGAAACCTGAATCCCACCCAGAAAACTTCATTTTTAATGCTCCTATGTCATCTCTTGTGTGAATCATTTGCATTATGTCTGGCTGGAATCAAGAACAAGAATTTCAGGAAGTTAGAGCCAGTGACACTCACTCTGTAAAGTTATTGAGCATCATACAAGTTATATAATTTCAATTTAATTGTTTCATTTAGAACAATTCTAACAGCCAATCCCCACTGTTGATTTATATCCATTCATTTATCTAGTACTTCATTCAACCAATTATGCAATAAAAATAGGTATTGAATACTGTTATGGACATGATGGTGTATAAGGCACATGGAGCTTATCAACGTAATCCTTAGCCTTCAAGAGCTTGAGGTTCTACACGGGTCAAGTGCACACATGAGAAAGAAAATGCCTTATAGACATTTTCAAAGGCAGAAAAGAGCATTAAAGCTTAGAGGGACTTAGTGGAATTGCTCCACTGAATATATATATAAAATACAAACACTGGGTAACTATATATCTTTTCTGTCCAATTTGGTAGTCTCTAGCCATACGTGGCTATTAAACACATGAAATGTGATTACTCTTCATGGAGATATGTTGCCTATATACAATACTCACCAAAATTTGAAGATTTCATGTGAAAAAATAATGTAAAATACCATTTATAAATTTACCTTGATTGGGGTGCCTGGATGGCTCAGTCAGTTAGGCATCTGCCTTCGGCTCAGGTCATGATCCCAGGGTCGGGGGGGGAGCCTGCTTCTCCCTCTCTCTCTACTGCTCCCCCTGCTTGTGCTCTCTTGCTCTCTCTGCAAATAAATAAACAAAATCTTTAAAAAATAAATAGATAAATAAATAAATAAATTTTACCTTGATTACTTGTGAAAATTGTAAGATTTAGTATATATTGGATTAAATAATAAATTGCTAAAATTAATTTCATTTACTTCTCTTTACTTTTTTCATGTATGTGGCTATTACACACACATTTTTCATTATATTTTTATTGGCTGCTAGTAGTAGAGATGATTTGCGTGCATACACACGGCAGGCTGAAA
Source organism: Neomonachus schauinslandi (assembly GCF_002201575.2). Taxonomy (NCBI): domain Eukaryota; kingdom Metazoa; phylum Chordata; class Mammalia; order Carnivora; family Phocidae; genus Neomonachus; species Neomonachus schauinslandi. Next base: position 16,743,143 of record NC_058412.1, on the reverse strand, counting down.
CACAGGCACCTACATATTCTTACCACTTTCTTATACTGCAAGGGCTAAAACTAACAATCATTTCCCCCTAAATCCTTTGCAGCTATGGATTTAGAGACAATTTACTCTCATTAATTAGAAGCATGAGCATAACACTTGACCTAGGGGCTAAGAAGGAGAGATACAGATCATTTTGCTGGTTCAGACTGTGAGAGAAGTGGCAAGGCTCTGAAAGAACAGCTGCATCAGTGGATTTCCAATTCAACAGGGAAATTTCCTGATTGTGGCAGAATAATCAACTCCCCTTGATGGTTCATTTGTACCGTGTAACTTCAGAAGTCAATCCTAGAATGTGCTTTTTAGCTTTGTCAACAATTATACAAGATACTTAAGAATCTATATTAACTCTATTTCTTCTTAAATTAGCTAAAGTTGATTCTGTTGTCTGCATTTGAACACTTTTCAATTCAGGGTTGGTGGAATAGGTATTAACCAATTTAGCATAAGTTAAAGCACACATATATACAAGTCACTTGTTAATATCTATTTCTCTGTTGTCTCCTATAGGTACAGATGCATAGTAGGAGAGCATTTAATAACTGTTGAATGCATTTAAATAAAATAAAGAAATATAATGTAACAAATGACAAGTCATATATTATAAATTTTAATATGATCTCTTTATCATCTGATGTTTAAGTAATGTTATAATAAGGCCCAAAGAATTGAAAAAATCATACTATTTTCTATAATGTGTATGCCAAGATTTTTTTTCTTTGTAAGTGGGTCATCAGCTGGGATTTTAGTGTTCTTCCTTATATTAGAAGTGTGTCTTTTCTCTGTTTCTATCCTAAGGACTACAGACATTGCTTTTGATATGACAGAACCAATTCAAACCTTTTAGAAATTGCAACAGATAAGAACATGACCCTGATGTGTCCACCTAAAGGCTTGGGACCTTGGTTTACCATTAAGTTCATGGCTTGGCATTTTACCAAGAAAATCAAGAAATCATCTGTGACTGCTCCAAAAAGTTCACATCAAGGTCAGTGAAAGCTAAGTTTGGCCATGATCAAGCATCTGTAAGGTGGAACAAAGGTCAAATGCACTGGGGATTGAGATGTCCCTGCTCTCCCCACTAGCCAAAGTCCACAGAAGTCACAACTGCTTTGGGACCTCGAGGGCTGCAGGTCAGAGGAAGCACCAAAGCATGCCACAGAGTTCTAAAAAACCACAGATTTTCTGGCTTAATTTTCCCAGATAATTAACTCTAGAAGATGCCTTTGAATTTTCTATCCTTTACCAGTATGCAAATTTTTAGCTTTCTAAATCAGTGGTGATCATACTAATAACTACTGTGCAAACAGAAGAGATGCTTCTATAACTATTTGCAGTCTCAGTCTGGCCACTCATCTGCATAACTCTTCCATTTTTAGCTATTACTCCAATTTTAGTGTCACTGCCCAACTCTCCACATGCACACCACTTATTATCACTGAAGCAGAAAGAGTGAGCTAAGAAATACAAGAACAAAAAAATCAATGTGTAGAATTTTTTTTGCCTTTAAGTACCAAGACCTTATAAAGTGGAAGAGAAACAGAGAGAGACCTGGAAGAGGATGCAGTATTAAGTGAGAGATTCTTGGAATGAGTGTGTATGTGTGCACACGCATATTTGTGTTTTAAGATAAGAGGTAAAAGAGCAAGTGAGATAGATAAGAATGATGCAAAAGAGAGAATAACGAAGGCCTTAGGGAATAGAGTTTGACAACACTGGCTCATGTCCTCACCATGCTATTATAAGATTCTGCTTTAATTCAGAGAAATATAACTTTATGAAAATGGACTTTCAAAAAAAAAAAAAAACCATTTCTATTTTCAGATTCCTAACTCAGCCCTCAGGCATGATTAATGCTCCAGTGGACCTGATCCAAAGTGAAATCATTACAGCCTATGCAGTTCATGCTTTCGAATGATTCATTCTTACAGGAAATTAAAGAATAAAGAGAATTGTATAAGTGCAATGATCAACCCAAAAGAGAAATTGGGAAGTTTAAAACTCATTTTTGGCTCCCAGGTGGAGGCCATCCATAGATCCCTGCACTGAGTTTAATGAATCTGAGTCTTGTTAATGCAGAGCAATACTTCTCTCTGATCCCATGGATCTAGTTCCTATGTGGATTCAATGATGCCATGGGAAAGCACTTCAGCATTACCAACAACCTACAGAGGCATGACAGCTATGCCAGTAAAATCCTCAAAGACCTCTTACCTTACTGCCATTAATCACCCTGAAGAGCTGGAAAGCGTGAGGCACATCTTTTTTCAGGGCACATTTTGAGAATTTAACATTTTTCCGTTGCTTCCTCTTGGGCCCTCAAACCACACTTTAGGTCCCTCTTTCGTGTAACCTGGAATTTCCTCTAATAAGCTCCATAATGTCAGTATGCCAGGAAAATCTCCAGATCTTTTTCAAATGTCTACCCAATTAGGATGATCCCACCCAATCCCTAATGACTGAATCTTTCACCCTTTTACAAACCAAGACTCCATTCATCATTGCAGTGCCTTAAGACTGATATTAGAAAGAAAGCAAGGTTCTGAAATCTCCTTAGAGTAGGGCTGATTTTTAAGGAAATTGGCTCTGTCACTGGAAGTTCTCAGAGACTTGAACATTTTCTATTACAAATGCTATAAAAGGGATTCTTATCCTTGGTGGGAGGTTAGACCAGACCCCTAAGGTCCTTTCAATCTCTGAAATTGGAAGTTATGAGTAACCTGTGGACCACTCAACTCTCCCTGTGTAATACGTGTTTTTAAATAGAAGGTTGAGGTGATGAATACAGAGTTAGGTTCCAGGGGCCCATTCCTAGCTCAGAAACTGTTGGAGGCAAGACAGATCCTGTTTCTATTGCTATTTCCACACCTGACTTAACACAAGCCCCAGGAAGACAATAATATATCATCTTTTTTCTCAGTCAGGGTCAGATAAAGTCTATAAAGTTCAACAAAAAGCGACTGTGACCCTTACTTTTCTCTTCTCAATGTACTACCAAAGTCTCTGGGATTTTGACTCAATTACAATGTAATTTAGGGTCAGCAGAATAAGACTGTTGTTGGTTCTGAAATTGGAAGAGAGTTGTTTTCTGAGACATTAGCAATTGTGGACAGTTAGGCCATTTTGGCTTTAACATCTCTACCTCCATGACTTCACTTGTGAGTTGAATTTGCTCTGTTGTGGGAGCAACAGCTGTGGCGGCTGTGGGCAAATCACAGCTGCTGAACATCCACCTGGATGAACCAGGGGCTGAGGCTGGCATAATAAAGTCCGTGCTTAACAGGTATAGGCGCAGCAAATGTTCTTAAGGTGGACTAGAAGGAGGGAGGGGAGATATGGTAGGGAAGTTGCTAAAAAAAATGAGGAGGCCTTTACATAATTGAGCCAATAAGATCTCCTTTTTCAGAAAACATGTAATTTGCTCTCCTTTTCCAGGCACAGTACTTGAGACATCATATCCATTATTATCCAAGGCCATTTCTTTAACAAATAAGATGAGAAATGACATATTTCACAGTTTGACTCAAGATCACTCAAACCCTGTATTATAGACAATTCCTTGTGTTTTCTGAGCATAATTATTTCGTATGGAGGTACAAAGAAGAGCAGCTTTCAAAACAAGCTCAGCCCAAACTCAGGCCTGGATAGGGTATGCTCTGGGGTGTGCGTCACTAGTGTTCTCCAATGTGATTTGACATAAAAATATTACATGGGCCTGGATTTCTATACCTATCATAATGACACATTTTAGTTCACATGGTTTGGGATGTGGAAACTTGAGTCAAGAGACTAGAAGGCCCAACAGATTTTGACCCCCATGTTCTGTCCTTATCAGCAAATTTCTCCATAGAAAGATATGAATAAGGATACAGAATATTTAAAGGTGTTTAAGGTGCTCCCAAAAAGTGATCAGGGAAGCCAGAGGAGGAGATGCAGTAGAACAATAGGTATGATGTTAATAAATTGAATAAAGATGTGAAGACTTGTAAATGTTTTATACAGCATTTGTCTGAAGAACAGTGGTGGAAACCCCACCTGAGAAAAATCAATTGGCGTCAAATGCATGAATAATATCAATGTTTATCAACACCCCCAAATGATTAGTAAAAATTCTCTATTGGGTGAGCTTAAGGGGAAACAAAGTCAACTTGTTTCTTCAGTGAACAGAACCCCATTTTAGGGCCCAGTAAGCTAATGCATCTAGAATGTTGGCTTCCTCTTTGGCTGATACCTCTAGGATAGTCTCCTCATGGTCTACATTGCTACTTATTTCTCCTCTCTCCCATCTCCAACACGATCAGCATGCTTTACTCGCCTAACCATGTACCAAGGAATAGGGCAAGGGCAAGTGTAGAGGGTGCCACCTCTGGAAGGTAGGATTGGTACATTTGCATATCGACAAAGGAATGCTCAGTTTTTAATGACAAATATGTGTACCTTGTAGAACTATTTCTTCCTATATGGATTGCAAATCATAAAACATAGGGGAATTTTCAGAATCACAAAGAGTACATTAAGTTGCTTGAAGTTTGGATAAGATTCTCAAACAGAATGGAGATATCCTGGTGGACTAACAGTGTGGAAAATGGTTCATTTCACATCTTCCAATGACCCCACTAAGTCCATATTCTATCTCTGCAGTATATACCTTTCTGTGATCCAAGACATTGTCTCTAACAGTTTAACAAATGGTACTATAGTAAACATTAGGAGAAAAAAGATCACTTACTTAAAGAAAATAAGTGTAAGGACATTGCTCTGTTGTCATCTTTTCTCCAAAACAAAAGTTGGCATTAAGCCTTTTCTTTCTTTTAGATTTAAAGACATTTAGGATTAAATTCAGAATCACTTTCAGAAAACACAGACTCTATTTCAAAGATACCGTACTGCCTCTAATTCTATTAAATGTGACCTTGTAAACATCTGCAAACTTCTGCAAAATTACTATACCTAAAATCCCTCAAATCCAGTGTGCTTTTTCAGAGATTAAAGACACTTGAAGTACTATCATCCTAGCAAAACACATCAGAGTGGAAGAGCATCACCCAAAGCTACTCTGGTCATGGTTGGATTGTCACCCCAAATTAGTATTCAGGAGGGTCTCTCTGACAAATGGAGTTATTATCCACAGATGCTGTAAACATAAATCAGGAGGATATCATCAATAATGTTGTATTCTCTTTGTCCTCATCGTGTTTACAGATCTCGCTTTGAACAGCACATAAATACTTAGAGCATATTGTGGGAAACATGCCACTCATCTTATTAGCTTTCTCTGGCTCCAAGCTCTGATGCTGATCATTCCCTGACAGTGTTTGCCAACAACAAAAGAAGCCTATTGATTACATTGCTTCTCCCTTTGGCAGACTTTCTGCCCATGATTACCTTGCATCACTTGTCTTAAGTCAAATGTCACAGAACAACTTAACAAGGGATGCATCTATCTGGTAGAGCAAAATGTATTACTATGAGTTGAATTGGAGGAAAATCCTTTGGTATTATGAATTGTTTACAATTTAAAATTTTATTTCTTGGCATTAATGAACAGTCAAAATCAAAGCTTACTTTGTGAGATCCAAATCCATAAAATTGTACTCATTTGCAATTTATTTTCTGAACAGTTTGCAGAGTCCCAAATATCTCGGAAGCTGACCCATCAATCATTCTGAGTCATTCTATATATGAACGGTTTTCTCTGTTGGCATTTTCTTTCTGTAACAGAGTATCTCTATTGAAATTTCCTGGTAATTTTTCATCTGTAGCATAGTCTTCATTTGTCTTTTTACTTTGATTCCAGATAGATACTATGAAAGGATACATTTTTGTTGTTGTTGTTTAAATTGAAAAGAAAACTCCACAGATTGAGAATTTAGGGATATAACTAGGATAAGCATACTCTGTGTGAAAAATAGAAAGATTAGTGTGGGATTAATTGCCCGAGGAAAAATAATAGTTCCATTGGAGTGCCATAGAGAACAGGTGCTTACCTGTAAAGACAGTCATTTCTGGTCATAACTGGTTTTCTTGACACTTCATAGTCTCCACCCTGTTACCTATATTTTGTAAGATGTGTATTAGACTCGAGAGAGAGACTAGATGTCTCTGTCTCTTATCAAATCAGGAGCAATTTTACCTCACTGCAGCATATCCTGTGCTTTGGCTATTACCGTACGTCTTCAAGCCCATGTCCACTAACATGTACTGTGAAGGGTGCAGGAACCCAGCCCTCTTTATGCAATTACATGATCTTTGTTTCTGTCCTCGGGTAAATCTTGAACCTTCAACTTGCTCTATGTTTTCTACCTTTGCTGACTTGACGCTACTACTTAGCATAGTGTTCAATCCAATTATCTGTTATTTGGATTCCCTGCCTGACTTCTCTGCCTTTCCTTCCAGTCCCTGGCCTGTCAGATTCACAACCTCTTCTTAATCATACCTGCAGGACTTAGGGAATTATATATGCTTAGCCAACTGATGGTGTCCACTACCACCTACCCATCTCCATGTAATGATGGCTCTGGAAAAAAAAAAATGGGTTTCAGAGTATGAAACCAAGATAATTCTTCATGCAAGCATATTTTGTTTTTTAAGATTTATTTATTTGAGAGAACCAAAGAGAGATAGAACAGAGGGAGAATGAGAGGGAGAAGCAGACTCCCCACTGAGCAGGAAGCCTGATGCAATGTGGGGCTCCATCCCAGGACCCTGAAATCATGACCTGAGCTGAAGGCAGACACTTAACTGAATGAGCCACCCAGGCGCCCCAGGGTTTTGGTTGAGAAGAGGAATTGAAGACTCTATATTCCTATGTTCCATGTTTCACTAAAAAGCCTAAGTCACCTCAAAGTCATAAATATGGCTAAAATAGAAAGCATTAAAAGAAATTTCTGCATAAACTGCCAATCACAAACCAAAGGAAACATTTCACTTAAACAAGGATGCCTTGAACTGTCCTGCAAACTACTGAAACTCCATGCTTTATACATAAAAAAGTGCATTGGTGCCAGTCAAGAAAAGACATATTTTCTAAGTCTTTATGTCATTCACTAAGTGACTATTATATACTTGACTGTTTCCTTCATTTTTTCATACTCATTGATCATATTTTTTTTCTTTGTGGATTTAAATAACTTCCCACTCATTTCTCAAGGAACTGTGTTCTTTAGGTTCCTTCTCTTCCAAGAAGTCCTTTCTAAACCACCCACATGTCAGCCAGTTTGAACATCAATCATTTTTCAACTGGTTTGTACCTGACATGTCTGGACTGGATTCCTGGACAACTACATTTGTATTGGCTTTGCCTGTCCAGATCTAGGTCTATATGATTCATTGATTGAATCATTCATTAATTTATTCATTCATTCAGAAAATAATTGAAAGATAAACATGAGCTGGACTGTATACCTGGAATCTTTTAGTCAGCAACAAAAAATAATCAAAGCTAGCATAATCCCTAGAATTATCATGGATTTTTTTCTTTTTCTTTTGTAAACATTAATGAGCTAAGCAACCAGGGCTTTAGACCCTGAGGGGGGACTAGGATCAAGATTCTAGCTCCAACCGTGAAAATAATGTATGCTATACTGGCCCCTGCAAAACTCAGCTCCTTCATCTACCTCTTTTCCTTTATTGAGGATATTTGGTGAATAATTGAAATAATTGCAGAGATACATATTGAAAGACTCTTTGTAAATTCAGGGTATTATTGTCACTATAATTAGACCATGCACAGTATATGGAAATCTTGATTAGAGTACTGCTTTTTCAAAAGCTAATTAGCTTGCATGACAATATGTTTCCTGGATGTGTTTTTAGAGAACTGTTTTATATTTTCTTTTCACTCCTGTCCCCAGAGCAAATGAACTGAAGTGTCCTCCAAGACTTGGAAACTGAAGGGAAAAAGATGCTGAGTGAGACTGATGAGAAGACATTTCCCCATAGTGGCTTGGGATAAGCACCTGAGCAGAGGCAAACAGATGACCAGGCTATGGGAAGCTGTTCTCTCCTGGGATTATGTCAGAGGCCAACAACCGCCAAACTCCACAGTTTCATCTGTAGAGCGATTTTTTCAATCTTCCCTGACAAACCTTTCTCATTCTGCTCAAATGCCTTCAGCCCTCCCTGACCTTGCAAAAACTCTGTGCCCACATAGCACTTGTTGGACTTGATGTTGTTATTTGTTTAGTATGCCTATCTCTCCTATAATAGATCAGAATCTCATCTTCCAGTCTCACTGAAAGAAAGGACAGGAACACATATCACTTGTCCTTAAGTCACCAGTCCTTAAGCTATCTTGATCTCAGATTTCCATGAGTCTGTTGACTTTCTCCTAAGTGAAATGCATATGTACATGAATTTTTCATAAAATTTTAGGAAATTTATGAACTCCTCCAATTCCTCAAAACACACATACTTGCTCCACAAGCATCCTTGCATTATTTCTGCCCCCTCCCCCAAAATGGTCTTGAGGTTCTGGCATGAGCTGACCAATCAAAGGCAATCATGGTCCTACATCTGAATTTTGGCCAGGTAAAACAAAATCTGGTCATTTTTGAATCCCTTGGGAAAATGATCAGCACTGTCTTCAAGTTGCATATATTTACTTCTGAAATTCACAAGGGAAGAACACATGAGCTACTCCAGCATACAGGGCCACCATGTGAACCTCACAGATGTATGTAGAGAAATTCTAGGAGGGAAAGAAATCTTAGACTCCTGCCTCAGGTGAAATAATTTCTACAGGAAATTCTCCTTGGTGTTTTGAATTAATGTTTTGCTATTACCACCAACAATACACTTGTCATAAACATCTTCACCATAAATGTGGAATGGTTCTCAACTGATATTAAAGGTGGAGAATGATATCAAAATCACTCAGGAGGCTCTTACTAAAGTACACATATCCTACTTCCCTCCCCCACCGGAAAGGCACATTCAGGGAACGGGGTTGCTGTATTGAAAGAAGTAACTTCTGGAAGCTAAGGAATCCTGTGCCACTTTTCCAGATGAATGGGCATTTATAACTAAAATAATGTCACAAACTTATAAGGAAATTTATTGAGAACTTAATATATATGCAAGATATTATTCTAAGTTCTTTATTTGTATTATCATGCTTAATATTTCCAATAATCCTATGACATAGACATAACTATTTCTGTAGATTGCAAAAAAGGAAACAGAATTACAAAGTTCACCAAGTGGCAAGTTCTGAGCTTCTAACTTCAGAGTGTACTTGGAATCCCCCTACTACTTGCTTCCCTGGACAATGATGACATCCCTATCCCCATCCTCAATCAAGTGACAACTACTATGATAGAACCTTAGCAGGGAAGGCAGCATAGCATCCGTCTGTCCTGAAGAAGCAGCTCCGTCTTCTGAATCCCCCAATCATTTTTCATCCTCCCTCCCCGCTCTGCCACTTCCTCTAACTTTGCCCATGATTAGGAAACACAGATCCTCATTAAAGTCCATCTCTCCATCCTATTGGCACAGATTAAAACTAGCAGTGTCCCGTGCAGTGAACTCAGTGGGATCCCAGCTAATCATTTTTATAAATTGAAAAATAGACTTTTTCTTCATAAGCACCATCTGTACCTTCAGGACATTCTTATTAACACTTTCTCTCCTGGGCCATGCTTTCCACTGAAAATAACTGGAGGCAAAGGTCATAGAGCTTCTCATTTTTCTAGCCTCTGAGATTTTTCTAAAGGGCTCCAGGTAGTCAGCAGCTTATCTGGTCATTGTAGCAAAGTCATGAAGTCTTTAAGACATCTGCTACTGTTTCCATATTACAGATGGGACTACAAAGGTTCAGAAACTTGAAAGTGATATGCCCATTCACTGAGCAAAAGTTTTTAGGGGGCTTATTATATAAGAGGTATTATTCTAAGTTCTTCAGATATAGCAGTGAGCAAAACAGTGAAGACACCCCAATCTCATAGAGAATACATTCTAGTCAAAAAAAAATAAAGGGCAAACAATATGTCATACTTAATGTACACCAAGCATTGTTCTGAGATTACGCACAATATGTACACGTGTATTCGCTCAATAGTTTTATCAGGGGCTTACTGCTATTATCTCTCCATGGCAGTGGAAGAAACCAAGCAAAAAAGTTAAGCACCTTTTCCAGGTCATATGGCTAATAAGAAGCAAAGCTAGCCTTCAAGCCCAGGAGTCTGGTACCAGAGTTTATGCTTTGAACTGCCATTTCATCCCTTTGTCATGTACCTAGCTAGTGGAGAGATATGCTGGACACATCATGTGGCTTTGGGTCCAGCCTTCCAGCACAAGACTAATTTTCTGGGAAAAAGACTTACAAACTTTACTAACTGCCCCCAAAGGGGTTTTCTCCACTTTCCATTGTACTGGGCTTCTGCACACATTCAGACCTGGCTTATACCCAGTCTCCCCCACTCAGCAGCAGTGTGGCCTGGGCAAGCCCAAACCCTTTAAGCCACCCAACAAAAATGAAGTACTTACATCATAAGTTTGTTTTAACAATGATATGTAACTTTAAATATATAATATATATGTATACGTGTATATATATGTATCTGTGTGTGTGTGTGTGCACGCGCATGTGTATATGTAACGTACTCTCTAGTAAGGAATAAGCACTGAAAATATTTTCATTATTATCATATTAAGTTGATGGGTCTTTAACCTTCTCTTATGGCTTCTTATTGGCCTCTCCTTTTGTTTGAGAGCGGCTGGAACCACACGGAAACAGAGTCAATCTTAGAACCTCACAGGGATTCAGCCTCTAGACAGTACAGCAGGGAATCGGGGACACAAGGATCACCTGGAGGTCTGAAATCCCTACTGATCAGCTTTGCCACTGCTGAGAGTTTCAACTGCTCCCTCAGCAACTTTTACCATGTCCTCAAACCATGAGCAAAACCAGCTGGTTAGAATTGGATTAAATTAGTTGATAGAGTAAAACTTTTTCTGAGAGATTGTGTTAAGGGCATGATGCTGAAAAATGATGATGATGAAGATGATGATGACAGCTATGATTTTTGGAGCACTTACTGCATACCAGGCATACAATAGGTGCTTCACATCACTAGGTCATTAAATGCCAATATATTCCTGCAGTATAATCGTCAGAATTTTACAGATGAGGAAAATGAAGTTTAAGAGTGACAAATCCTATGTCCAAGACCACACAGTAAGAAGTAACACAAGTAGGGTTAAGGCCCAGGGCTGTCAAACTACATAGCCTCTCTGGGTTTTTCTTCCTTGATTGGGACCTTGGTTCCTCAAGAGCTCCTCACAGAGATGGACAAGGGGATACTCCCCTGCCTCCCAAAGCCAGTGCAGTTATTACACAGAGTATGCTCAGGAGCTATCTGCTCCAAACATGCAGGTCCTCTGTCTACTGCCTGGACTGCTAGGGAATTCACTGCTCCAGAGGCAATCCTTGGTCAGTGATGGATGGGAATCCATAGATGTGCACCTCAGTCCCCCTGCCCCTTGGTAAGACAATACTGAAATGCATTCTACAGGACTCCTCAGAGGACCTCCTGAGAGATGAAGCCCTCGGTGGTAGGTAACTTGTTCATTAATGCACGCTTTACTGGAGTGTTACCCTTCCCTGTCATCTTTGCCCCTCCCTCATCTATGTTTCCTAAGATCACCTCCTAAATAAACTAACTGCACCCAAGTCGTTGCCTCAGCATCTGCTTTTGAGGGAACACCACCTAAGACAGGGTGAGAGAGAACTCTAATTAAAGATGGCACCATTTCTTCTGGAAAAATTAGTAGCAGAGTCCTTGCAACTAGCACATATTAACTTCTTTTTTTTTTTTTTTACTTATGTCCTATTACATATTGACTCCGGCTGATTAAGCAACCAAATGTCAATCTAGTTGCTGGTGGAACCGAACTTAGTGCTGTCAGCAGGCAGTGAAAGAAGTGTCAGACCCAGGGCCTGTCCGGGGGAGGTTTATAGTCTGCAGGGAGAAAAGGGTGACTCTCATGCCACAATGAGAGAATAAAATAAGACAGTGCATAATCAGGTGCGAGTCTGAGAGACAGCTGCTTTGCGTGCTTTAAGACTTTGGAGGCAGTGGGGAGGGCAGAAGTACTAAATAATGCAGATCTCTCCAGCTGTGCCATGGTGGGGGGGGGGTGGTTGGTTTCCAGTGCTCCGCAGTTTACAAGATGTAAATTGCCTCTGATCTTTGGTTTCCATCAACTCCAGTCACAGCAAGTTAAGCTTAGCATGTAGAAGAATGGGACACCAGGAGAAGATTAACAAAGCACACCATGTAAGAGTTTCAAATATACTCAAACCCTCCTTCCGCATGAGGTGGCTGGAGTTCTGGAACAGGCAGGAGGCATTTCCTTAAGGCAGCCTTAAAGGGCAGGACCACTTGCCACACAGCACACACCACAGAAGGAGCTGTGTGCATAGTCGGAACTGGGTAAATCCTACATTTTGCTCATCCTAGATTTCCCAGTCGAGTTACACAGGATGTGAATGTGGTCTTTGACAAGTTTCTGCAAATGGGACTTATATTGAAAGCACAGCAATGAACAATGGGGAAATTCACATTTGATTTAAGTTACATTAAGTTACATAGGCCATGAACTGGTTGTGGTTCTGGCTCTATGGGCAAAAGGACTGGGCAGTGCCAGCTACCTAAGCCTGAGTCTGATATGTGAAGTTTTTTAGGTTAGCTTTGATCCACAGCTCATTAAGTAATCTCTAGTAAGATTCAGATACCAAGTGAAGCTCTTCGTATTATTCCTCTCTAACTTTGACGACAAACTCATCAAATGATACTCCATCCATTTCTCAAATAAGGAAACTAGTGGCCAGAATAGTTATATGGCTCAGGAGAGCTAGCAAGATTTCAGGTGGATCTGACTCCAGCGCACTTGTGTACATATTGGTTTGTGCGGCGTAGGTAGGTGGGTCGCATGTAAAATGCATTCTCCATGCACATATATCCATGTGCTTATCATAACTAATACATTTGGCTGATAAAAAAGTTAGCTTTCGAACAGGCAAACCAGCACACCTGCTTTTCAAATGTCTTGTCCAATGCATGAGACACAATTGTCCTGCTTCATTATTTGAAAAGTGAATAAATGAAAGGTTTAGAGTTATGCTATCCTTTCTTTTTTTTTTTTTTAAAAGATTTTATTTATTTATTTGAGAGAGAGAGAAAGAGAGCGAGTACATGAGAGGGGGAGGGTCAGAGGGAGAAGCAGACTCCCTGCTGAGCAGGGAGCCCGATGCGGGACTCGATCCCGGGACTCCAGGATCATGACCTGAGCCGAAGGCAGTCGCTCAACCAACTGAGCCACCCAGGTGCCCTGCTATCCTTTCATTTTTAAGGCCTTTTCATTCTCACTAACTAAAATGCCATGCTCTTTTTCAAAGCAATATTATCCATGAGCAAATGTGTTTAGGATTCTCCTGTTGTGTGTATATGGGTTTGTCTGTTTGTTTTGGCAACTACAACATTTCCAGGTAGCTACTGAATAAGTAAAAGGGGATAATATTTCATAAAATTAATGAAGCTTTATTTGTGGATTAACTAAGTTTTCTTTCCTGCTACAGACTTCATCTCCTATGAGAATGTTCATTTATTTTGGACTGCCGTTTTTTAAAGCAATTTCACATAAGTTTTTCTACAATAGTTATGTAAAGCTGCCCACATATGGCTTAGAAAATCCAGAGTCAAAAGATGTACCATTCTTCTGAACACTGTTTAGCCAGTAATGGAGTCAGGTCTTTGTTTCAAAATGTGTGCACGTGTGTGTGCGTGTATGTATTTTAGTCTCAGTCAGATACACATTTACTGAACATTCACAATGTACCAGACAATGTATAGAGATGCATGAGTTATGGACTCTACACTGAAATTAAGGAGAAAAACATGTAAACAGTCATTTTTTTCAGTCACAGGTATTATAATAGAGATATAAATAAAGTATGATAAGACCATGGGCAGGGGGGAGAATAAACTGTCCAGAGGTGAGAAATCAGATGAATCTTCTCAGGGCTATTTTAGTTAGCCTTGGAAGAAGAAGAAAAAAAATTGGACAGGTAGAGAAATTAGGAAGAAGGGATTCTATGCAAAGAATACCACCTGAGGACAGCGAGGATGTTAGAAAGACTGCAGGGTAGATGGAGTCCGGAATGCCTGAAGGACATGGTGACAAGAGAGGTGGAAAGCAAAGTAGCACCCCTTAGAAGCATGTCAAAGAGTGTGGGCTTTATTTCACAGGCATTGGAGAGGTTTTACAATTTCCCAGTGAAGTGGAAAGAATGATTTCTATGGGAGAAGTAGGGAAGGAATTGGAACATGTTAATGGGGCTGTCAGGTGACTGAGAAAGCATAGCATCCTCTGTGAATCATTCCCTGACACCCTGAGGTGAGGGTAGTTGCTTTTTCCCCTGTGATCAACAGTACCTTCCCACATACCTATAACAGCACTCAGTGTACTGTGTTTTACTTTGCCTATGTCTGTATCTGTCTCTATTTGTCTCCCCTCTTCCTCTACCCCACACAAATCAGGCTATGCACACCTGGAAACAGTAACTGCCATTTTGTATATAGTTAATCTTTAGATCCTAAGCACTCAGCATATTGATGGCTCACAGTAGGTACTCAAATAAAGGCCTATTGGATTTCATTGAATGGAATCCATAGGAAACGAGACAAGGACAGATGAAAATATTGATGGATTTTAGGTAGAATGAAAGTAGTTAAGAAATTTCATGTCTGATGATCATTATTTTCTCAGTGTGAAAGGAAGAAAAGCCATCTATGGTGAAGGAGAAGAATATAAATTATGCTGATTTCCTAAGGAAATCAGTAAAGGTTTTGCTCTGGAGGATGCAAAAAAAAAAAAAAAATCTAAAGTGGAAATGTGTGTGTACTGGGGGAGACATTTAAAATGGTACTGTGTGTCCAGATGGGAATAGAAAGCACTGTTGTAGAACAGAGCATTTAAGTTTGGTTACACAATTTGTTTCCAGAGAAGAAAGATGGTTTTATGACCTCAAGTTGGGATCTACCACCTGGTTCTTTGATTTAAGTGGTCAAAAGAGCTGAAGATGCTTGAGAAAGAGTAAAATATCACAGTGGGCAGGGTAGAAAAGCAAGAGAACACACCACTGAGAAATTTTAAGGGATTGACTCCAAAAAATGAAGAAGGTAAAAACCAAGTTCAATGGACAAAGTAGAAATATAGACTTGTAAGACTACTGAAAAAGACATGGTGCCAAAGAGAAATCAGTTTTAATTTCAGCTCCACTACCATATATTAGCTGTGACCTGACTTGAATTTACTAACCACTCAGAAACTTGATTTCCACACTAGAACATAGGTATCACCTCATGGTTTGAAACTGAGAAGCTTCCTATGTTTCTAGGACAGGGCTGAGAACCACAGTATCCCACAAACTAAGTTCAGAGAAACACAGGAGGTAGATGATCCATCTCCGGGCAAGAAGGGCCATTCCTAGAACCCCACAATTCAGTAATGCTGTAAGGAAGGCTCTCCCAATGTTTATGAAGAGAGCTGTAGGAGTGGTAACAATACTGACTCCATCTCTGGCCCTCCATCTTGTGCATGTTTGCTCAGTGACCTCTATTGGGTCTGTGTGTTCTGGGCCCCTTGGAGATTAATATACATAACCTTAGAAATGCCTGCAAGGGCCAGGATGTAAGGAGGCTTGTTTTGGCATCCCATGAATCTGCTAAAGATAACAAAGTCTTTCCTCTTCTTGATGCACAGGTGGTAGGTACCATAAGATCTAATTATAGGTTAGCTGTCAATAAGGTGCATGTAAGCCCTCTGAGGTGTGTGCGAACCCTCTGATCCCAGTACAGTGTTCTTCGGCATGTCTCCTTGCTCTATAAAATCTGTGGACTAAGGTCCAGATTTGGTGGAGAATAACTCTGCAGCTGCTGTGAATCGTCCTCTGCCTGATCCCCTGTGAGTAGGTTACCCTGAATAAATCTGTGTAGATTGTGTGGAGTGGCCTGCTTCATTTTCCAGTTGCAAAGTGTCTTCTCAGTTTGGGGGATACTTTACTGTCTCTCCGCCACCTTCAACAAGAGACTATCATCCCCTCCCATAGATATCCTCAGCTTGCACATCACGCTCTCTCTCTCCACCCTTCTCTACCTGGCTCCAGGTCCTGAAAGGTGATTTCTGTGAACTGGAACCCCAAGACTTCCAGCCCTCTGGCGGCTTCTGGTTGGTTTCAATTACTGTGAGATACCAACAGGAAAACCAAGGACAGAGAAGAAATATTTTGCAGAGTATTTATCCCCCTGGCTGACTTCCTGTCAGAGAGCAAGTTACCCATGGCAATGTTTCTAAGACCAGAGCTCCCGCCAGGCAAAACGTCTCATAGTTACAACTCTCTTTATTCACATCCCTGCTGGGTAAGGAGACTCGAATGAACAATATTTAGTATTTATTTTTTGATCAGCTGGCTATCTTGCATATTCTTAAAAGGCATCATTTTGAGTGTCATTTCTCACAGCTCGAGGCACAAAAGCCATAGATTTCATACAAGTTTAATGGACGTACTCCATCAGTTGTTTCAATATGTGAGGGGTGTGTGTGTGTGTGTGTGTGTGTGAGCGCGCGTGCACACACGCGCTCTTGTATTTTGTTAAACTAAATCATGGATTTTTGCCAAGACTTTTTCTTCTCTTAAGATGGAAATGTAGCTAAAAACAAAAGTCAAACCACTGAACTTGAACATCTGTTTCCTTGAATTCTGGTTAATTGAAGTTGACAAAAATACACATGCTGAGAGAGCAAAATAAAACATTTCCCATGGAAGTTCTGCCTAACAGAAAAGCAGCCTTGCAGGACCTGGAGAATATCAAGCATTGAGTTTTTCTTGACTCTGAGGCACATTTTAGAGAAGAGTAAAAATCCCCATGCTTCTAAGCCACTGTTGATGCAATTAGGAGGGCCTTCCACCCCATCACCACTGCAACTGCAGTCAGCTTTGCTTGATGTCACCTTTGCTCAAAGTGCAGCTGGGCAAAGTGGGCCCAGTGACTCCTTTGCAGCTAATCTCACAGTGACTGTAATTTGTGGTGCTGAAAAACACACAAAAAGCCTAAACATAAAATCTGTTACCTCCAAGTGTCCTTGTCCTATTCACATTCAACTCAGGTTAGTTTCTCACAGTTCTCCACTTGCTCAGGATGATAACGGCAGGGCAGCCACTAATTAGTTATTAATAGAAAGCATTTTTAAACCTCA
The DNA here is from genome assembly GCF_002201575.2 of Neomonachus schauinslandi. Taxonomy (NCBI): domain Eukaryota; kingdom Metazoa; phylum Chordata; class Mammalia; order Carnivora; family Phocidae; genus Neomonachus; species Neomonachus schauinslandi. The sequence continues at coordinate 16,725,848 of NC_058412.1, read as the reverse complement.
TCATGAGTATCAAATATTCTACAGCTCTACACAGAGAGCCAGATTCCTCCCTGAAAGCATGCAGTGGCTAAGTTAGATTTCGCTCAACTTCTGTTTTTGCAGAAGTGAATAATGATTATGATTATTTTTATTATAACCATCTTCTGACACAGCTCTTTTTCTAATTATACAACACATTTATGTGGAAGAGATTGGCTTAGATGATCTCTAAGCATTTAACATAATCCTATCCTGACCACATATAAATCACATGAAAAAGTGGTAAATGCATCTCTAAAACAAAGAACTATATCACCGCAATTAACAAACTGGAAGTTTTCAGAACTTCCTAAGAGATGACAAGTAGAACTGGATCTATGTAAAAGCAAGCCAAGAAGAAAATATAGCCGAACACACGGATGAAGACTCCTGCAGAACCAGGGGCAGTTCTGGGGAACTTCAAAGTCCAGACTTACCAGAATCAAGGAACAGGGAAGGGAGGTGGGGGAGAGTTGGGTCTTAAACAAGTGATGGTTGGGAGATGTTCTGTTGAGAACAGCTAAATGGTTCCTTCTGGAGTGAGAGCAGCAGAGGGTTGAAGAGGGATTTTTATCATCACCAGGGCAAGAAGAATGATGCTGCAGAAGAAGGGCATTTCCCCTGGTAGCTCCTAATCCCCAGAGAGATGTTGGCACACCCAGTAGCTGGGTATCCTATCCACCACCTTTGTCAAGTCCTTCCTTTCCATGGAATTACTGAAGGCAGACCAGGTTGAACAAAGTTATCGCCCATTCAATCATAAAAGCAAAGGTGAGAAAACAACCAATTGCCAAATACATGATGAACAGTACTACCCAATTTCACTAGCAGTTATAATGCCCAAAGAAATAAGGAGAAGATCTTTCTCATCTTATGAGAGTAATTACTGTATTAAAAAATAGGGGCACCTGGGTGGCTCAGTCGTTAAGCATCTGCCTTCGGCTCAGGTCATGATCCCGGAGTCTTGGGATCAAGCCCCACATCGGGCTCCCTGCTCTCTGGGAAGCCTGCTTCTCCCTCTCCCACTCCCCCTGCTTGTGTTCCCTCTCTCACTGTGTCTCTCTGTCAAATAAATAAAAAATCTTAAAAAAAAAAAAATTTAAGGGGTATCTGCATGGCTCAGTCAGTTAAGCATCTGACTCTTGATCTCAGCTCAAGTGTTGATCTCAGGGTCATGAGTTCAAGCTCTTCATTGGGCTCCACACTGGGCATGGAGCCTACTTAAAAAAAAATAAAATAAAATAAGAAATTGCTTTTGTTTCAACGGTAAAAAAACAAAAATAAAAAAACTATGCATTCCTGAGCCTCCAACTCGATATACCTTTATACCAAAACACATCAAATCCCATTAAAATGGAAATAATTACTTCAATAGTTCATATTAATTATTGTTTTGTAATACAACAATGTATTTCTTCGTAACAAGTTTTGCTTTATAATTTGGCTGATTACTTATTCTCATAAACTGTTACAGATATTACTAGAAAATGTACACATAAGAAATGCTCACAAACAGCATTTGGACCAAAGATCAAGGAAGTCAATCTTTAATTTAAAGATTGGATCAATTTTAAAAGGACAGAATGAGTCAATGGACATAATATAAATGAAATAACATTTTCAAACAAGTTTTTTATTGTAACGGTCATCTGGCATGAAATTATCACTGCTACAGCTTGAATACTCAAAGTTTTCAAGCATATAATACGACACACAACAACTCTAAAACTGGGACTTTTTAAAGTGATCTGCTCATAAAGTGTATAAAATTCAAATTCAGAGCAATTTACATTGGCTGAGTTTTGTGAATTCCTGATACCCAGATGGAATCCTGCTGGGGTACACTGTCTATGACTGCCCTAATCAGAGTCATAGCACCCAGGCTGGGAAGCAGACTGTACACAGAGGAAATCGGAGGGGGAGACGAACCATGAGAGACTATGGACTCCGAGAAACAAACTGGGGGTTCTGGAGGGGAGGGGGGTGGGGGGATGGGTTAGCCTGGTGATGGGTATTAAAGAGGACACGTTCTGCATGGAGCACTGGCTGTTATACGCAAACAATGAATCATGGAACACTACATCAAAAACTGATGATGTAATGTATGGTGATTAACATAACATTAAAAAAAAAAAGACAATTGTTCTGCATAATAGGGAAAACAGATGGAAAGTCTGGCAATAAAATTAAGAGACAGAAGAGCTCCAGAAAGTCCAGCTAGAGAGAACAGGGTGGAAAATAAGAAAACATCAACACATAACTGGAAAAAAGATAAAAATCTTCTGATTCAAAGGCCAAACACAAATTTTCAATAGATCATATGTAGACAATCCAATGTCTGAAAATAATGGCTTTGAGAAAGATAGGCCAAGCAAAGGATGAGGGGAAAAAGATGATGCGATAGAGTTAAAATAAGATTAAATGAGTAAAAAAGGATGTAAACTACACAAAGTGAAACATACAAATCAATCCACCCAAAAGGCTATAATATTTTAAAATATTTTTCACCTGACTACATTGCTTTGAAATATTTAAAACAAATCTCATAAAAAATACAAGAAAAAAATTGAAAAATCCATAACTGTTGTAGGAGAATTTAATGGCATCTTTCTGTATTGATAAAACAAATAGATAAATAAAAGTAAATAAGGGTATCAAGGATTAAATAAAACAAAAGTCTTTTTTTTTTTTTTTTTTTTTTTTTTAAGATTTTATTTATTTATTTGAGACAGAGAGAATGAGAGACAGAGAGCATGAGAGGGAGGAAGGTCAGAGGGAGAAGCAGACTCCCTGCCGAGCAGGGAGCCCGATGCGGTACTCGATCCCGGGACTCCAGGATCATGACCTGAGCCGAAGGCAGTCGCTTAACCAACTGAGCCACCCAGGCGCCCAAAACAAAAGTCTTGCAAAAAAAAAAGTCCTACCATGTGAAACAAACCACCATACCCTACAAATGAAAGAAAATAAACATTGCTTCAAATGCACATGAAACATACAGCCATATATGATGGCTCTAATAAAGAGCTCAATAAATTACAACCATATTCTCTAACTGCAAAGCAGCAAAAAAAAAAAAAACAAAAAAAAAACCAACCCAGAAATTAAACATGAATTAGACTGTCTATAGAATCTGTTAGCTTGGAAAGTTTTCTGCTGTTGTTTAAATAACTTTTGGGTTGAAAAGTAATCCAAGCAACAATCTGGTTTGTAAGGGTGAGCTTGAAAAGTGTATCTGCAAAGCACTTTACATAAGAAGGAAGAAAAATCTTTGTCCATATTTTTTTTAAATGAACTGTTAGTCTTGTATTTATTTATTTATTTTTAAGATTTTATTCCTTTCACAGAGAGAGACACAGCGAGAAAGGGAACACAAGCAGGGGGAGTGGGAGAAGGAGAAGCAGGCTTCCCACTGAGCAGGGAGCCCAATGTGGGGCTCGATCCCAGGATCCTGGGATCATGACCTGAGCCGAAGGCAGACGCTTAATGACTGAGCTACCCAGGCACCCCTTTTATTTTTTTTTAAAGATTTTATATATATATATATATATTGAGAGGGAGAGCAAGTGCATGAACCCACACGAACATGGAAGGAGCAGAGGGAGAGGGAGAGGGAGAGAGAGAATCGTAAACAGGCTCAACACCCACCTCAGCGGAGTCCAACGCAGGGCTCAATCTCATGACTCTGAGATCATGACCTGAGCCAAAAATCAAGAGTCAGACGCTTAACTGACTGAACCACCTAGGTGCCCCTCTGTCCATATTAAAGAACAAATTTGGAGAAATTTATGGGGCCTATGGGAATCTAAATTTCTTCCCCCCCCCATTTCTTCATACTCCCTCCAAAAAAAACAAACTAAAAACAAAAACAAACAAACAAAAAAACAAAGCAAACATTAAAAAAAAAACAAACCAAACATTAAAAAAAAAACAAACCTTATAGTAATGATGTAATCTAACTGACCAGCTATGGAGAAAGAAATATGATCATGTACTGTTGATGGGACTTCGCATTGGTAAATCTTTTTGAAGAGCAACTTTTCAGCATCTATGATGATTTGAAATGTGCATACTTTTTGATCTAACAATACTACTTCTAGGAGACTAAACTAAAGCAATATTCTTACATGTAAAATGTATACTGCTAAGAATGTTTTTCCTAGCACCACTTGTATTAGCAAATAATAGGAAACAAAATAACTGTAAATTAAGAGAAATAGTTACATAAGTGACATTTCACCCATTTTATAGGATATGAGGCAGATTTTGTTCTATTTGTTTATTTTAATTTTTGTTTAGTTAATAATGAAGGATAACTATATATTCCAATATGGAAGTAAATCCAAGACATATAATTAAGTGAAAAAAATGTAAATTATATAATAATAATATAATATGAGCTCACTTACTTTAAAAAAATGTACATTTGTGTATGTGTATAGAAACAGATACATAGATATGAAGAAAAACTTAAGACAAGGATAATGATAAACACTTTTTTTTTTTAAAGTCTTTATTTATTTGACAGAGACCGCGAGAGCAGGAACACAAGCAGGGGGAGTGGGAGAGGGAGAAGCAGGCTTCCCAGAGAGCAGGGAGCCCGATGTGGGACTCGATCCCAGGACCCTGGGATCATGACCTGAGCCAAAGGCAGCCGCTTAACGACTGAGCCACCCAGGCGCCCTGATAAACACATTTAAAGGCATAGAAAAAACCCAGGACAATGTATAGTGAATTATTAAAATCTGTACTTCTAGGCATGGGTATCTTTAGGGAGGTTTTGGGAGCACTTTCATCTCTTGATTATGAATATTTAAGTAGTGCCTAGATCTTAAACAGTGAAAATAAATTCACATATTTTTCTGAATAAAAACAATAAAATTATATGACTTAGAACATTTAGAAAACACAAAATAGTAAAAAGAAAAAAAAAGGGCAGAAAAAAATCACTCAAAATTCTACAAAATTTACCCATATCAACCATAGTGTACATTATACAAGTTACTGTATTTGTAAATATCTGGGCCAAGTTCTGTGTTCTGCTCTGCTTGTGTAGATTCTCCTTCATCTTCCAAGGGTAATAAAAGTCCTGAATAGTGACAACTGATACTCAGAGTAAGGATGATAATAACCTACAGGAGCATTAGGCAGAAAAGAAATACCTAATTTTTTCGTTACACTCCACTGACTGAAGCACAGAAGTGGATTAAGACATTTTAAAAGGCTTTTTCTATGAAAGTTGATATGTACAGATTATAATATTAGTACCCTTCTAGTCTCAAAAAAAAAAAAAAAAAAACCCACAACCCTCCCCCAAAACAACTTTAAAACACAATTCTTTCCACTTCTTCAGCAAACTTCTTCTCTTCTAAGTTTTATACTTAATAAATGGCTCAACCAATTCAGTCTTTTTTTTTTTAAAGATTTTTATTTATTTATTTGACAGAGAGAGACACAGCGACAGAGGGAACACAAGCAGGGGGAGTGGGGGAGGGAGAAGCAGGCTTCCTGCGGAGCAGGGAGCCCCATGCGGGGCTTGATCCCAGGACCCTGGGATCATGACTTGAGCCGAAGGCAGACCCTTAACGACTGAGCCACCCAGGCGCCCCAGTATTGATTCTCATTCATTCAATCATGAACACTTTCTTTCACATTCTGCATCCAATTGAGATTCCGTGGCTTTCCTTTGAAAATACATCCTGAGTTCATTCTTTCTCACTACCTCCGCCACACCCCCCACCCAGCCTCAGATGTCTCTGGAAGATTTCAGCCATAGTCTTCCCACTCCCATTTTTCCCACCACAGTCTTCTTCACAAAGGACCCAGTGTTATCTTTTAAAATTTAAATGCTTAAAATATAAATCATATAATTTAATCTCTGGTCAAAAATACATGTGCTCAGTGATGTGGAGAACAAAGGTAAAAGGAATGTAAAAATAATAATAAGCTTCCTTACAATTTACAGCCCATTGACAAGTATTTGAGACAGGTAGAGTAACCTTCCTCTGGGAACTCAAATGCCTCAATGTGAGTACTTTGCTAAAAGCAAAAGGTGACCTTAGCCTGACATTAGCCTGATCTCCAGGATCCTGTAAGTCTTCTTTAACATATAAAAATCCCTTTGTGCAGAGGTGGGTGGGCAGGCGATGGGGTAACTGGGTGATGGGCATTAAGGAGGGCACTTGATGTAATGAGCATTGGGTGTTATATGCAACTGATGAATCACTAAACTCTACCTCTGAAACTAATAATACACTATATGTTAATGAACTGAATTTAAATTAAAAAAAAATCCCTTTGGAGGGGCACCTGGGTAGCTCAGTAGGTTAAGCATCGGCCTTCAGCTCAGGTCATGATTCTGGAGTCCTGGGATTGAGGCCTGCATGGGGCTCCCTGCTCAGTGGGGAGCGTGCTTCTTCCTCTCCCCCTGCTCATGCTCTCCTGCTCTCTCTCTCTCAAATAAATAAATAAAAATTTTTAAAAATATATTAAAAAATCCCTTTGGAAACTTCCTTTATCTCCCCCACCCCAAGATATATGTTAGCAATCATCTGCCAAACATATGGTCCACTGATATACATCTAAATGGCCTCATGACTAAGGGTTTACTAGACAGTAGTAAATGACCTTATCCTAACAACAGCTAGTCCTGGAAACCTTGATTCCAAATTCCTTAGAGACTTACACTATCCCTAACCCTCTCCCAACTTAAAAGTATGTAATCAGTCACCCATCACAACCCCAGTGTAGATCTTTCTGTCCACAGGTCCTGTGCCCCATGCTTAAATAAAACCACCTTTTCTGCACTGAAGACATCTCAAGAATTCTTTCTTGACCATTCGCTCCTGAACCCCAATACTTCACATCACTCAGAAAAATAAGAATAAAAATCCAAATCCATACTCCTTATCATGACCTGCATGACTGAGTCCCTGCGTTGCTCTCCCTTGCTTACTCAGTTCCGCCTAGACAGGTCATCTTGCTACTCCTCCACACACCAGGGTTACTCCCACTTAGGGTCTTGGTTCTTACTATTCCACCTGGGAAGATCAGTGCCATTTCTAAATAGGGTCACTGGGTCATTCTGTTCAAATGTCACCTTCTCAGAGACACCCTGGCTGTCCTATCTAAAATGGCACCCATCCCAGTGCCTGTCCTTATCCTGCTCAGTTACCCTTAGCGTGTATTACTACCTGATATTAAGTTACGTAAGCATGTGCTGTTTGTCAATCTCCCTGATTAAAATGTAGGCTCCATCACACCAGGGATTTCATCTTGTTCACTTCAGCAGCTCTTGTGTCAAAAAGACTGACAGGCACATACAACATAATCCTGACATTCAATGAAAATATGTAGATGGAAGAGAAAGGCATAGACAATGGATATTAGAGAATTGCCTAGGAAGTTACCTGGTGAGCCTGGATTGTGGTAATGGTGCTGAGACAGAAAGAAGCAGTCAAACTTGAAAGATATCTCAGGGGTAATATCATCAGAGCAGGTGACAGACTGCACAGGGAGTAGGGAGTGTGAGGAAAGGGAAGGTATCAAGAATCGGTTAAAACAACTAGATATTGTGCCATTGATTGAGATGGAGAACACTGACAGGTGCCCAGAAGAGGGATGCAGAAGACACATGGAGATTTGAGGTTCCTGATATGTTCAACTTGGCACATGGTTTTTGGGAGGTGACTTTGGCAACCAATTTCTGGTCCAGAGAGAAGCACGTGCTCATTTCAGGCTTGAGTTTCTGGGATCATCTCGTCAAATGTCCTGCTAGCAGGCATAGTATTGGAATCTGAATGTGGGCCTCTCTTTTGATCAATCAACTGTGTTGCTGTCAGATTTTATCTTGAGTTGAACACTTTGGAGTCTTTAACTGAAATTGGATGAAAGGTAAGTCAGGCATGACCTGGCAGTTGCCATAATAACTAGAAGTCATATTTTGTTGACCCAATTTGAGAGCTTTTTTTCTTTAATATAAGTGTTTAAAGTTTCACATTTTTGGAAAACAGTATGGAGGTTCCTCAAAAAGTTGAAAATAGAGCTACCATACGACCCAGCAATTGCACTACTGGGTATTTACCACAAGGATACAAATGTAGTGATCTGAAGGGGTACATGCACCCTAATGTTTATAGCAGCAATGTCCACAATAGCCAAACTATGGAAAGAGCCAACATGTCCATCAACAGATGAATCGATAAAGAAGATGCGGTGTATATATACAATGGAATATTATGTAGCCATCAAAAGGAATGAAATCTTGCCATTTGCAATGATGTGGATGGAACTGGAGGGTATTATGCTGAGCGAAATAAGTCAATCAGAGAAAGACATGTATCATATGACCTCACTGGTATGAGGGATTCTTAATCTCAGGAAACAAACCGAGGGTTGCTGGAGTGGAGGGGGGTAGGAAGGATGGGGGCGGATGGGTGATGGACATTGGGGAAGGTATGTGCTACGGTGAGTGCTGTGAGTTGTGTAAGACTGTTGAATCACAGACCTGTACCTCTGAAACAAATAATACATTATATGTTAAAAAAAAAAAAAAAAAAAGAAGAAGATAGTAGGAAGGGAAAAATGAAGGGAGGGAAATCGGAGGGGGAGACGAACCATAAGTGACTATGGACTCTGAGAAACAAACTGAGGGTTCTAGAGGGGAG